>NC_064856.1:39219087-39589087 GCF_024139225.1 Suncus etruscus
ATTATTTAGTAATTTTTGTTCTAATTATTATCTTATTTTTCAAGGAACAAAATCAAATGCTATCAAGAGAAGATTTCCCTAAAATCCTGTATTAGATTAATTACACCTCTCCTTTTACTATAGCCTTATTATGTATTTTTTGTTTCTTTGTTTCTTTGTTTGTTTTTGGTCACACTCGGTGACAATCAAGGGTTACTCCTGGCTCTGCACTCAGAAATAGATTCTGAATTTGGGGAACCATATGGGATGCTGGGGATCGAACCCAGGTTTGTTCTAGGTCAGCTGCTTGCAGGGCAAATGCCCTACCACTGCCCCACCGCTCTGACCCCTATAGCCTTATTGTGAATCAAACACTATTTCCACTGGATTCTGAAACTTTTTGTGGTTATACATTTATATATTCATTTTACTTGCCACTAATAAGGTACCCATAAATATTTCTTGAATTAAATGAATTGCGTTTGTGCAAGAGTACTTTGTTAATTGACATATACATGAATAAAGAAGACTATTAATATTTTCTCATATTGGGTGATTTTATTTATCATTAATTTTATATTCTGCCTTAGGTTATTATGCATTTAATCAGTTTTCTCAATGCATCTCCAAATATTTTAGGGAGATGGCAAGGAATACAGTTAGTCTTGAATAAGTTTCTGAAAATGCAATTCATATGATATTGTCATAAGACTGTAAGAGCAAAGTTAAAAGCTATTCTCAAATGCCTGTAGGCAAGTTAAGTTATCTTAGTACTGTGCAAATTCTCTTCAATATTGTATATTAATTAGTTTTAGACTTGTGCACCTTAGGGATGCACTGACACTTGACAATAATTAAAAATAAATCAATTATGTTTTGAAATATATCAATTATATTTAGAATTTTTCTCAAAAGTGGAGTTTTCCTGTTTTTAATTTATTTATTTTAGGAAGTAATATTGTTTTACAAGAGTGTAAATGTTCATGTATTCTGAAAGCACGGTGTTGCCACTTTACACCTACAGCCAAACCTCCAGTATGTTTTTGCTATTTAAGACCCTTTCATTCTATTCTCTCTGCCCTTAGTTAATTACTTCTAGTATCAGTCAAATATTTATTTCCATTGAACTTTGATCCCTTACTTTTGATAATTTGAGATGCTCAAATATTTGTTTTAATTCTGAAGATATTTCCATCAGAACAACACCACCCAGGGGGCCAGACCAATAGTGCAGTAATAGGGTGTTTTCCTTGCACATGACTGATCCAAGACGGACCGTGGTTCAATCCCCTGGCATCCCATATGATCCCCAAACCAGGAGCAATTTCTGAGCACGTAACCAGCAGTAACCTCTGAGCATCACCGGGTGTGGCCCCAAACCAAACCAAACCAAATCAAACCAAACCAAACCAAAACCAACAAACAAAAAAGAACAACATTACCCAGATCCATCATATATTCAAAGATGAAACTTACATTTTCCCCTTATACCTTAGTTTTTCATTCATATAGACCACAGCTTCTTTATTCATTCATCTGTCATTGGGTATTTTGGGTTTTTACTTGCTCTTCACTAATGTTGGAATGATCACAGGAATGTAAATATTTTTTTGTTTTGTTTTGTTTTTGTATTTTTTGTTTTTTTGGGCCACACCCGGCAGGACTCAGGGGTTACTTCTGGCTATGTGCTCAAAAATCGCTCCTGGCAGGCTCAGGGGACCACATGGGATCTCAGGATTCGAACCACCATCTTTCTGCATGCCAGGCAAACGTTCTACCTACATGCCATATCTCCGGCCCCAGAATGTAAATATTTTTACTGAATAATATTTTTGTGTTCTTCAAATAGATACCTAGGAATATAATTTCTAAATCATATGGTAGTTCTATTTCTAAATTTTGCAAAAGCTCGATACTGTTTGCATAAAGCTTATAAAGAATTTATACTTTCACCAACATGATTGAGGATTCCTTTATTTCTACCTTACCTGCAGCAATATTTGTTTCTCACCATTCTATATATTGACCATTCTCAATAATGAGTGGTAATACTTTATAGTTATATTGATTTCAATTTTCCTCATAATCAGTGATGATGTGCATTTTTTATGTGTCTTTTGGTCATCTATGTATCTTCTTTGGAGATTTAGCTCTCCAGATAATTTTTTTAGTTTTGTTGAGTTTTGGGGTGATTTTTGTGCATGTATATACACATACATAAATATCTTAGATATCCCTGTTTCAGATGTATGCTATTTAAATAATGTATTCAACAACAGTTTGATTTTATGTTTCAGTGATAGTTTCATTGTTCAGAAACATTATGCACAATTCTAAAACCTAGAAAAAAACAAGTATGTAAGAACAATGAATGGAAAAAGTGATTGTGGTCTTAGGACAGAGATATAGTAATGGCTGGTAGAGCAAATTACCTTGCATGCAGTTGACTTAAATTTGATCCTATGAAGTACTGCAAGGAGTGATCCTTAAACACAGAACTAGCTCTGAGAACTACTTGGTGTGGTCCCCAAACCAAAGAAAAAGTAAAAGAAATTATGATATATATATATATATATACATATATATAAAAGCAATGGAATATTACTCAGCTCTAAGAAAGAATGAAATAATTTAATTTTCTGCTACATTGATGGAACAAGGGTATATGGTGCTTAGTGAAGCCAGAAGGATATAAATACAGAATGATCTGACTCTTTTATGTTGTAGATAAAGAAACATAATAAGGGAATAACAAATGGCAAAGGTAACAGAAAACGAGAGTTGGCCTCTATTTTTCCTGAGGTAGTATTTAAGAGGTGTCATTGAGATATTGGTGAAGGAATGTAGACATTGGTGAACTTTGCAATGTTGGAATATTATATGCATAAAATTGTAATTAACTGGGGTCGGAACGGTGGTGCAGTGGTGCAGTTTGATCCCCCATTGTCCCGTTATCGTTCCCCAAGCCAGGAGTGATTTCTGATTGCAAAACCAGGAGTAACCCCTGAGCACCACCAGGTGTGCCCCCAAAACAAAATAAAACAAAAACAAAACCCTGTAATTAACTACTGTAAATTATGGTGCCCAATAAAAATGGGAAAAATAAGTCTTTGAGTTTGATGCAATCCTACTTGTTTATATTTGCTTTGCTTTTCCTTGCCAATGGAGTTGAATCATTGTTAACATCACCAGACATTTTTTGTTGAATTTTATTGAATTTTGCTTATATTTATTTATTATATTTTAAGAATTGAGTTCTAGCACATAAAGTTATTCTCTTGTAGGGTCTTTAAGGCTTGATGTATTTTTCATGATACTGCAAATACAAATAGCATTATTTTGTTATACAATCTGAATCTATTTTGTATTCGATGCCTAACAGATATGGCTAGTATTTACAATATTATGGGAATAATAGTGGTGATAGCAGACATCTTGTAATGTGCTTTATTTTAGATAAGATGATTCAGTTTTATAACAATACATATTATGTTAGCTGTACGTTTGTTATATATGGCCTTTACTATGTGGAAGTAAGATTTATCTGTTCTCATGTTCTTGAAAGTTTTTAAAATTGCAAATTGATGTTGATCATTGTCAAAATTTTATATAAAGATATTATTTTTATCAATTAATTTGTTGATTTGATGTGTGTTAATTTGTATGCATTAAACCATTTCCCTATGTCACATATGTGTTAATAACATATGACTTTATATGTATTGCTCTCTAGAAATTTATCTATTTCTATTATCTCTAAGAATCAATAACTTTTTATTAGTACATTATGTCTTCAAAAATTTGATATTTCCAGTTTTCATACACATTCATTTCTATTCTTATAGAATTTATTATATAAAGATGCTTGATAGTATTACAATTATTGATGGCCTTATTCATATGTTTTCTATACTAGCATGTGGTTTAAGGCAGTTTTAGACATGGGTATTTAGTATAAGTACAGTAGGTTTAAAAATATTTTTATTATTGGGGCCGAAGTGAAAGCACAGCGGTATGGTATTTGCCTTGCACGCAGCTGACCCAGGACAGACCTCGATTTGCTCTCAGGCATCCTATAGAGTCCCCTAAGCTAGGAGTGATTTCTGAGCACATAGCCAGAAGTAACCCTTGAGCTTCACAGGGTGTGACCTCCCCCAAAAACCAAAAAAAATGGTATTGCTTTTTATCTTTATTAAAAATTTATTTAAAGAAGATGCATCACATAGATGACATAGTTGATCAACGCACATTTGTTTTCAAATAAGTGAAAGAAAATTTATTGAAAAATAAAAGGAAAAGGAAAAAAGTACAGTATAAGCACATTTATGAAAATTATTGTATTTCCAATGAAATCATTAATACAATGGCAGAAGGTTTAGTAAGCTCTTGTTAGCTGTCCATTCTGTTAAATTAGTGTCTTCTGATAAGGATGACAGTATTAAACAAATGAAATTGTCCAGAATTTCAAAGCACTATTACTGATACTACAACTTTTAGGGTGTGTACTCAGCTGTCAGACCTCCTGGAAGAAGGAATATGTAGGGGGAGGGTACAACACTCGCTCCTGAAAACCCTACTACTGGCATACCTGAAGTGTGGTTAGATTGGTTTCCAAGGAATTGTAGAATGTCAATGATGAGACAGGGCCATTGGGAAACAGTGATTGTGGATGATGGCGGCAGCAGGCATGGCTTTGGCAGGGAGGGGTTTGGCCCGCCCTCTCCTACGAAGAAGACCAGCTTTCACTGTTTTTGGCTCAGTTTTCTCTTTTGAGAAAAGAGTGGAGCTGGCCAGATTCGAACAGGGTTTGTGGTAAAAACTGTTGTATTAAACTTTTAAGAAGTTTAGTGTAGCCTCTGGTAGTTATAGAATGCATTTTGCCTGTCCTATAAATTATGCAATGCATAGTATTTTTGTTTTTGTTTTTTTTTTTTGGTTTTTGTTTTTGGATCACACCCAGCAGCGCTCAAGGATTACTTCTGGCTCTACACTCAGAAATTGCTCCTGGCAAGCTCGGGGTTCCATATGGGATGCCGCCATTCGAACCACCTTCTTCTGCATGCAAGGCAAATGCCCTACCTCCACGCTATCTCTCTGGCGCATAGTTAGGTTTTATATTATTCTTGATCTGTTTTGCCAGACATAAAGATATTATTATGTCTTATTAGAATTAGAAAAGACCCTGATTACATATTATATAATAATTGTTCTATGATAAAACAAATGTAAGAGAAATATAATAAGAATAAAAATAAATATAATAATATACTAAGAATATTCTTTTTTTGTGCCCCCATTCACAATACAGACCAGGCAAAGAATATCCTAATATATTTTTATAATAAGCAACTTTGGTGTTTGAGGTTTGGAAGTTTGAAATCTTGTGAGCTTAAATGGCTTAAAATATCACTTATCTCTATAAAATACTTCAAAGAATGTATAGGTGTTGATACATCCAGAGGTAAATTACCTTTGCAAGAAATGTATTTGTATATGTGGGACATATAAAATTAATATTCAATGATTAAAAATTACTATAGATTAATTGTACAATGGAATATTAAATGTTTTACATAATATTTTATATTCAAAAATATTTTATTTTATTTGAGGAACTGATTTACTGTTGGTGATGGATTCATACATTCATTAGTTCAACTCTATACCCATTAGCAGAGTTCTTGCTTCCCTCTAACATGGTTCCTAAGGTCCCTTTAAACCCTCATCCCCATTCTTGCAAACTTAGTTCTTAGGCCAACTGCACATTTTGTTCCTTTCAGTTCTTTGTTTTTAGCGTACTGTGCATCTTAAGTCCCATATAAAAGAGATTTATTTATTTATTGTGTATTTATTCCTTTCTTATTGACTTCACTCTGCATAAGATCCTCTAATTCAATCACAGTCATGATGAATTGCTCAATATTGTCCTTTCTATGAGCTGTAAAATTATCCATTGTGTGTATATATATAAAACAACTTATATTTATAATCTTCTTGATCCACTCATCTCTATTTTCTAATTTTTGTACTAATCTCTGCAATGAACTCAGATACGCATAAATTATTTTCAAATTAATGTGTGTTTTTTTGGGTTGCTTAAATTTACTTATTTTTTAGCTTACTTTATTTAAACACTATGGTTACAAGATTGTTTATACTACAGTTGTGTTTTTCACAGATACAAATTTATTCATCATTGAGTTTCAGTCATGAAATGTACAATATTCTTTCCCAGTGAGCATTTCTCACCACCAATGACCAATATCCCCAGTTTCCCTCCCACCCACACCCTGGCAGCCTCTAGGGCAATCACTTTTCTTCTCTCTCTCTTTCTCTCCATTTCTTTTTTAAAAAGTAATTTCTTTATTTAAGTTCCATGGTTACAAACTTCTTTGTAATTGGTTTTCAGCCATAAAAATCCCCCCACTCTCACCAGTGTGATTTTCCTGCCATGAATGTGCCCTATATCCCTTCTCCTCATCACTTGCCTGTCTTTGAGTCAAGCATTACATTTCACATGTCACAGCAGTTGTTAGTGTAGTTATTTCTCTAACTGCACTTACCACTCCTTGTGGTAAGCTTCAGATAAAGGGCTGGTCCTTAAGGCCCTCATCTCTTCTATCTCTGGATATTATTACTATACTGTCTCTTATTTTTCTTAAATTCCATAGATGAGGAAGACTATCCTGTGTTTATCTTTCTCCCTCTGACATATTTTACTCAACACAATAGTCTCCATACCCATCTATATATAGGCAAATTTTGTGACTTCATTGTTTTAAATAGCTGCATAGTATTCTATTGTGTAGATATACCACATTTTCTTTAGCCACTCATTAGCTGTTGGGCATCTGGATTTTGGCTATTGTAAGTAGTGCTACTATGAACACAGGAGTGCAGAGGGCATTGCTGTATTATGTTTTTGTGATCCTGGGTTATATCCCTAGTAATGGTATTGCTGGATCATATGATAGCTCAATGTCCATATTTTTTATTTGTATTATTTGGGCTACACCCAGAGGTACTCAGGTGTTATTCCTGCCTCTGCACTCAGAAATCACTCCTAGGATATGGGGATCAAACTCACATCCATCTAAGGTCAGCCACATGCAAGGTGAATGCCCTACCACTCACTGTGCTACAACTCCAGCCCTTCAATGTCTTTTTTTTTTTAAAGGAATATCCATATAGTTTTCCAGAAAGGCTAGATTAGATGATATTCACCAGCAGTGAATGAGAGTTCTTTGCACATTTCTATTCTCCCCTTTTAGACACTGTGGTGTGCAGTTTTATTACTGTGGGGTATTATGCCTTTCAATATATTTCCTTTGAGAATTCAATTCTTTGGGGCTAGATCAGTGGCACAATGGTAGGGTGTTGCCTTGCAAGTGGCTGACCTAGGTTCCCACCAACATATGGTTCCCACCAAGCCAGGAGCGATTTCAGTGTGCATAGCCAGGAGTAACCCATGAGTGCTGCTGGGTGTGGTCCAACAATCAAAAGCCCCCCCAATTCAATTCTTGTGTAGAGTGAATTTTACAATTATTATCATAGTACCCTAATGTACTCTCCTTCTAATGGTGACAAGCTTTTGAGCATGGACCAGTTCTCCTAGCCCTCATCTGTCTTGCCTACATTTTCCTCTATGTAAATTATGGTTTCAGGTAGAAAATAAAGTTCTTAATCCATTTTGATTTGACATTTGTGTATGGCATTAAAGAGAGGTCTGTATTCACTTTTTTGTATGTAGTAGACCAATTTTCTTAAAACAGCTTAGTGAAGAGGCTTTCCTTGTTCCACTTTGTATTTCTTGCTTCTTTATCAGATTCATTGATCATACTCTTGAGGGTCAGATTCAGAGTATGGAAGTATATTCAATTGATAGGATCTGCCTAATTTAATACAATACCCTGCTGTTCTAATGACTATTGGTTTTTAGTGAAGTTTATTATTTATATATTTATATATATTTGGTTTTGGGGCCACACCTGGTGATGCTCAGGGGTTACTCCTGGCTGTGCACTCAGAAATCGCCCCTGGCTTGGGGAATCATATGGAACACCCAGGATTGAACTGAGGCTGTCCTGGATCAGCCACATGCAGACAAATGCCCGACCACTGTGCTATCACTCTGGACCCTGTTTATAATATAGTTTAATGAAGGGCAAAGTCATGTCTCCCATTGTCTTTTCCCCAACTATTACTTTAGCTATTTATGGAGATTTATTCTTTAATATGAATTTCAGGATTGTTTCATCTACTTATTTGAAAAATATCATGGGTATTTTTATACGGGTTGCATTAAATATGTACAATGCTTTGGGAAGTATTGCCAATTTCAGAATGTTAATTCTCCCAATCTATGAGCAGGATATGTGTTTCTATATTCTTTATCCTCTTTTACTTTTTGAATCAGTGCTTTGTAGTTTTCTTCGTATAGGTCTTTCAATTCTTTAGTTAACTTGACTCCAAGATAATTGATTTTCTGAATCACAATTGTGAACGAGATTTTTAAAAAATATCTTTCTTCTCTTTCATTATGCATTTTAAATGTAGATCCCAAAAAGTGGTATTGCTTTGTATGGAAAAATCTATTACGTTTTCTTTTTGAAAAATTTCCTTAGAGGTTGAACAAGACAGCATTTCCACTAATAAGGAATAAACATTTCTTTTTCACCACAACCCATCAACAGTATTCTAGATTATTTCATGTGACAATTTCTCTGATGTAACATGATATCAATTATGATTGCATTTTCCTAATTGCAAGTGATGTTGAGCATTTTTTAAATGCCTATTGGTCATCTGTTTTTTTTCTTTGAAAAAATATCTACCCATCTCTTTCCCCATTTTCAGATAGAGTTGGATTATTTTTGTTGCTGAACTTTGTGAAGAATATATAGGTCGTGTATATATTAATTCTTTCCCTGATATACTCCGTAAACATTTTCTCTCATTCAGAAGAATGCTTTTATTTAAATTTGACTTCATTTTTACTACAAAGTATATTACTTTGATATAGTCCTATTTGTTTATTTTTACTGTCTTGATTCCAAGTCACTTTTTTTTCTTTTTTTAGGTCACTTTTAATTCTATTTAATGTATTTAAATTTATAATTTAGACACTGTGAAATTAAAAAGTTATTCCTAATTGGATTTCAAGCTTACATTGTTTGAGCCCCAGTTTTTTAGTCACTTTCAGTGTCCACTTTCCTCCACTAATACCTGCATTTTCCTCCCACCCACCTGTATGCCTATTAGAGTGGGACTTTATAGTTATTTCTCTAACTGCACTCACCACTCTTTGTGGTGAACTTCATATCTTTCTTTTTTGGGGTGGGTCACACCCAGCAGCGCTCAGGGGCTACTCCTAGCTCTACGTTCAGAAATCACTCCTGGCAGGCTTGGGGGACCATATGCTATCTCTCCGGCCTTGAGCTTCATATCTTGAGCCAGTCCTTCTGGCCCTCATCTGGGAATTATTTCAATGTCTTTAATTTTTCTTAAAACCCATAGATGAAGGAGACTCTCTTCCTCTATTTCACTCAGCATAATGGATTACATGTACATCCATGTATAGAAATTTCATGACTTCATCTCTCCTGACAGCTGCATAATATTCCATTGTGCATATGTACCACAGTTTCTTTAGCCATTCATCTGTTGAAGGGAATCTTGGTTATTTCCGGAGTCTGGCTATTGTAAAAAGTGCTGCAATGTATATAGGTGTGAGGAAGGGATTTTTATATTGGATTTTTGTGTTCTTAGGGTATATCCCTAGGAGTGGAATAGCTTGATCAAATGGGAGCTCAATTTCCAGTTTTTTGAGGAATCTCCATATTGTTTTCCACAAGGGCTGGACTAGACAGCATTCCCACCAGCAGTGAATGAGAGTTCCTTTCTCTCCACATCCCCACCAGCACTGATTGTTCTTGTTCTTTGTGATGTGCACCAGTCTCTGTGGTGTGAGATGATACCTCATTTTGTTTTGATGTGCATATCCCTGACGATTAATGATGTGGAGCATTTTTATGTTCCTTTTTTGCCATTTGTATTTCCTCTTTGAGAAATTGTTCATTTCTTCTTCCCATTTTTTGATGGGGTTAGATTTTTCTTTTTTCTTTTGTTTTTGTTTTTGTTTTTGGGTCACACCTGGCAGCGCTCAGGGGTTACTACTGGCTCTATGCTCAGAAATTGCTCCTGGCAGGCTTGGGGACCATATGGGATTCCAGGATTAGAACCACTGTACTTCTGCATGCAAGGCAAATGCCTTACCTTCAAGCTATCTCTTTCTTGTTAGTACCTTGTCAGTATATCTTAGATATTAGCCCCTTATATAATGGATATTGGGTGAAGAGTTTCTTCCAAACTGTGGTGTTTTGTTTTTTTTTTTATCCTTTGAAGTGTAAAAGCTTCTCAGCTTAATACAGTCTCATTTGTGTATCTCTGCTTCAACTTGTTTGGAGAGTGCTTTTCTTCCTTGAAGATGTCTTTAGTTTCAATGTCCTGGAGTGTTGGCATCACTTTTCCCAACCTTAAATTGTATTACAAAGCTATAGTCATTAAAAAAGCATGATATTGGAATAAAGACAGACCATCAGATTAGTGGAATAGACTATTCAGAGAATGCTCCCAAGGTATACAATCAATTAATCTTTGATAAATAGGCAAGAAATACAAAATGGAGCAGGAAAGCCACTTCAACGAGTGGTGTTGGCAAAACTGGTCAGCCACTTGCAAAAAGAAAAAAATGAACTCAGACCTCCATCTAACACAAAAAATGAACTCATACCTTTATCTAAAACCATGCACCAAGGTCAAATGCAAATGGATTAAAGACCTTGATATCAGATCTGAAATCTTTTATTGTATTCTAGAGGTTTTCTGCATCTCATTTTGGAGTTCCCTGATCTTTTTCTATATATCAGTGTTCTTTGTAAAGGCTTCAACTTAATGTAAACATTAAGAAACCCACTAAAATCATGCTTATAATCTTTAAATAAAGATTTGATATATTTGAAAAAAATTAAGAATCCAGACATGTATATGGGAGTCAAGAAGGTCAGGGGATTTCCAGCTCACGAATTGATAGCTGCATGGCACATCAGAGACCGCTAGTGAGAGAGAATGCTTCCCCATGTAATTTTTATTATTGATCAGACTCAACATCAAACCCACTACCAGTTTGTTCTTCTGTAATTTAATGCACAGAGCTCACACCCTACTTTCTCCTAACCTGATAGACTGAAACACATTATAAGTATCCCACTTTCACCTAAATAAATGGAGTAATCTTCCTAAAGTTGGTCCAGGATGGTTTGAATTTATCTGTCCTCTGCTGTTCTGTCTCAGTCTAAACTGTCCTTCACAGGCCTGGTCACAAAATCACCTGGGATCTGACATCACCTGCTTCATCTATTCTACATCCTTCAATTCTACAATGTCTTCAGATTTCTTCCCAGCCCCAAGTTTGCCCATGGACAAGCATATACCCAATACACTGATTGCTCCAACAAAGTTTAAATGAATGGCATATAGAACAATCAGATAATTAATCAATAAAAGTTGATTTTTAGTGATTGCTATATTTTAAACTTTCTTAACCCAGAAGAGGGCAAGAATGTATGCCATGAATGAATGCCATACTAAATAATGGGAAGTTTATTCTGTTCTTTAAAGAAGCTTCTATAATGCTTCCTGAAAAACTGGTTTCAAAGTTATGAATTTTCTAAGCTTTTGCCTATTCTTAAAACTATAATTCTTTCAAATTTGAACAAGTCTAGCTAGATGGAGTATTATTGGTGAGGAGTAAATTTCATTGAGTGTACTATATTCTGTCAATCTTTTTTGGCTTGTAGAACCTCTTTTGATAGATCTGCTGTCATTCTTATGGACTTTCCTTTGTATATGTTACGTTTTGATATTGCTGCTTTCAGCATTTTGCCTTTGCCATTGGATTTTATCATTATAAGTATAATGTATCTTGAAGTCTTCCAAGTTGAGTCTATTTTTTTTGTAACCCTTTGGGCCTCTTGGATATCAGTGTCTGTTTTGCTTAACTCTGGAAAAATTCTTATCTATGCTTTCTTTAACTGTTGTTTCTTCATTAAATGTGCTTATCTTTTCTTCAGGAACTCCCATCATTTTTATATTGTTTTCTTGAACTCATCTCTTAAGTCTCTAGTATGCTGTTCATGTCTTTGCAGACTTTATTCCCACCTTATGTTTTTTCTAGTGCTTCCCTCCATTTCATCTTGGAGAACTGTAAAAGATAAATCTTGTTATCAGCTGCTGTTATTTTTTTGTCCAGAACTCTGGTGAGTTTTTAAATATCACCTATTGTGCCCTTGGTTTTTGTTTTCTCATTACAATTCTTATAGCTTGTTATGCTTTGATGTACTGGGAAATTTTTCTTTTCCTTCACTGCCTATAGCCTTAAATGTATGCTTAGCAATGTAAGACCACAGAATCATAAATAATCAAGAAAACATGGTATCACTGAAGTAAACTTATAAAATTCCAATGACTGAACCAAATAAAGGAGTAATCGAATTGCAAGAAATTGGAATACTTAGTAAGAATTTGGAGTAACTCTCCTAAATTATTAAAAGTACTTAAAGTTATTAAGCTAAATGTAAATATTAGAGCAGAAGACAATAGAGACTAAACTGAATGATTGAAAAAAGGATTCAAATAGCAGACTTGATAAAGAAGAACTAGTGGGGGCCCGGAGAGATAGCACAGCGGCGTTTGCCTTGCAAGCAGCCGATCCAGGACCAAAGGTGGTTGGTTCGAATCCCGGTGTCCCATATGGTCCCCCGTGCCTGCCAGGAGCTATTTCTGAGCAGACAGCGAGGAGTAACCCCTGAGCACCGCCAGATGTGACCCAACCCCCCCCCCAAAAAAAAAAGAACTAGTGGACTAAAAATCTAGTAATTTGTACAAATGACAATATTTGTGCAATCAAATTAGCAATGAAATTTAGAAATCTTAAATGAGGGTCCAGAGTGATAGCACAGAGGTAGGGCATTTGCCTTGCACATGGCCAACCCCAGACAAACTCTGGTTCGATTCCCGGCATTTCATATGATCCCCTGAACTTGCCAGGAGCGACTTTTGATGGCAGAGCCAGGAGTAACCCCTGGGTGTGACCCCAAAACCAAAACCAAACAAACAAACAAAAAAAAAACAACAAAAAAAGAAATCTTAAATGAGAATGAAAATATGTTTGAATAGTAGAACAAAATAATGTTTTAAAGTTCTAATTTATTTTTTACAGATTTCTAGATGAGTTCCTAAGGCAAACTTTAAATTCAGGTTTAAGTAGTTTATTTAAGAAATAATCTAAAAAAGCATTAGAAGAGTAGAGACAAAATAAAACAAAGAAGGAAAGTTATTTAGTCAGTTGGTGTATTGTCATATTCTATTAGGGAATTCTAGGAGTCAATGTCAGATCCTGTTAGGATCTGGAAGAATCAACCAATCTTCGTGACCTACAGTGACAAAGGATCAAGACTATTAATATGCCAATCTTTGTTGCTAAAGGCTGTTCCTTAGTGGAAAGGGTTGTTGTTGTTGTTGTTGTTGTTTTCGATATTTCCTGCCTTTCCAATCTTTCTTGAACATTTACAAAACATTCTAGCTCCAGAAACAGCATGATGTCTGATTTATATTGTATATATTATAATGAAACCTGGGTGGGATATAGTCCAGATGTGAATATATGTCCAATGCTTCCCTCTTCATTTCAACAATAACTCTTTGAATAATAATACTGTCACATATATTTGCAATGGTTTAGAACAAACTTTTCTTCTATAACTACAATAACAACAGTAGAATTTCATATTCTTTATCTCAAGGAGAATTTGGAGAAAGTAATTTAGCTGAACCTCAGTGAAGTTGCTTATTTACTAAAGAAATTAATCTTGTTGCAACCCAGTTCATCTATAAAATATTGGTCCTCAGAACAAGTGCTAATATAATTATATCTGCTTGTTGGCAATCTTCTATTAATACATGCTTTGTGTTTTAAGATCAGAAAAGATTAGATTTATTTTAATCCTATGAACCAATCAACCTGCAAACCATGTGAAAAATGATGCTGTCACCTTATAATATACAAACTATAATTTTCCTGCATTGCATGGGAAGAATGACTGAATTTATCTTAAATTACTGTTGTATTTTGACAACCAAATCAAAGGATGGATGAATGTTTCCAATTCTATTAAGCAATAAAATTTCTAATCACTTAAAAATGGTATCAAATGGCTAAATCCTATCATGGTATCTGTTATATAGTAGAAACTTAAATGATATTTTTTGAACTCAATTATGCATAGTGAATTTTCTGGATTATATATGTCCAATAATATATTTATTCCTCAAATGTTGAGCATTTGCAACATATAGGCAGAATACTAACTTAAAATTTTAGCTAAAATGATGTAAATGGGAGGCCAGGGAAATAGTATAGTAGGTAAGGCATTTGCCTTGCACACAGCTGAATTGGATTTTATACCTGACAACTGATATGAACTCCCGATTCCTCCAGGAATGATTCATGAGTACAGAACCAGGAGAAAGCCCTGAACACCTCCAAATGTATCTCAAATAAAATTATGTAAATTTTATCTCAGATAAAATTATGTAAAGTATATTGATTCACAGGGAGAATTCAGTAGCCTCAGAATTCAGTGTTCAGAAAACTCAGAATTCAGTGTTTTACCTTAAGCACCCACATAGGTACTTAATCTTCACATTTAATGTAAAATTTAAAGGCTTTATATCTTTCTTAAAAAAACCACTTAATATTTCCTATATTAGTTATAGAATCCCTTCCCTTCCCCTTCTCTACATTCTAGCTAGGTGACAATTTTTTAATTGAAGATCAGCTCACAGATATCTTCTGGAACTTAAATGCCTTTTTTTCTTAGTAAAACTTGGGTATTTTATTGATCTGTTTGAGTTCACATTCTTCAGATGTTCAGAAGTATGTGAATTGTGCAGGTAACATTATGCTTACCAAGGATGCTTGGAAATCACCAAATTCTTCTGTTTATTAATTTTCATAAATTTAGTTACATTTTAAATTTTGTATTTTTGTAACAGATTCTAAAAGCTTTGAGACTATGTATATCATAAAATATGCTTAACTTCAGTGCTTTCTAATTAGCAGTGCCTTTTCCAGTTTGCTTAGTAATTGTTGAGAAAAACTTTGCTTTTAAGTCAAGTGCTACTTTTAAGAAATACTGCTTCCCAACATTATTCTTTTTCTCAACAAATATACACTCATTTTTATTTTATTCAATAATTAATTAAATCAATTTATGTAATAAATTGTCTTCTGCAAAAAATAGTAGCCTAAGGGAGAGAATCTGCAGTTTGGAGTGTAAGTATGACTTAATTAAAGTAAAAATCATTCTGATTAATTATTTATTTTGTTTGGGGACACAACCAGCTTGTGCTTTTGGCTTATTCCTGGTTTTGCACTCAGGGATCATTTATTCAGTCTTGGCAGGGCTCGGGGAACCATATATGGTGCTAGTAATGTAATCTGGTTTACATGCAAGACAAGTGCCCTATCAGTATACTAGTAATCCAGCCTAAAATGAATAATCTTGAAGAAGATGAGACTTTCTATTGAAACTTTCCTCAATTTACTAATTCATAGGAGAAAAAGATGATTCCTTTTTTCACAGTTTTGAAAATATAATTATTTTATAGGCAGATAATAACTTCTAACACTTAATATTGTTTCTAATATTATTACAGAAGTCTCATCAATTCTATTAGTATCATTACATTATAAGTACTTTTATAAGTACTTTATTATTTAATCTTCTGGACTTACATTTTTCATTTGATATATGGTACTTCTTTGTTCAGTTCTATCTTCAGGAGAGATTTTATTCAGGAAAGTATCTTGCAGGAAGATTTTGAAAGATGGTTCACTCTAAGCTTGAAGGTGAGGACACTTAGGAAAAGTCAATAATATAAAAAACTGGAAGCAGTCTGATGATTTAGAACTGCAAGCAATTTGGCAGGGATCTATATGTAGTTGAGTAGGAGTTTTAATGATATGCCACAGAAGACCAGGTCAAACCAAGCAATTAATACTGCATTCCTCACTGATGTTGCAGACATGGATGATTAATCAGAAATAAGGTTCAGAGTTTCAAGTAAAATATGTTGGGTATAGAAGTATAGTAGTGAAAGTAAAATCCATTGATAAGAGCACTTACTTTGACCTAAATGCTTACTTATGGAAGTGCTCTAAGCCATTTATGTGTGTTATATAGTTTAGTCCTAAGAACTAGTGAATTAGGTCATAATGCTATTCCCATTTTACTGATGTGGAATTAAAAGCTCTAAAAGTTTGATGGCTCACTTAAGGGTACAAGCCTAGTAAGTGCAAATCTTAACTGTTATACCATACTGAATAGCTTTGTTCTAAAACTCTGAATATATTTGAAAACTGCTAGAAACTATGTTAAATATTACATTAAAGGATCTTGAAGTTGAAAGTGACATTGTGCATTTAAGCAACTCACCTGTTCCATTTAGGTATTCCTTATACAATGAGGCCTGGGGGTCATTTGTTCTGCATCAGATAATAAGATATTATCTCTGATAATTTTCCTCATATTGGCCCAAAGGATCGATGATCTGTTTTCTATCTATGGAAGTACACCTCATTCTATAAAGATTAACTTCATGTGGTAAATCATTATTATCATATTCCCACACAAATCTTATTCTGTTTATTTCTATTTTTTTTACCCCTTTGGTCAAACCTGGTAATACTTGATTACAAGGTTTACTCTTGACTATGCACTCAGGTATTACTCCTAGCAGTCTTAGGGAACTATATGGAAAGTTGGGGATTGAATGTAGGTTGGCTACATGCAAGGCAAGCATCCTACCCACTGCACTATCATGCCCACCCTATCTTATTTTATTTAATTGCATAATTGTCAATTTTTTTCAATTTTTTTTTAGATTTTAGGTACTTGTTTATCCTGGAAAATTTCTCCGGAATATATTCAAATTTGTAAATTGTACTCAAAACTAAACAGTTCCCCACTGAGAAAATTTCTGGCATAGATTTAGACTGGGTTTGGGGTGTGGAAAAAAACTGGGGACAATAGTGGTGAGAAATATGCCCTGGTGAAGGTAGTGGGTTATAGAACATTTATGACTAAAAATCAATTATGAAAAAATTTTAACTTTATTCTATGATGATTTAATTCAAATTTTATTAATTAGAAAAAGCATTAAACTTACTTTAATGTAGAGATAATGTATACTTTCCATCATGTGCCATTTTCTGAAAAAGCAACTTCTATTCTTGCTTAAATGATAATCCTGGGTGTTGACAGTATAAACTCTTACATCAGACTACTTGCCTCTGGATTTTTAATACCCTTATTAAAAAGGACAAAATTGATTTTATTTCTTAAGAATTCTAAGTCTATTTTCACATATTTAATATGATGTATATTTTAAAACATAACTTATTCATCAGCTTAGTGGGATTAAATGAACAAATACTTAAAATTACTCAGTTCATAAAGCCATTTGGTGACTTCCATTTCCCATAGCACAATATATATTTTAATCACTCTCTAGAATTATCTATGCATATTTAGCCTATTATTTGAGTATTTTCTTAGGGTTCTCTTTATTCAAACATACTAAACTCCAACTCAGTGATTTTCCATTTTATTTGAAATTGTTAGCTTTACCCTTTTATTCCCCTCCAATATACCCAATATCCCTTCTTGGTTTGGTTTTTATTCTTAGTATATACCACCAACTCTCAAAAATACAATTTATTTTATTATGTTTTTGTTTTGTAACTACACCTGACACTGCTCAGGGCTTATTCCTGGATCTGTACAGCTCAGAGATCACTCCTGGCAGACTCTGGGAACCAAATGGGATACGAGGGATATTATCCAGTTAACCTCATGAAAAATGATGACATTATTCACTGTACTGTCTCTTTGGACACTAAATTTATTTATTTATGTATTAATTATTGTATCTCCTCACCCGATAGTAGTTTATCAGATATGACTCTTTTCATCTGTTTTCTTAACTTTTGTATTTGTAGCACTCAGAACAATGATTGTCACATTATTGGTATGTTAATAAATCTATATTCCAAAAGAAATATTGAGTTATACATAATGTAATAATCAACACCAGATATTTCTTTTATTTTTTTACATTTGTGATAATTTTTTTTTTTTTTTTTGGTTTTTGGGCCACACCCGGTGACGCTCAGGGGTTACTCCTGGCTATGCGCTCAGAAGTCGCTCCTGGCTTGGGGGACCATATGGGACACCGGGGAATCGAACCGTGGTCCATCCTAGGCTAGCGCAGGCAAGGCAGGCACCTTACCTTTAGCGCCACCGCCCGGCCCCCATTTGTGATAATTTTAAATGTCTTTATCTGCTAATTCTTTTTTTAAATAATATTTTATTTAAACACCTTGTTTAAAAACATGATTGTGGTTGGGTTTCAGTCATATAAGAGGACACCACCCCATCACCAATGCAACATACCCACCACCAATGTCCCAAATATCCCTCCTCCCCACCCCGCCCCCACCTGTACTCGACAGGCTTTCAAGTTCCCTCATTCATTCTCATTGTTAGGATAGTTCGCAATGTAGTTATTTCTCTAATTAAATTAATCAATCTTTATGGTGAGGTTCATGAAGTGGGCTGTAACTTTCAGCCCTCTTCTCTTTTGTCTCTGAAAATTATTGCAAGAACGTCTTTCATTTTTCTTAAAACCCATAGATAAGACCATTCTGCGTCTTTCTCTCTCTCCCTGACTTATTTCACTCAGCATGATAGATTCCATGTACATCCATGTATAGAAAAATTTTATGACTTCAACTCTCCTGACAGCTGCATAATATTCCATTGTGTATATGTACCACAGTTGCTTTAGCCATTCATCTGTTGAAGGGCATCTTGGTTGTTTCCAGAGTCTTGCTATGGTAAATAGTGCTGCAATGAATATAGGTATAAGGAAGGGATTTTTGTATTGTATTTTTGTGTTCCTAGGGTATATTCCCAGGAGTGGTATAGCTAGATCATATGGGAGCTCAATTTTCAGTTCTTTGAGGAATCTCCATATCGCTTTCCATAAAGGTTGAACTAGATGGCATTCCCACCAGCAGTGGATAAGAGTTCCTTTCTCTCCGCATCCCGGCCAACAATGCTTATTCTCATTCTTTGTGATGTGTTCCAATCTCTGTGGTGTGAGGTGATACCTCATAGTTGTTTTGATTTCCATCTCCCTGATGATTAGTGATGTGGAGCATTTTTTCATGTGCCTTTTGGCCATTTGTATTTCTTCTTTATCAAAGTGTCTGTTCATTTCTTCTCCCCATTTTTTGATGGGATTAGATGTTTTTTTCTTATCAAGTTCTGTCAGTGCCTTGTATATTTTGGAGATTGGTCCCTTATCTGATTGGTATTGGGTGAATAGTTTCTCCCACTCAGTAGGTGGCTGTTGTTTCCTGGGCACTATTTTTTTTAGAGGTGAAGAAGCTTCTCAGCTTAATATATTTCCATCTGTTAATCTCTGCTTTCACTTGCTTGGAGAGTGCAGTTTCCTCCTTGAATATGCCTAAGTCTCAATGTCCTGGAGTGTTTTTACCTACGTGTTGTTCTATGTACCTTATGATATCCGGTCTGATATCGAGGTCTTTAATCCATTTGTATTTTACCTTTGTATATGATGTTAGCTGGGGTCTAAGTTTGCTTTTTTGCAAGTGGCTAGCCAGTTGTGTCAACACCACTTGTTGAAGAGGCTTTCTTTGCTCCATTTAGGATTTCTTGCTCCTTTATCAAAGATTAAGTGATTGTATGCCTGGGGAACATTCTCTGAGTACTCAAGTCTATTCCACTGATCTGAGGGTCTGTTTTTATTCCAATACCATGCTGTTTTGATAACTATTGCTTTGTAGTAAAGTTTAAAGTTGGGGAAAGTAATGCCTCCCACATTCTTTTTCCCAATGATTCTAGGGTGTTTATTGTTTCAAATGAATTTCAATAGTGCTTGATCCACTTCTTTGAAGAATGTCATGGGTATCTTTATAGGGATCGCATTAAATCTCTACAATGCTTTGGGGAGTATTGCCATTTTAATGACGTTAATCCTGCCAATCCGTGAGCAGGGTACGTGTTTCCATTTCCATGTGACCTCTCTTATTTCTTGGAGCAGTTTTATAGTTTTCTTTGTTTAGGTCCTTCACATCGTTAGTCAAGTTGACTCCAAGATATTTGAGTTTGTGTGGCACTAATGTGAATGAGGTTGTTTTCTTAATGTCCATTTATTCCATGTTATTATTGGTGTATAGAAAGGCCATTGATTTTTGTGTGTTAATTTTGTAACCTGCCACCTTGCCATATGAGTCTATTGTCTCTAGAAGCTTTTTGGTAGAGTCTTTAGGCTTTTCTAATAAGTAGAGTATCATTTTGTCTGCAAAGAGTGAGAGCATGACTTCTTCCTTTCCTATCTAAATTCCCTTGATATCTTTTTCTTGCCTAATTGCTATAGCAAGTATTTCCAGTGCTATGTTGAATAGGAACACCAGATATTTAAAAAATTATTTTATCTAGTCCTCTTTTCTTTTCTAGAAAAAAAGTCAGGCAGATCCTACTTCTTTTAAGTTGGGTAATTTTTTGCTATTTTGTTTGTTTTTGGACCATACCCAATGGCAATCAAAGATTATTCCAACTGATTCTGGAGAACTGTAGGTTATTGAGCAAGCATCTTCTCGGTAATACTAATTTCTTGGGCTGAAAAATTACCTTCTTTAAGTAAAAAACATAAAGAAACCCTTCCTTCATTTACACTAGAGGCTGCTAATACCTCAGACCCTCAACAAACAATTTGACAAACAACTGACATAAATCAACCCCTACCTTCAATACCACTACTTTGTTTGTTTGTTTTTGTTTTTGGGACAACCTGGTGATGTTCATGGGTTACTCCTGGCTATGTCCTCAGAAATCTCCCCAGGCTTGGGGAACCATATAGGATGCTAGGGGATTGAACCGCAGTTTGTCCTAGGTTAGCGTGTGCAAGGCAAACGCCTTACTGCCTACTACGCCATCACTCTGGTCCAGATACCCCTACTTTTTTTTTATATCTTTTTTCCCTCTAACTTACTGCCTTATTGATATTCTGGTTATTTGTTTTCTTTTTAAAAATTGATTTACAATATTATTCTATTTCAGGGATATACCTTCTTACCATCTATATGCTTATACTTAAGTTATGCTACACCCATCAAAGTTTAAGTGGCATTCAACATCCAAACCCTCATCTCTTTTCTTCCACACTTTTCCTCTGATGTGTATCATAGTTTCCACTTTTAGAAGTTAATTGTATTACTTTTATTTATTTATTTATTTATTTATTTATTTATTTATTTTTGCCAATTTACTTTTGTCAATTATATCCCAGTGATGAGGAAAATATTTGGTAAACTGCCTTCCTTATTTTAAATTTTGCATAGGTAAGTCACCTCCAACTCTATTCACTTTGTTCCAAAACCTTTAATTTGATTTAACCTTTTCTTTTTTTTTTCTTCTTTTCTTTTTTGGTTTTTGGGCCACACCCGGCAGTGCTCAGGGGTTATTCCTGGCTGTCTGCTCAGAAATAGCTCCTGGCAGGTACGGGGGACCATATGGGACACCAGGATTTGAACCGACCACCTTTGGTCCTGGATCGGCTGCTTGCAAGACAAGCAAGCAAGATTGCTGTGCTATCTCTCCGGGCCCAAACTTTGCTTTTCTAATAAATATGATAGAGCAGTATTTCATTGAATATACTTATCATAGCATGTTATCTTTTTAGCTTTTGTCAATAGGAATTTAAATATATTATATGATTTTTACTCTTATAATCCTGTGAGCATGGGGTGCAAATATTTTTGAAAGTATCATATTTTTCATATCATTTTGCAAAAATAATACCTAGAAATAGTATTACTGGGTTATATGTTGTTTCCACTTTAATTAACTTGTGAATTTGGACCACATCATGTACCTGGTTCTCTGCTCAGGAGCCACTTCTGGTGGTACTCAGGGACCACCATATGTGGTACTGAAGTGCAGGTTTTAGGTTTAGCTTGTGAGGCAAATACATTATACTTTGTACTATCTTTCCAGCCCTAACTGTTAATTTTTTTTTTTTTTGGTTTTTCGGGCCACACCCGTTTGATGCTCAGGGGTTACTTCGGGCTAAGCGCTCAGAAATTGCCCCTGGCTTGGGGGGGAACATATGGGACGCCGGGGGATCGAACCACAGTTTTTCCATGGCTAGCACTTGCAAGGAAGACATCTTACCTCTAGCACAACCTCACCGGCCCCTAACTGTTAATATTTTGAAGAAATCTCTGTACTACTTCAATAGAGGTTGCAAACTTTGATTTTCTTTGTTTCAACACTTTTGTGTCAAGGCCTTTTAGTTTGCTATTCTATAAACTGAAATACTTTCCTTTCAAATATTCTTTTAAGTTGGTCTCTCATTCTTCTCAAAATCTTCACTAAATTTTACTTTACAGAGAGGCCTTTTTCTGTTAACCTGATTAAAATGCACTTCAGAAAATTCCTTATTTAAAAATTTTTGTTTAATTGAATTTATATGTAGTCTTAATGTCTCACAAATAGAATGAAAGATTAAACAGGATATTATCTATTTTGTTCATGACTAAATTCTTTTCTAGGGAGTTTGTGATATTTTGTAGGCTGTTAGTAAATATTTTCTGAATGAATTATAAATGAATGAGAATTGCCTTTGCTGGTAAGTTTTATTTTCTTTCAACCCTTCTCAGGACATTTGAACATTTGGATTTTCAACTCTTTTATCTGTACACTTACAAAGTATAAGTTCAATGAACTGAAACATATAAAAACTGTTTTATAAACTTATTCATTCAGAAAGTATTTATTAAATATTTCATTTCTGGGGCTGGAGAGATAGCATGGAGGTAAGGTGTTTGCCTTGCATGCAAAAGGATGTTGGTTCGAATCCCGGTATCTCATATGGCCCCCGAGCCTGCCAGGAGTGATTTTTGAGCATAGACCCAGGAAGAACCCATGAGGGCTGCCTGGTATGACCCAAAAAACAAAACAAAAAATTATTTTCAACATCTATTATCTGTATTGAGGATTCTCTAAGGCCCCTAGATATACCCACTTCTGCTTCTTTTTCCACTTTGGGAAGTTCTGAAAAATAACCTTATAGTGTAACAATACTCTGATTTTTTTCTAGGAAATATTTATTGTTTTTTTTTTGTTTGTTTTTTGTTTTTTTTTTTTTTGTGGTTTTTGGGTCACACCCGGCAGTGCTCAGGGGTTATTCCTGGCTCCAGGCTCAGGAACTGCTCCTGGCAGGCACAGGGGACCATATGGGGTGCCGGGATTTAAACCGATGACCTCCTGCATGAAAGGCAAACGCCTTACCTCCATGCTATCTCTCCGGCCCCGAAATATTTATATAGTTCATATACTGTTTTTAGAGTTACCTGTACATTTTAATCAGAGACCCTTTTTCATATTGTGATAAATATTAAAACCTTATTTGAACATTTTTCTTTTGTTTTACTTTTCTAATCCTTTTTTATCTTTTTAATAGGGTCATACTTTCTAATAAGTAACTTATATTCAAATCATATTCTTAGGGTCAGTTTCTGGAGGACTCAACTAAAGCTCAGAGACAGGGTTTCCTAGTTAACTGATCTTTTGATTGGTCTATGCTATAGATCAGCTCAATTCAGCCTCCTATCTTCCCTAAAAATTTAGATATGGATTTTTATCATTAATTCCTCTAGGACCTTAAGCAGTATGACATCTTGCGACTGCCCCTCCTTGTCCCATTTTTGCTTCAATAGAGAGGCTTTAAATTTCATTTTTGCCTATAGAGGGGAGCAAGTAATTAGAAGAAAATTTTATGTGAAGGAGAGGAGTAAAGAACACTCTGTAAACTTATTTTGTTATCTACTCTACTTCTCCACAGTAATCTTCACAGTAGAGAAGTCATCGGAATCTTTTTTTTCTTTTTAACTTTTTTTTTTATCTCACTCATATGGCATACCCTATTATTTATTAGTGAAGAACATAACCTAAGCGGTCAGTGCCTTAATTACAGTACAGCATAATTACAACCATGTTAAGCAATTGTTTGTGTGCCTGTCACTCCTGGTTGACTGTTCCATCATAAAGGTCAGGTACATGTCTTTTTGATTTTGTTTTTCTTACAGTATTTAATATAGCATTGTGTACTCATTACATATAAAACATTTTTTAAACAATTTTAAATATCAGATTTATATCGAAGGACATGAATTTTAGTAAACTATCTTACCTCCTGATCTCTTAATATTACCTTTACAAAGAATGTTTTCCTTTTTAAAATAAAGAACTTTTGCTTTGTTTTTTAATTGATTGTTGAAAGTAGGATTAAATTAATCTGCTAATGATTGTTGGAATATTATAGGGTGAGGACACATCTGTTGAGTGAAGATAATTCTGAGAATCTAATGCTAATTATTGTTTATTTATTAAAACAATAAATTATTTATTAAACAATAAATTTTAACATTTATTAAAGATACTTTAGGGTGAATTTCATCCACTGAGAAGACAGTGGTTAATAATAGTAAAGTCTGAAATCTGAAGAAGATCAGGGTTTCACATAGTTCTCACTAAAAACATGCTGAAATTGCAGTGCTGGAGTTTGTTTAAAATTTTGATTTTTATATGAATGAATGAATGAATGAATGAATGAAAAATTAAGTGTAAATTTCAAATAAAATGCAGTAAAATTTAAAATAAAAATTAGATCAAAAGTTTTTAGCATTGAAAATATAGATTCCATTTTTAAAAGTTGCTGGTATTCTACCAGTACCTTACAAAAAAGATTGCATTTCAAAAGTAATAGCTATGCACATTCAGTTAAAATTATTTATCAAGTACTTATTCAGTGCTATAATCTGCTGGGTTCAAAAGACTCAATACCATATTTAAGGTAGGAGTTGCTTAGAATATTTGGAAAATATTATTGAAATATTTGGTTTTGCTTTTTTTTTCTGGGTCACATCTGGAAGTACACAGGGTTTACTCAGGTTGGGCATACACAAGGCAAATTTGCTACCTTCTGTATTATAACTCTGGCTCCATTGTCGATATTTTTGAAGCAATAATGAACATTGTAAATGATATGTATAATTCATTACTTTAGATTAACTCTATTTTTAGTCTTTGACTTGAACATTTTAGCATACAATTTCTTTTACACACTGTTCAAATTTGGCACCTAATTGTCATTTGATTTGAATATTGTAATGAATAGTGAGTGGAGCATAGTGTTCATTAATGTATGTATGAATATATTATGTATATATCTATCATCTATCATCTATCATCAATCAATCTATCTATCATCTATCTATCTCTCTATCTATCTAAATGAATGAAAAATAAATGAATAAAACAAATTCTAAAGACTATGGAAAGTTAAAGAAGAATGGAATCTCGAGTAGTTGTAGAAGAATGCCTTTCAAATGTATTACTTGGGTTGAATGCCACAAAAGAAAATTTAAAAAGATGATAGACAGATGTGTATGTAAAAGTCTCAGAACCAAAAAAAAAGTCTCAGAACCAAATGATATAAATAGTAATTCAGACTTATTTTGAATTTGAAGTCTTTTCTAAAATGGGACATTCAGACTAAGTTAGACTGAAGTTTCTATCAAAGAGATGTTTAGATAAACTCTAGGAGACATCTTTTTTCAAATAATATAAAAATTGTAAGCAAATTGAAATAATTTTGGTGTTTATTAAAATATTATTCATGATCCTGAGCCTTAAGTTATACATATTTAAAAATAATAAACATCCTATTTAAATTATTCTCTTCTTGATAGTTTCTTCCTTTACTTGAAAACCGTTATTTAGTCCCCATGAGTTTACTTACTTATTTTGTTTTTAGGGTCGTATTTCTTAGAAGTTTCAGTGCTTACTCCTGGCAGTACTCAGGGAACTATAAGGAATTCCTGGGATCCAATCTGAGTCAACAAAATGTCAAATACTCAATGTAGTATTGCTCTGGCTCTGCTTTATATGAATTTAGAATAAAGTTTGAAGTTTTACTGACAGGAGAGAGCAAGATGATGAGGTATTATTGTATACTTACTATGTATTCTTACTATATATGTATATTATAAAGTTTAGTTTTGTATAATATTAATATCATATGTATGAAGGGAATTTAAGATCTGATAGGGCATTCAGTTATATTGTTTAAGTTATGAGGTTAATATTTAAATTTAGGCATTTAGACTCCCAAAACCAGGGTTTTCTGAAAGATAAATGATACATTAATTATATCATTTGAATATTATTTTCAGAGCAAAAATTGGTGATTGTGGTTCTTGTTTTCTTTTAACTTTATTGTGGGGTTCACACCTGGCTGTTCTCAGGGCTCTGTGTTCTGTGATCATTCTTGGCCTGTGTGTTGTGTGTATTTATGTATCATACTTGGGGGATCATCTGTGGAGCCAAGGATCAGGATGATTGAAGATGGAGCCATGCCCTGTTCTGTGTTTCCTAAGTGTCATGCCATTGCACTATTTCTCTGGACACTATATTTCTTTTCTTTAAAATAAAAAATTTAATTCAATCACCCTGAGATAAACTTATAAAGTGCAAAATGACTGTGTTTCAGTCTTACAATGTTCTAACACTCATCCCTTTACCAGTGCACATTTCAGGCCACCAGTGTCCCCAGTTTCCTTCCCGCTCTCTCCCATACCTTTTTCCATGTCATACCCTTTTCTTTCTCTTTTTCCTTTTAGACTACATTTCTTTTTATTAAGTTGTTTTTATTCTGATGGTTTAAAAATAATATACAATTAAGCACTATGTTCTAGAAGTCATTAGTTTCTCTTCTTCCTGTTCTCCTTTCCTCTTATCCCTATCACATTCCTCTACCTCTCTCTCCCTGAACTTTCATCCTCCTTTTCTCCTTCTCTCCATCCTATTTTTTCTTCCTGCCCTCTTCCCTCCCTCCTTTATTTATTCCTTTATTCTTTTCTCTTTCTTCCTTTTTATATGATTTTCCATCTGTCTCGGGTCCATTAACATCCATTTTATTACACCCTCAGTGCTCAGTCTTTCCCTTTATTTACAAGTTCTTGGAAGTATGCTCTCCGCTCAGTATCTTAAACTGTGCATTATGAGTGATGGTAATATTTGTATACCAAAATGATAGTGAGAATCAAATACAATGATATTTAGAATAATACTTAGCATATATAATAGTTCTTTAACGTTCAATTACCTTGACAAAATGAAGATTCTTTATGTGGATGATGAATTGTCATTATTGACCTTTAAGAGTTTTAGGGAAAGAGTAAGCTACGAAACTAGATCAGTAGAGTAATCATAGAGAAAAATAAGAAATAAGAAACATTGCCTGTATGGAAAGGAGAGGTGGATAAACTTAAAACTTAGCTTTATATCAATTAAAAATCAAATAATGTACTAAAAGCTACAATTTATTAAGTACCTTTTTTCATATTCAGTACTATTCACCTCTCCCTCCCACCAAGGACCAAAAATTAAGCAACTACAGGAAAGAACTTAAAATTTAGATTAGGAAACTTATGAATTGTATTTTTTAGTAATATATACTATTTTCTGAGTCCTTCAGTCATATCCTAGAAATACACATATATAAAAGCAAAAGTGAGTGAAATAATTCCATGGCTGAGATAAATATATCAAAAAATGTAAAACCTTTACCTAGACACACATATTTACATACATACATTGGTTAATCAAATATGGCCCTAACCATGTCTAAAAGGACTGTGAAAGATTCTGGAAAGCAATAGTAAATTAGTGAGAATATAGTTTCTGCATATCTAAGAGGTACAGTTTATATTTAAAATATATCTAAACTAGTAATTTTACTGGTAAAATTAATTACTAATTACTAATAACTACAGACTCTGATTTACTTATTCCTTCTATTTCACTGTTGGCTTTAAAAATATTTCAAGTTTCTCAATGGATAAAAATATATTAGTTATTGTTTAGAATTATACATTTATTCTATGTGTCAAGAATAGTTCTAGGTGTATGACGAATCACAGGAAACAGAATTCCTGTTTTTCTCAAGTTTATAAATACAGAATAATGAAGGCTATCTTTTGTGTCAATATAAGAAAACCTGGAAACCATTGTTTGATTTTGAGAACAGATTTAAGGAATAAATTACTTCTACAGAATTCACATTTCTTTGTTCTGAATGGCTTGCTAGAGAGGCTTTACTTCAGACTTACAAAATTAGACATGTCTCATAATAATTTTATAACTATTTCTTTCTTCTTAAGAGCTTATATTCTTTTCTTGAATTCTTAACCATAAGTATCAAGCATGATTTTCTTTCTTCATCATTATATAAAAAGGGACATATTTTATTATTCCTCAGTTTGAAGCAATTCACACTTTAAAGTATCAAACTGTGCTAATAGCAAAACGCCTCTGAAGGGGAAAAGTTATTCAGCCAGGGCATTGTATAAACAAAAGAAAAAAGAATGTGAAATTTCAATGAACTACAGTAGATGAAAATATAAATTCTGTATTTACATTCTAATTTCTCAGGGAAAAATAACAAGTGGGGAGTTTGAGGTGCTCTTACATCTTATTCTTGTAACATTTTATATGCAATGTGAATTTTGTTTTGATATAACTAAATCGATAGTTCAGGCTGTTTTTGAAATGCGATTCAGATTATTTAATCTCCAAGCTTCTGTCGGGGCTCAAAGTGGCAAAGCTATTACTTTCTGATGAAAGTATTTGGTGATCTGTGAAAGATAGGTCACTGCCCAGTTTGTCAAAAGCAGATAGTTCAGTAAAAAACTGATAAATGGTGCAAAATGACACTCTCATTACCTAGCTCATTAGCAATATTTTTTAGAGAGATCCCAGGGTGACTAAACATGGTGATTAAGCTCATTCTTGCACAACAGACAAGTCACCATAGAGGAAGTTGGCAACCCACTACTGCATCTGCAGGGAATGTTAGACTGGTACCTTTTCTGTAGAGAAACATCTATAAACATTTCATTAAATAAAAAAAAAGATCTCTTTAAACCATATGCTTCAAACGGAAATACAATTTATTCTTTATATTGAAACCTTTAAATCTCATATTATCATTCAGGAAAGCACAATTTTTATAGCACCACTGCAAAGCTGTTCTGAGAAGAAACTTAATATAAATTAAGGTTAGAGCAGTTAATTCTGTGTTAACATGAGCCACTAACCAAAATTTAGAAAGAATCCATTTTTGTTGTTGTTGTTTTGGGGTCATACCTGGCAGTGCTCAGGACTTACTCTGGGCTTTTTGCTTAGAGTTCACTTCTGGCAGTGCTCAGGGGACTATATGGATTCCAGAATTGAACCCAGGTCAGCCACGTATAAGACAAATGCCTTACCCACTATATCAGAACCCTATTTTGAGTGGGATCACTTGGAGGATAACCAAGTGGTACTAAGTGGTACCAGGGGCCCCAGAGATGATTCTGGACCATAGGTACAATGAAAGGGCCCAGGGATGAGATGTTGCTGCAGACTTGCTGTGTCTTCTGTGACATTGTGACATCTGTGATATTGTGACATCTAGATGGTACTAGGAGGTCACATTGCGTAGTACTCAGGGATCATGTGATACCAGGAAGCCAAACAGGTAGGATGCATATCAGCATAAGTCCTAACTACTGTTTTATTTTCCAGCCTCTAGTATTTGTGGTAAATATTCTTTTATATATTAAGTTTATAAGCATTATGTTACCAGTTAAAAAGTTAGGTATTTTAGAAAAGTAAACAAAATGTTAAGACAAACAGAAATATATTTCATTTCATAATGAGTTAATTATTGTTTATATATTGGTTTTAATTTTAATAAAGGTATAATAAAATAATTTAGACATAAAAATTCTTCTCACATAATAGGAATTTAGTAAATATTTAATTTTTTTATTTAATTAATTCTAATTGGCATTTTCTATGGACTACTGAAATGTTTGGTATATCTTATATATGTACACCCAATTGTCATGGTTATATGAAAATATTTGCTTAGTCAATCTTGGATGTTGATTAGAAAATGTGTTGTCAAATGAAAATACATAATTTTGAAGAAGAAATTTTATCTTTCTAATTTTTTCCTCATTTGTAGAAGAGGCAGCTAATTTTCAGTTTTTTCTTTCTTTCTTTTTCCTTTCTTTTTCCTTTCTTTTTTCTTTCCCTCTCTCCCTTCCCCTCCCTCCCTCCCTCCCTCCCTCCCTCCCTCCCTCCCTCCCTCCCTCCCTCCCTCCCTCCCTCCCTCCCTCCCTCCCTCCCTCCCTCCCTCCCTTCCTTCCTTCCTTCCTTCCTTCCTTCCTTCCTTTATTTTTTGTTTTTGGGCCACACCCAATGATGCTCAGGGGTTACTCCTGGCTACATGCTTAAAAATCGCTCCTGGCTTGGGGAACCATATGGGATGCTGGGGGATCAAACTGTGATCACTCTTAGGTCAGCTATGTGCAAGGCAAACACCCTATCGCTGGGCCACCACTCCAGCCCCAATTTTTTATTTTGTAGCTGATTTTCCTAAAGTATGTTACATGGGAGGGACTATTCAGAAATATTTAAATAATGGATATCATAGGCATATATAAGTTTAAATGAGGTGTATGTATGTGAGAGAAAGAGAGGAAGAAGAGAGGAAAGAGAGAAAATTTGCTGTGAAATTAATCAGATATAGCATTTCCTGGCACTGATCTAACTTTATTACAATGAAATGCCAGAAACTAAACTTAAAGACAAGTTGCTATTTTAGGCACTTTGAAAAAATTGAAACAAATCAGATAATGAATTTAGCACAAGGTTATCATGAAAATAAAATATACTAATGTATGCATAAAATGATGTAAGTTATTTAAAAAAAGAATGACAAAGTCTGGAGATAGAAACAAAGCCTCAGAGAAAGACAAAAGCAGTGATTTGATTTTTATTAATTTTTTCTTGACAAAGGACTTTGGAATTTTTTTTATAATTTTTATTGTGATCAAAGTGAATTACAAACCATTCAGAGTAATATTTAAGGTACATAGTGACAATTTTTCCTCCATCTGCCCATAGTGACAATTTTTAGACCGCCATTTTATTGAATCATCCAAAAAAGAAAATAATTCATACTTTTGTATTGCAGTAATCATATAAAATAAATATAGAATTTCAATAAATTAACATATAGATCAGGGGTGGCAAACACGCGGCTTTCGGCCAAAATGAATGCAGCTCTTTGCCTCTCATCATTCTTTTGTATACTGTGGCTCTTTGCCGAGTTTGGATTTTGTTCTGCTGCTTCTGAGGAGGGACCTCTGAGGAGAGATCTCTGAGTGCGTAGTCCTGCCCCAGGCTGCGTCCTCCCGTCTCCCATTCCTTGGAAACAACTGCACGGACCAGCGAACCCCTGTGTGTCACATGGTGGGTCACATCTGGCTGTTAGTTATTAGTGGGGAGGACGCAGCACACCCTCACCATCACTGCAGGATTTTTACCCTCACTCAAAATGGCAAAATGCAATACGTGTTTAATAGATTATTGTTAAAATTAGATGCTTTTGTGTGAGTGTTTGTCTGTTTGGGCAGGTCACTGCGTGCTGTGGCTCTCTGACTCTCACAGTTTAAAATTTTGGCTCTTTGTGTCGAACTTGTTCGCCGTCCCTGATATAGATGAACAGATTACGTCTAATTAGTGTGTTTGGTATTTTTAGGAATTAATGAATAAAAATAATTTAATCAAGTTAGTTTTTATTTGTATCAATTTTTTATTGTAAATATTAGAGTAAGTTTCTCAAGTCATGAATTATATGGTTTTGGGCAGGAGAGTTAGTATAGGAGTCAGGATATGATATGCTTAAAATTTTTTGTCTGAGGGGCCAGAGGGATAGCACAGTGGTAAGGCATTTGCCTTGCACACAGCTAACCCAAGATGGACCTTGGTTTGATCCCGGTGTCCCAAGCCAGAAGCGATTTCTGAGAGCATAGCCAGGAGTAACTCTTGAGCGTCATGGGGAGTGGTCCAAAAACAAAACAAAACAAAAAATTAAAAAAATTTTTTTTGTCTGAGTATGACATAACTTAATGTTTTTGGCTAGATATGGAATTGTATAGATTTGATCCACAGAAATTTGAGGATATTTTCCATGGTTCAGATGTTGCTATTAAATTTAAACCTGTAAAAAATGATATTGTCATCTATTCAAGATTTTTTTGATAGTTCCCACACTAATCAGTTCTGGAGGAAGTCTTAGGCATTGTGATAATCTAGCTAGTAGTAGGTAATCAAAGGGAATAGGCAGGTATTTAGTGGCTATTTGGCTAATTCCTGCTATATTGGCTGAATATAGGGAGAAGAGTATTGAACTCATGGTGCCATGAATAGAACCACTTCACACATGCCACTGAACATCTTCCTGACCCAATAATCAAGAATTTCTTGATGATTCTCTTTTATTTAAGCTCTCTCTGTAAATTTCTTTTGAAACTTTATTTAGCTCACACTGTGTTTCCTTTCAGGAAAGTAACCTCGATGCACAAGACACAGTGGATGATACTACATAGGAGATACTCCTCTTATAGTGCTCAATACCATGTTTCTTAGTACTTTAGACTAAGAAAATTATGTTTATCTTAAAATGCTCCATGTACAATCTAATTCTGAAAGCTTCTATTTAACAAAGTTTACCCCACCGTTAATGAGGTGCCTAAAAATTGGAAAACCTTTCCCCTCCAATATGCTGGCCAATTATTATTTTATTTTTTAGTCTTTTTATTTTTTTAAATTTATTTATTTTTTAAACGCTCTGCATCCCATAAGGGTCAGGCCTCCAACTACAACCTATGAATAGATCTCTAATGTCTGTCTATAAGTGGGTGTGAGTATGTATGCAGTCAACTCCTCTATGTTTGCCTAATCTGAATTGTAAACAATCCATGCCTATATTGTATATAGTCCCTATTATATATTATGCCCCCACTCAAAACTCCTTATATCCTATTTTACTCAAATAACTATGAATTCTGGTCTAATATCAAGTTCTTTGAGTCACTTTGAGTTGATTTTTGTGTAAGGTGTGAGGTATGGATTTATCTTTAATTTTCTTTTTATTTTTATTTTTTTTATTTTTTTGGTTTTTGGGTCACACCCAGCAGCACTCAGAGGCTACTCCTGGCTCTATGCTCAGAAATTGCCCCTGCAGGCTTGAGGGACCATATGGGATGCTGGGATTCAAACCACCATCCTTCTGTATGCAAGGCAAACGCCTTACCGCTGTGCTATCTCTCAGGCCTATATCTTTAATTTTTTACATATGTTATCTAATTGTTCCAACACTTTGTTGAAGAGTCTGTCTATTCAACTTTTAAGTTCTTGGCTCCTTTGTCAAAAATTAATTGACCATCTATTTGGGAGATTGTCACTGGATATTCTATTCTGACCCATCGATCTGAGTCTGTCTTGTTAAAATATATGTTGTTTTGATCATAAGGTGGTTGAACTTCAATTTAGGTAATGAGATACCTCCCAGTTTCTTGTTTTCCAATATGGATTTGGATATTTTAGGTCTTCTATGGTTCCACACAAACTTTATAACTGATTTTTCTAATTCTTTGAAGAATGTTGCCTGAATTTCGATAGGGATTGCATTGATATTTTTTCTTCAAATTTACTTTCATAAAATGTTTTTCCATTTCCTTAGGTCTTCAATTTCTTTCTGAAGTGTTTTGAAGTTTTCATGGTAGAGATCTCTTAATTCTTTTGTTAGGTTGCTTCCAAGGTACTTAATGGTTTTGGACACTATTTTAAATGACATAGACTCTGACATTTTAAATGGCATTACTTTTAAATAATCCTATCCCATTATTTTAAATGGAATTGGCTCTCTCCCTGAATCATTTTTTGCATAAAGAAATTTTTCTCACACCCCCTGCATAAGGAAATTTAATTGTCTTATGTGCATTGACTTTGTAGCTGACCACTTTGCTGTATTAGTTTATTGTTTATAGAAGTTTTTTTTAAATATATATAATTTTTATTTTGATCATAGTGTCTTACATATTGTTGACAATAACATTATAGGTGCATATTTACATAAAATCAGGGGGGATTCCCATCACCAATTTGTCCTCCCTACACCTCCGTTTTTGTCCTACCTCCCATTTCCTCTTCCCTCACCCCCAGGGCGGCTAGAATATGTGTTCCCCTCTGTATCCAACCCACTACTTAGTAGCCTTGCCCCTGTTTGGTCTTGATGCCTCCCTTATCTCCCCCTCTAACTGTAGGCAGGACTAGCTAGTTCAAGTTGCATGATTTTGCCTGAAAAAGAGAAGATAAATAAACTGGGGTAAGAGTCTAATACTCCAAAGATGGATGGAATCCTTCTAGAGGCTTTCATCATTGATTTGGGAGATGAAGGAGAAAGAGAAGTTGAAACACTCCACCAGTACCAAAAAAAGAGTCAATTATCCAGTGGGGACTCCAGCTATATTGATAAGCACCACAAAAAAACAGACAAAAAACAGAACAAAACAAAACAAAACAAACAACCAAAAACCAAACAAACAAACCAAAAACACGCCATGGTCTTGAAATAAGAAACATGGCATAGCACATAACGAAAGAAGAGAAAAGAAGAGAAAAAAAATAAGAATAATTGGGGACCACGATTTCAGTAGTCACACCCAAACAGAGAAATCGACCAAAATAGATAGGTATATAAAAATAATAATAATAACAATCATAAATGAAGGGAAAAAATATATATGAAATAACCAAGGTTTTGTGGTTTTTGTATTTTTGTTTTTTCCCCTCCTGCCCTGGCACAGTAAATATTGGGGTCATTCGGAAAGGAATTCACTTGACCTAAGAAATATGGGGTTTCTTCGTCCTTGGAGTATACTGTCATGGGATCAGCTCTAGACTTTGCTCAGGATCATTTATTCTCCCGGTGGTGTTTTTTTGGTGTGTGGAAGACTTCTGCTCTGTCCAGGGTGATACAATCAGAGCTCTGTGTGTAGAGGTCTCAGTATCTGCACAGATCCTGAGGTGAGACTTATGATGAAGTCAGTCTTTGTGGTTCTAGAGGTTCTGTTGCCTCAGTGTCGTTTTAATCCATCTTCTGTGGTTGGTGATCTTGGTCTTTGCACTGAACCTAGGATGGCACCTAGGATAGCGTCTTTCTTTGTGCTTCCAGAAGCCCCATTCTGTTGCAGTTGTCTCTGTCAGACCTTTGGGACTAGGGATCATAATTATTGTGCAAGTCATAGTGCAAACCCTGAACTAGGGCTTTTATATTGGGCCCAAGGTGTATACTGTCTGGTCGTGGTTCTAGTAGCCAGTCATCTGTAAGTCACGATCTTGGCTTTTGGACCTACCAAAGGGTGCCGCGTCTTCTGGTTTTGTCTTGTCGTTAGCTGGTCAGGTATGCTAATCTGCTCTCAGGTCAAGTTGTTCGCATTTTCCTCATTGTCAGGATATCATGTTAGAGCTGGCCCTTGTTGTTGACCCCACAGTATTAAGGCTGGCTCAGATGGAGTTTGTTTCCTGTAGCTGTTGTGAAGAGCTGTGCCGATTCTATGTCTGGGATCCAGATTTCAAGGCTGGATGAATGGTATCTAATCACCTGAGGTCTAAGCTGATTCCACATGACATATTTTCAAGGTAGGAGATATCCCTGTATTGTAAACAACTATGAGTTCCTATCTCTAGTAGATAAGAGCTCTTTTTGTTTTATATATATATATATATATATATATATATATATATATATATATATATATATATATATATATATATATAAAGATTTCCCCTTTATTTAGTGTGTCTTTGCAGGGGGAAGTGGTGCTACATTATATTGTCGGTGTAGCTGGGGGTGGACAGAGGGGATAACAGGGTCACATACCCAAAAATGATAAAAATTAAAATTAAAATTAAAAAAAAAAGAAAAGAAATAAATAAAAATGTATGTGCTCGCAAATGCATATGTAGGACCAAAAAATAAATAAATAAATTTAAGAAAAGGAAAAAAAAATGAGTTAGCAAAGATTTTAAAGGGCCAAAGTGGTGCAAAAGACTACCTTATATTTGGGGGAGAGCAGGTAACGAGGTGGTGTATTACAGGTCCTATGCCTATGTTGGAAGTACAGTTTTTCCCATTGTCTTTTGGGTTTTTCTTGTAATGTGTGGTTTCCCAGGCATCTTCCTATCACACCCCCTGACCTTCTTCAGGTTGGTAAAAATTTGCGGCAGGGAGGTCTTGGAAGAGTTCTTGCATTGGGGATACTTTTGGACCTAGGTCCAGATTCAGGTAACAGTCCACATTAGGCGAAGTTGATAGGGAGGGCCTCGTAGCATGAGTCCGCAGGGGAGTTGGCTGTCTTTTCTTGCCCGGGACGAGGTGTGGGTTTGACTGGGTGTCCCTTCTCTTGGGTGCTGGGTACTGGTTCGTTGGGGTAGGAGGTCGATCTTGTTGCCTAATCGATTAAGGACTGAGGGTGAAGTGTTTTAATATAGAGGGAGGTCTGGATGGGATTGAGGGGTGGAGGGATAGTTGGATTTCCAGAGGGGGGAAAGGGTAAGGTGAATGGAAGGGGTAGGGAGGGAGAAAAGAGAAAAATACATTAGAAAGAAAGGGAGAAGAGAAAAGATAGAAAGTAAAGAAAAGAATAGAAGAGAAAAAATCAGAAAGCAAGTGGTGAGAAGAGAGGAGAGAATAACAAGGGCATGCTAGTTTGCTTGAATGTGTTCCGTGAATAGAGCATGTAGTTTGAGTCTGTTCGTCGCTGTTACTGCTTCGGTGGTCTGACTGGTCACATGCTTGAAACCCTAAAAGAAGGTAAACCTAGAGATAAAGTGTATGTTAAAGAGATTTCTCAAAAAAAAAAAAAAAAGAGTTTTCTCGGGGCCATCTCGTAGTGCAAACTAGGTATGGTATCTCGTGTGGTATCCCGAGCTGCCTTCTTAGCTTGTCCGCCCTTTGTATCCAAGAACGCCTGTGGACAGAGAAGCTGAGAGGTTATTTTACATATAGTAAGATAGAGGCATTAATACATAGTGTTATGGGATGTTTCCATTGGAGTCAGTGGTTTGCCTTGGTATTCTTTACCTGTGTTCCTGTATACGATCTCTACAGGATTATTATGAGCCATTGTTGTAGAAGGTTGATTACGTACCTGTTCTCTCTATGCTGCTGTTCTGGTGTTGCTGTTTTCTTTGTGGTATAATGTGTAGTCGAAAGTTTGTGTTGTTAGTTTTTCATGTGTTTTGGGCATTGTTCCCAGGTATATGTTGACTATTACAGTGTTTGGAGTTTCTATCCTGTTAGACCCTGTTATTTGATTGTTAAGTATTAGTTGTGATTAAGATGTATGTTCTATGTGCTTCAGAATAGTGCTACCATTCTGTGTTTATCTTTTGTCTTCTGACTTACTTCGTTTAACATAACATGATCTAGGTCCATCCACGTTGCTGCAAAATCTGTGATTGTATCGTTTCTGACTGCCATGTAATATTCCATTGTGTATAGATACCACATCTTAATGATCCATTCATCTGTTGTTGGACATCGCGGTTGGTTCCAAGATTTGGCTATTATACTGAGTGCTGCGATAAATAGTGGGGTGCACACGTATTTTGGAATGAATGTTCTTCCACCTTGGGGGTATATACCTAGAAGTGCAATTGCTGGGTCAAAAGGGAGCTCAATTCTGAGTTCTTTGAGCACTCTCCAGACTGTTCTCCATAGATGTTGGACTAGGGGGCATTCCCACCAGCAGTGGATGAGAGTTCCCTTCATACCGCATCCCCACCAACAAAGATTGTTCTCAGTACTTTTGATGTGAGCCATCCTCACTGGTGTAAGGTGGTATCTCATTGTTGTCTTGATTTGGATCTCTCTGATGATGAGTGAAGGTGAGCATGTTTTCATGTGTTTGTTAGCCATCCTTCTGTCTTCCTCAGAGAAGTGTCTATTCATTTCTTCTCCCCATTTTTTTATGGCTTTATTTGGTTTTGAGGGGCTCAGTTTTCTGAGTGCTTTGTAAGTTCTAGATATCAGCCCTTTATCTGATATGTCTAGTGAAAAGATTTTTTCCCATTCTGTTAACTGTCTTCTTGCATAAAGTAAGGTTTCTTTCGCCATGCAGAAGCTTTTTAGTTTGATGTAGTCCCATTTGTTTATGTTTGCTGCTAAGGTTCTTGCCATTGGTGTTCCATTCTCGAAGACCTTTTTGATATATAGGTCTTCAAGTGTTCTCCTGTAGCAGGTCAGCCCCTGAAGAGGTTGACTGATGGAGGGATGGAGAATGAGGCCCTTTTCTTCCAGCTCGGAGCACGCGTCTGCCACCCTGTCTAGCCCACGGTTCTGAGGAGAAACGGCGGGTAAACAGCTTGCAGACAATCAGGCTCGTGGAAATATTTGCTTTATTCGGATGGACAAAACTGAAGTCCAAAGACTCAGATTCAGTTCCAGCCAGCAAAAAGCTCCTCGCCTTCCACAGACCCTTGCTCTTATACTCCAGAGTCAGGTCCCACCCAATGGTGGGATCAGATACCAACCAATGGTGGAAGCAGAATCAGGTCCTACCCTAGGGTGGGGGCATAATGCCAGGTCACACCCTAGGGTAGGGCACAGATTAGGGTGAGCAACATAGTAATCCCCCAAAATATTTACATACACAACAATTCCCCCTTTTGTTTTTAGTAAACAAACAATATTGTCTACAATTATTAAAAGAAAAATTAGTCAATAATAAAAGAGCGGCTGTTTGCATAAGCGCATCACAGGAAAATGTAAAGAAAAACTTCTAACCTAAGCACAGGGTGTCTAAAACCAGAAACATGTATCAAGGAATCAACTACAAGCTCCTGAGAAGATAAATCTAAGACGTACATAGATCTTTCGAAGAGACACCAGAAAGGTTGTGTAGCAGGCAAGAAGAAGCACCTTTTCTTTATTTGTTGTTGTTGTTGTTGGTGGTGGTGGTCGTTTTTGGGTCACACCTGGCAGTGCTCAGGAGTTACTCCTGACTCCATGTTCAGAAATCGCTCGTGGCAGATACCGGCATTTGAACCAATGACCTTCTGCATGAAAGGCCAATGCCTCACCTCCATGTTCGGCCTCCATGCTATCTCTCCAGCTCCATTTTCATTCAAGTTCAGGTAGACCAGAAAGCCCATCTTTGAGGGCATTGAACTAGGCCTTTATTTCGGAAGAAGAGGCACATACACCCTCTGCACAGTGGGGAGCCACTGCAATGATGATCAATAGGTATCTGAACTTAGTCCAAGTTCTTAATCCAGTCTGAAGTCCATAAGATGTCTGAAATTGATGTCGACTATTTATAGATGGGAGCTTAAGTCACAAACCAAAACAAAATGTTTAAGGCAGAGACCCTCCCTGTGTAAATAAACAACTTGAGGGCCCATCCAAAATGGATGGAACCTTCTATAAACCTAGTATTTTGCCTATGATGCGCCCACGCAAAAAACCCTGAGAACAGACAAAAATATCATTTGGGAAATTATAGACAATAATATATAACTCACAAACCTAAAGTCAAGAAAGCAAAACCTTAATGTAATACAACATCGATTCCTAATATTAAAAACTAAAATAGAAAAACGTTAATTACGATAGTCAAAAGAAGTGTAGTACCAAACATAACTTCAAAGGATTACAGTTATAGGAAAAACAACAGATGTAATTTCTACAGAGTTCAATACCAATCTGTAAATATGAGGGGTCTGGAACTCCAAAAAGACCGGCAGAAGACACTTGATGGGTCTGGAAAAGCGGGTTGAAGCCTTGCACAGGAGATAACATCAAGCTGAATGAAGAAGGAAGGCCAGTACAGTCATCCATGTGTTGGGGCATCCCCAAGCGTTACATCATTACATCATAAGTTGGTTGGGCTTCTGTATTTCCTTTGGGATCGGTGCAATCTTGGGGTAGCCATTGTAGAAACGGTCAACAATAGCATTTTGTATGTGGATGGAAAACCAGAAATTCAGATAGCACAGTTTAACTGGGATCCAGAGACTGTGGGTCTTGTCCATGGATCTTTTCTCTGGTGTTACATTGTGACACAAATCCCAGGTGGCTTCATTTCCAACAAGTTTGCAGCATATATGGTGTAAAACTCCAACAGTCATGGATTTCTTCTTCCCGCCGAGATCAGGAAGCTTGTAGTTGTGGGTGAAGGAGATGGGTTGCACATGTGAAATCCTGAAAATTAAAATGTTAAGGACTAGGAAGAGAGAAGGAAGGATAAGGAAGACTAATTTGGGGAAGATAAAGTTAGGAAAAAGGAAACTATATACAAAATATGCAGTACAGACAGACACTAAACAAGACATACATACACAGACTTCACAAAAAATATGGCCATAACACTCACTCATACTAAAAAATATTTGTTGGAAAGGATCCAAAATAGAGCAAAAGAAAAGAGAATTCAGCTGAATCAATTAAAAGCTCCTTAAAATGTAATAGCCGGCAATTGTTTAGATAAATCATTTCAAATTCACTAAAAATATTTTTTTTTGCCTAGCAGATCTGAAAGAGAATTTCATGCGTAATACAAACATGGACAACTCTACTATACGTGTATATCAGTATATATACAAAGTTATTGTATAACAGTAACTTTATGATAATCAATCATAGGCAAGAAGCACTGTGAAGAAAGTCCACCTAAAATTATCATTATGTAAGCGTCTTAAAACCTAAATTGAGGGAAATAAAGCAATGATGTTAAAATAAAAAGAGTGAAAGTCGTTAAATGAGTATACCTAGAAAGAAAAACAACATTAATATGATGAGAAATTTCTCTTTCAGGTGAACCTTGACTAAATTAATTTGTAAAATTTCATGATTAACTGAGACCTAGAGCAATAATGAAATTAAGACATAAATCCATCCTACAAGGAAACACATTGGGGATTCATGATTTTCAATCTATATTCATTGATCATGCCTGTGGAAAGAATCCTAGAGTATTAATAGCAACTGATAAGGAAGTAAAATGATTATCTGGTGTTCATTGTAGATCTCTAAGAAGTATAAAACAGGATGTTTGCTGCTGTGGATTTCACCAATGTATTAGGGACTTTTTTGATCTTCTTGTCATCAAAATTGATCCAGTGTTGTTTTGCAGCAATTTTACAGTATGAAGTACAGTGTCCATAGTGAACTTTACCATAATGGTTTGACACCGATGATAAGTTGTATTTCTTAATCTTGCTTTTATTCTCTGAAGTGAATTCCTCTAAATTGAGGTCTTCTAAAGGAAAATCTACATAAGTATGCAATTTTTTTATTTGTTTGCCATCAAAAGCAAAACGTTTCAAGTGTATTATAAGTACTGGTGGCAGTTTCCATAAGTACGTTTTCTTTGAAAAATCCCTTCTATTTTTGCAACTGTTGCACAGAACTTTGTTGTCATTTCTTAATTCTTCTTCTTTAAAAAATTCAGAGAGGCATTCCTGTAATGTACATTTATCTGTAGATGTAACAGCCAAAGACAAATGAACAAATGTCTCATAAACCTCAGACTTTTGGTGGCAAGTGAGACACTAGAGTATAGATTTGAATTGTCCTTGAAAGAGATCATAAATAATAGATTTATGAGCCTTTTGGTGTTCTGGACTAAATTGTTCATAATTTTCATTTCCCATGAGATGTGTAGTTTTGTCTGTCATTAGATTTACAGTAAGCAAGTCCTGATGTAATCCCTCTATTAGGAACATCAGTAGTTCGTGAGGATCCTGCTGATTGTGTCCAGCAAACTGGTCATTAAGTAAACCAATTGTTACTTTGAAGCTTTCAGGGTTAATATATCTATGAAATCCATTTCCCATGGTTTTGATGAGCCGACCAAATTCTTCGGCTAATTTACCTTCATGCCCCATCGGATTTTTCTATGTGAGTCTTTTTTGTTAACGGTGCACATAGTTTGCAGTTTTCTACAATTTCTCTAGCTTGCCTCCATGGAATTTGGTAATTCACATGTAAACGGCGAGCATTTGTGTGTAGGGCTGAATGTTCCTCTATAGGTGATTTAAATATAGGCATTGCTAGCAAGTCAGCAGTTTTATTTCCTTGAGCCATAGGTCCTGGAAGACCTGAGTGGGCTCTAATATGTGTGATGAAGATGGGCTCAGTTCGTTTTTGAAGAAGCTGCTGTAATTGTTTAAGTAAGTCCTGTATGATCGGGTTATTAGCATTAAGGGATGCAGTGGCTATCACATGACATAAATTTACCACATACAAAGAATCAGAAACTATATTCATGGCTTCAGATACATTTTCTAATAGGTAAATTAACGTTGCTAATTCAACTTTCTGTGCAGATTTATATTTGGTATCTATGGTCATATTAATGTTGTCTCCAGTTATTCCTCCTTTTCCATTTTGGGATCCATCAATGTAAAAAACCTTGGCATTGGGGATAGGGGAATCCCGAACAATTGAAGAAATAACAAACTGAGTTTTCTTTAAAAAGTCCCAAATTTTTCCTGCTGGATAATGGGAGGATATTTCTCCTGTGAAATCTGAGAGGGCCCTTTGTAGAGATTCATTAATTGGCAATATTGACTCAATTTCCTTTTTTGGTACTGGCAAAACTATTATATCTGGATCAAAACCTAGTAAAGATATAGATCTGAGTCTTGCCTTGATAATAATCTCTGAAATCAGTTGTAAGTAGGGGACAACTGAGCGAGGTTGTTTGCTATGTAAATACACCCATTCCAAAGGTCCTGACTGTTGCATCAAGGCCCCTGTGGGGGTTTATATAGTAGGGAAGATTAACAGTAATACCTTTTCTCCTGGGATGAATCTTGAGAGAAACGATTTTTGTAATCTGCTCAAGAAGATGTCCAATTCATTTTTTGCAGCTGTTGTTAAATTTCTTGGGCTATCTAAAGCAGGATCACCCTCCAACGTTTTAAACAGATTAGATAACTCTGCATTTGGGATTCCTAGTGCAGGGCGGAGCCAATTTACGTCACCTAAAAGTCTCTGAAAATCATTAAGCGTTCTGAGGTTTTCTTTTTTGATAGAAAATTTTTGTGGACGTATAGATGTCCGGTCCAAAATAAAACCCAAATATTGATACGGTGGCATTATCTGTATTTTTTCTAAAGCTATTTTCAGTCCTGATGTTTGTAAACAGTCAGTAACATAAGAGTATAATTCCTGTAAATCTGTTTCGTTGTTCATTGTGAGCAAGATATCATCTGTATAATGAAATATCATGGCTTGAGGAAATTTTTCACGAGCAGGGCTCAAAACCTTATCTACAAAAAACTGACACATGGTTGGTGAATTCAGCATGCCTTGGGGGAGAACAGTCCATTGGAAACGTCTGCAGGGATGGGTATTATTGAGAGAAGGAACTGAGAATGCAAAACGTTTTTTATCATCTGGGTGGATAGGAATATGGTAGAAGCAGTCTTTCAGATCAATTATAATTAGTGGCCATTCCTTTGGAATAACTACAGGTGATGGTAAACCAGTCTGCAATTTGCCCATAGGTATCATGGATAAATTTATAGCTCTAAGATCCATCAAAAGTCTCCATTTACCGGATTTCTTTTTTATAGTGAATATAGGTGAATTCCATTGAGAAAAAGATGGTTCAATATGTCCTAAACTTAGCTGTTCCTCCACTAATTCTGTCAGCACCTTTAATTTATCAGTTTTAAGGGGCCACTGACCTGTCCAAATTGGTTCATCAGATTTCCATTTTATTTTTATTGGTGCTGGTGTTTTTACGGCAGTGGCCCCCACTAAAAATTTTTGGTTTTTAAATCAAAAGAAGGTTCGGGCTCTTCTGGAGCTAATGGGATGTGGAATTCTGCTTTCCACTGTTTGTGTAGGTCACGGCCCCACAGGGATGGTGAAAATGGGCCCACGTGAGGTCTGATTATTGCTTTTTGATTTTCTGGGCCGTAAAATAGTATAGTCCTCGTACTCAACAGACAGGAACTCAGGCCTCCTATTCCTTCTAGGGAATACAGGATTTCCTGAAGAGGCCAATTTTCTGGCCATTCTTTATCAGAAATTACGGTAACCTGAGCACCCGTATCTATCATTCCATCAAAGGGTTTGCCTTCCAAGTGAAGTTTGATCATTGGGTGTTCATCTTTACATTTAGTAACCAGAGCCACGATTGGGTTTTGAGCAGCATCCGGATCTGTGCTTCCAAAACCTCCAATTCTAGTCTTATCTGAAGTCCCAAATTTGACATAAGGCACTATTACTATCTGGGCAATCGCTTCTCCTTTTCTAAAGGTCCATGTAACTGGTACAGTAATAACTACAATGATTTCTCCCATAGAATCTGAGTCAATGACACCAGTGATTACTGATATACCCTTTATGTTGAGGGAACTTCTGCCAAGAATCAAACCCATGGTATCTGGGGGTGGCGGGCCTACAATGCCAGTTTCTAACATGTAAGGGCATGCTCCTGGGTAAATTGTAATGTCCTCTGGGCATAATATGTCTAATCCGGCACTCCCTGAAGTAGAGTGGATTAATTCCCTTATCGTGATGAATTTTCTTGGGCTGGGCTTGGAAGGATTATTGTCTGTGAACTTTGCCCCTGATTTGGAAGGGCCTGGGGGGAGGCCCTGTGGGCATTTCCCTGCATCTTGTATGTGTGTTCTTGGGGAGCTGAATTTATAAGGAGACGACAATTTCTTTTGATATGTCCCTGTTTTCCACAATGGTAGCAGGCGATTTGCCTCCTGGGGACTGTGTTGAAACCTCTACTTAGGTTATTATTAATGAGGTTTCTGGATCTGCAATCTTTCGCCCAGTGGCGACCCCTTTTGCATTTTGGGCAAAGACCTGGTTTCCGGAAAGTGTTCTGTCCCCGAGGGGAGTAAGGCATTGTTCCCTTGGTAACTGGGAAGGTTTGTACTGAGTCTGAGTGGGGTGGGGGTTGGGGTTCCACATAGACATTCCGGCAGGCATAAAGGTAATCATTCAGATCTGACTTTTCATTTAATGTATTCAATACTAATCTACAGGCTGAATTTGCATTATGATAGGCCAAAGATTTTACTAGGAAGTTTCTAATCTCCTCATCTTCCACCTGTAACTTCAGAGCATCTTTAATCTTACCTACAAACTCTGCAAATGACTCATAAGGCCCTTGGGTAATTTTTAAAAAGTTTCCTCTACCAATGCTGTTAGAATCAATTTTTTCCCATGCTGACAATGCAATCTCCCTGATTAAATTTAAGATTTCCTTAGGTAAAGCTGCTTGTGTCTGAATATTTGCAAATTGATTTTCTGCCATCAATAATTCATATGATAGAGTAACACCTGCCACTTGCTTTTTCATACCATCCGGACTATATAATTTAGCTTTTACGCCTTCTGAATAGTACATTTCCCATTCAGTTCGCTGTTTAGACGACAGGCATATTTCAGCGATTCTTTTAAAATCATACAAAGTCCAAGATGAGTTATGACTCCAAAGTCTTAATAACTCCACACTGTATGGCGATTTTGGCCCATTTTCTTTACATGATCTTTTAAACCGATCTAATTCTTCCATCTGATAGGGTACATAGTTAGAAACATTTACCCCGTCTATAGGGGATAAGGCCTGATTAGCAAAATTACTCTAAATAGAGCTCTGAGACCGAGCATGTGGTTCATCGTTTGAATCTGCTCTGCTCTGCGATTCAATTTTGTGACTAGAAGGAGGCATACTTCGTGGAGTTAGCACTGGAGGTAGATCATTATCTGAGTCACTACTGTCAAGCAATTCACTAGAATCAGGCTTAACATTCTGAGTTGTTTTTCTTCCAGCAAAAATTTCTATATTGTTGATGGTGGGGCTGGATTCGTCAGCCTGCACCTTGGTCTGAGTTTTCGTCAGATAAATTTCCTTATTATCTATACTGGTTTTAGCCTCACCATTTCTACACTTTCTATTTCCTAAATAGAAATAACAGCAAATAACTATGCTCATAATAATAACGTTAGTCAACACAGAAATTCCACAAACTATGATGGCTAGAGACACTACACTTTTTATTTGAAATATAGACCACAACCATCCAACTGCAGTGATTGTCCTTAGATCAAAACCAATTAGTTTTAAACAAAATGGAATGATCCACTTGTATACTAGAGCACCAATGCGTAAGACTAAGGGTGGTAAAATCCACATGACTAACCACAGAAACCATTTGATGGTCAGCATAGGAAATTTCCAATGAAATATTTCACTTACAGTTCTGAAGGTCCAGGGTTCAGGTCCCTGTCCAGGCGTCATTATGTAGCAGGTCAGCCCCTGAAGAGTTTGACTGATGGAGGGATGGAGAATGAGGCCCTTTTCTTCCAGCTCGGAGCACGCGTCTGCCATCCTGTCTAGCCCACGGTTCTGAGGAGAAACGGCGGGTAAACAGCTCGCAGACAATCAGGCTTGTGGAAATATTTGCTTTATTCGGATGGACAAAACTGAAGTCCAAAGACTCAGATTCAGTTCCAGCCAGCAAAAAGCTCCTCGCCTTCCACAGACCCTTGCTCTTATACTCCAGAGTCAGGTCCCACCCAATGGTGGGATCAGATACCAACCAATGGTGGAAGCAGAATCAGGTCCTACCCTAGGGTGGGGGCATAATGCCAGGTCACACCCTAGGGTAGGGCACAGATTAGGGTGAGCAACATAGTAATCCCCCAAAATATTTACATACACAACATTCTCCCTATTTTATTCTTGATAAATTTTATAGATTCGGGTCTGATTTCAAGGTCTTTGATCCATTTTGAGTTGACTTTTGTATAAGGAGTGAGGTATGGGTTGATTTTCACTTTTGTACATGTGGTTTTCCAGTTGTGCCAACACCATTTGTTGAATAGGCTTTCTTTGTTCCATTTCAGATTCTTGCCTCTTTTATAAAATATTAGTTGGCTGTATATCTGGGGGTTTATGTCTGGGAATTCTGTTCTAACCCACTGGTCTGAGGTCCTGTCTCTGTTCCAGTACCATGCAGTTTTGATTACTATGGCTTTATAGTATAGTTTCAAGTTAGGTAAGGAGATACCACCCAGCTTCTTGTTTTTGAGTATGTGTTTGGCTATCCTGGCTCTTTTGTGGTTCCAGATGAATTTTGTGATTGATTGTTCTATTTCTTTAAAGAATTGTGTCTGGATTTGGATAGGGATTGCATTAAATCTATATAGAAGTTTGGGTAGGATAGTCATTTTGACTATGTTAATTCTACCTATCCATGAGCATGGGATGTTCTTCCATTTCTTTAGATCGTCTTCAATTTCTTTCTGAAGCGTTTTGAAGTTTCCCTGGTATAGGTCTTTCACTTCTCTTGTAAGGTTGATTCCTAGATACTTGATATTTTTTAATACTATCTTAAATGGAATTGTATTTTTAATCTCTCTCTCCTCATCTTTATTGTTTGTATATAGAAACGCAACTGTCTTTTGTGTATTGACTTTGTATCCAGCCACTTTGCTGTATTGGCTGATTGTTTCTAGGAGTTTTACTGTGGACTCTTTAGGGTTTTTGATGTATATCATCATATCGTCGGCAAATAGAGATAGCTTGTGTTCCTCTTTCCCTATTTGAATTCCTTTGATTCCCTTATCTTGTCGGATTGCTATTGCTAGGACTTCTAAGGTTATATTGAATAAGAGTGGAGAGAGTGGACAGCCTTGTCTAGTTCCTGACCTTAGTGGGAATGCTTCTAGTTTCTCGCCATTAAGTATAATGTTGGCTGTAGGCTTTTCATATATAGCTGTAACTCTCTTGAGGAAAGTTCCTTCTAACCCTATTTTGCTGAGTGTCTTTAACATGAAAGGATGTTGGATTTTGTCAAACGCCTTCTCTGCATCGATTGATATGATCAAGTGGTTTTTGTCTTTCATGTTGTTGATGTGATGTATCAGATTGATTGATTTGCGTATGTTGAACCAACCTTGCATTCCTGGTATGAATCCCACTTGGTCGTGATGTATGATCTTTTTGATGAAGTGTTGGATTCGGTTTGCTAAGATTTTGTTAAGTATCTTTGCATCTATGTTCATTAGTGAGATTGGTCTGTAGTTTTCTTTTTTGGTGGTGTCTTTGCCTTCTTTGGGAATGAGTGTGATATTAGCCTCATAAAAGGAGTTGGGGAGGATTCCTGTTTTTTCTATGGTTTGGAAAAGCCTATGGAAAAGTGGTAGTAAGTCTTCTTGAAATGTTTGATAGAATTCACCTGCAAATCCATCTGGGTCTGGGCTTTTGTTCTTAGGGAGTTTTTTAATTACATCTTCAATTTCCTCTGAGGTGATTGGTCTGTTTAGTCTTTCTAGATCCTCCTTTTCCAGTCTTGGGAGAGGGTGTTTGTCCAAAAATCTGTCGATTTCTACTGGGTTCTCTAACCTAGTTGAGTATAGTTGTTCATAATATGATCTCATGATGTGTTGTATTTCTTGGGGTTCTGTTGTAATCTCTCCCCTTTCATTTGTGATCCTACTGATTTGGGTGTTTTCCCTCTTTTTTTGGTGAGTTTTGCCAATGGTTTGTCTATCCTGTTTATTTTTTCGATAAACCAACTCCTGGTCTCATTGATTTTTTGTATTGTTTTCTTGGTTTCGATGTTGTTTATTTCTGCTCTGGTTTTTATTATTTCTTGCCTTCTGGTTGTGGTTGGATTTATCTGTTGCTGTTGTTCCAGTTCTTTGAGGTGATCTTTTAAACTGTTGGTTTTGTTATTTTCCTGTTTCTTGACATAGGCCTGTATTGCTATGAGTTTCCCCCTAATTACTGCTTTTGCTGTGTCCCATAAATTTTGACATGTTGTCTCTTCATTGTCATTTGTCTCAAGGAATCTTTTTATTTCTTCCTTGAGTTGTTCTTTGATCCAGCTGTTGTTGAGCAGCATGTTGTTTAATCTCCAGGTATTAGTTTTTCTCCATTGCTTCTTCTTGACAACAATTTTAACCTCTGTTGCATAGTGATCTGAGAGGGTACTTCTTATAATCCTTACCTTTGTGGTTTTATATAGGTTGGCTTTGTATCCTAAGACATGGTCTATTCTGGAGAAGGTACCATGTGGGTTTGAGAAGAATGTGTATTCTGCTTTCTGGGGATGGAGGGCTTTATATAAATCTATTAGCCCTAAATCTTCTAATTTTTCATTTAGAGCTCTTATTTCTTTGCTATTTTTCTGTTTGGTGTATCTGTCCAGTGGTGATAGTGGAGTATTAAGGTCCCCTACTATTATCACATTTCCCTTCATGTGTTTCTCCAGGTTTGCCAGTAGTTGCCTCACATATTTTGCTGGCTCTATATTAGGTGCATAGATATTGACCAGGGTTAGTGTTTCTTGATCTAATGTTCCCCTGATCAGTAAGTAGTGACCCTCTTTGTCTCTGATCACTTTCTTGAGGTTGAATACAATTTGGTCTGATATAAGAATGGCTGTCCCTGCTCTTTTTTGTTTTCCATTGGCATGAATATTTACTTTCCATCCTTTTATTCTAAGCCTGTGCTTATCCTGTAACTGTAGGTGTGTTTCTTGCAGCAGCAGAAGTCCGGTTTATTTTTCCTAACCCAGTTCTCTACTATGTGTCTTTTAATTGGAGAGTTCAGTCCATTCACATTTAGGGAAATTATTGATAGAGAGGACTGTTGTGCCATTGTATTGTGTGGAGTGGTTGTTGTTACAATCGGGGGTTTGGATTGTGTAATTCATCTCTGAGTAAGTCGCTTAGGATCGGCTTGGTTTGCACAAATAGTTCAAGTTCGTTCATGTTTGAGAATGTTTTTATTCTGCCCTCCCATATGAATGATAGTTTTGCTGGGTATTGGACCCTGGGTTGGAAATTTCTTTCATTCAGTCGTGTAAATATGTCATTCCACTGTCTTCTTGCTTGAATTATTTCAAATGGGAGATCCGGTTTGATTCTTATGTCCTTTCCTTTGTACTTGAGGTTTTTTTTCTCCCTTATTGCTTTCAGGAGTTCCTCTTTTTCTTTGTTTTTTTGCCATTTGGATTATTATGTGTCTTGGTGTTGGCTTATTAGGGTCTATTTTATTAGGAACCCTCTTGACTTCCTGGATTTGTCCTGAAGTGTCTTTCCAGAGGCTGGGGAAGTTCTCTGTTATTATCTCCCTGACTACCTGTTCTTCCCCCTTCCCTATTTCCTCCCCTTCTGGTATACCCACAATTCTTAGATTGTTTCTTTTGTCTTTGTTCATTAGATATTGGATTTTTCCTTCCAGTGCTTTGCCTTTTATTTCTTTGTTGGTTTCTTGATCTTTTTTTGATTGTAGTTTTCCTTCGAGTTCTTCGATGTGCTTCTCCAACTCTGTGTTTCTGTTCGTAAGGCTTGTTACTTTGTCTTTTAAGTCCTTCACTTCTTTTTGTATGGTCTCTCTCATGTTCTTTGACATTTCTTCTTTAATTTGGCTGATTCTCTTCTTCCATGGATTTCTTATATTCGGTAGCTAGGGTTTCTTTCATTACTGTTAGTAATTCCTGCATTTCCTTCCTCATTACCGTTTTTAAGTCTTCTTCCCCTGGATCTGTGCGATTTGGTGGACTTGGGAACTTGCTAGGATTTGTCATGGTGTCTCCAGTTATTAGGGAATCCTTGATTTGCGCATGGTTCTTTGTATTTAATGGTGTGTTTTGGAGTGCTGTGGCTTCTTTTTTCGGCCTGCTTGTTCCCCTTCCTGAAGGTGGTTCTAGAGGGGCCTGTTGGGTGAGCTTGTTGAACCTAGCTCTTTCTCCTCCCCTTTGCTGCCTAGGGGTCCGCCTTCCCTGTGGGTCTTGTCCCTTTTCTGCTTTTTAGTTCTGTCAGCGGTGCAGTTCCGCTCCTGGCCACAATGGTTGCTGGCGCTGTTGAGCCTAGTTCTCTATCCCCCCTCCTCTCTCCGAGAGTCAATGGAGCTCCACCCCCTCCAAGCCTCGGTTGAATGAGTTCCTTCCGCCCAACCCAGAGCTCTCGTCCTTGGGGAGTCCCTGGTCCACTCAAGGGCCCTAGGGGATGGACTGTTCTAGGTCACCTGAGGGGCCAGACGGCTGGCCCTATCTCCCTTGTCTATTCGGGTTGTTCAAGTTGCCCTTCCAGGTGCCCACCCAGAGGAAGGGCTTCCCTCAAGCCACTCTCCTCAGCGCTAGTGGTTCCTGGGGAAGGGGCTTGGCCTGGCAGCCGCGGGGGACCGGACCTTACCTGGCCGTTTCCGCGCCTCCCGGTTTCGCGGGGAAGGGGCTTGGCCTGGCAGCCGCGGGGGCACGGGCCTTATCTGGCCGTTTCCCTGCCTCCCGGTTTCGCAGGGAAGGGGCTTGGCCTGGCAGCCGCGGGGGAACGGGCCTTATCTGGCCGTTTCCCTGCCTCCCGGTTTCGCGGGGAAGGGGCTCGGCCTGGCAGCTGCGGGGGAACGGGCCTTACCTGGCCGTTTCCACGCCTCCCGGGGAAGGGGCTCAGCCTGGCAGGCGCGGGGGAACGGGCCTTACCTGGCCGTTTCCGCGCCTCCCAGTTTTGCAGGGAAGGGGCTTGGCCTGGCAGCCGCGGGGGAACGGGCCTTATCTGGCTGTTTCCCTGCCTCCCGGTTTCGCGGGGAAGGGGCTCGGCCTGGCAGCCGCGGGGAACGGGCCTTACCTGGCCGTTTCCGCGCCTCCCGGTTTCGCAGGGAAGGGGCTCGGCCTGGCAGCCGCACGGGAACGGGCCTTATCTGGCCGTTTCCCTGCCTCCCGGTTTCGCAGGGAAGGGGCTTGGCCTGGCAGCCATGGGGGAACGGGCCTTATCTGGCCGTTTCCCTGCCTCCTCTGTTTATAGAAGTTTTTTGGGAGAAAACTTTAAGGGTCTTTGATGTATATCATCATGTCATTGGCAAATAGTGATATTTTAACTTTTTGTTTTTCTTTTTTTTTGGTTTTTGGATAACACCCGGCAGCGCTCAGGGGTTATTCCTGGCTCTACACTCAGAAATCGTTCCTGGCAGGCTCAGGGGACCATATGGGATGCTGGGATTCGAACCAATGTCCTCCTGCATGTAAGGCATATGCCTTATGTCCATGCTATCTCTCTGGCCCCAGACTTCCTCTTTTCTAATTTGGATTTGATTTCCTTCTCTTGATAGATTATTATTGCTAGGACTTCTAATAATATGTTGAATAACAGTGGAGAAAATGAACATTTTTGTTTAGTGCCTGACATCGGTAGAAATGCTTTTAGTTTCATCATAGCCAACTATGGGATTGGCTATGGGGTTTTAATACATAGCTGTTATTATCTTGAATGCTCCTTCCACACCTTTTTTGCTTAGGGTTCTTATGATGAATGGATTTTGGATCTTGTCAAATGCTTTCTCTACATTAATTGATATAATTACATAATTTTATATTTTATATGATATACTTATATGATTTTATATAATTTTAATGATATAATTATATGATTTTTATCTTTCACTTACTGATGTGGTGTATGATGTTAATTGATTTGGGTACATTGTTTTTAAGTTGTTGATTTGAATATAATGAACCATCCTCGCATCCTCAGGATGAAACCCGCTTGATCCTGATGTATGATTTTTTTATGTGCTATTGTATTCAGTTTACTAAGATTTTGTTGAGCATTTTTGCTTCAATGTTCAGTAGTGAGATTGGTCTGTAGTTTTCTTTTTTTAATTTATACATATTTTATTAAGAATGACATTGAATCTCTTCTCTGTCTTTCCTGAACTCTGGAAGCTCTCCTCAGAGCCCTGGGAAGCGAACCCCAAAGAAACTACATTCGGGAGCTACCCAGCGAGCCAGTGAGTGAGTGAGAAATGGCTGCATGTGGGGGTTTCCAGGCAGAGTGCTGATTGCTCTACCTGCAGAGTCTCCACCGGGCTGTGCTTCTTCTGAGGAACTGAGCACCGGAAGGGAGCCCTGTCCTACCCTTCTCTGTCTTTCCTGAACTCTGGAAGCTCTCCTCAGAGCCCTGGGAAGCGAACCCCAAAGAAACTACATTCGGAAGCTACCCAGCGAGCCAGTGAGTGAGTGAGTGAGAAATGGCTGCATGTGGGGGTTTCCAGGCAGAGTGCTGATTGCTCTACCTGCAGAGTCTCCACCGGGCTGTGCTTCTTCTGAGGAAACTGAGCACCGGAAGGGAGCCCTGTCCTACTCTTCTCTGTCTTTCCTGAACTCTGGAAGCTCTCCTCAGAGCCCTGGGAAGCGAACCCCAAAGAAACTACATTCGGGAGCTACCCAGCGAGCCAGTGAGTGAGTGAGAAATGGCTGCATGTGGGGGTTTTCAGGTAGAGTGCTGATTGCTCTATCTGCAGAGTCTCCACTGGGCTGTGCTTCTCCTGAGGAACTGAGCACTGGAAGGGAGCCCTGTCCTACCCTTCTCTGTCTTTCCTGAACTCTGGAAGCTCTCCTCAGAGCCCTGGGAAGCGAACCCCAAAGAAACTACATTCGGAAGCTACCCAGCGAGCCAGTGAGTGAGTGAGAAATGGCTGCATGTGGGGGTTTCCAGGCAGAGTGCTGATTGCTCTACCTGCAGAGTCTCCACCGGGCTGTGCTTCTCCTGAGGAACTGAGCACTGGAAGGGAGCCCTGTCCTACCCTTCTCTGTCTTTCCTGAACTCTGGAAGCTCTCCTCAGAGCCCTGGGAAGCGAACCCCAAAGAAACTACATTTGGAAGCTACCCAGCGAACCAGAAACTGAGCACCTGAAGGGAGCCCTGTCCTACTCTTCTCTGTCTTTCCTGAACTCTGGAAGCTCTCCTCAGAGCCCTGGGAAGCGAACCCCAAAGAAACTACATTCGGGAGCTACCCAGCGAGCCAGTGAGTGAGTGAGAAATGGCTGGATGTGGGGGTTTCCAGGCAGAGTGCTGATTGCTCTACCTGCAGAGTCTCCACCCGGCTGTGCTTCTTCTGAGGAAACTGAGCACCGGAAGGGAGCCCTGTCCTACCCTTCTCTGTCTTTCCTGAACTCTGGAAGCTCTCCTCAGAGCCCTGGGAAGCGAACCCCAAAGAAACTACATTCGGAAGCTACCCAGCGAGCCAGTGACTCTCTCAGAGTCCTGGGAAGTGAACCCCAAAAATACAGCATTCTGAAGCTGCCCAGCGAGCGAGTGAAAACTATGCCTGACCAGTGGGGCCCGACTGTGAAAAACTGTGAGTGCTGCCTGTGTGTGTCTCTCTGCTATCCTGTTGCGTGAACCTCCTGAGATTGGGCTGAAAAGAGGCTCCAGAAGGCACTTAGCTCTACTTCGCTACGCAGCCGTGCGCTCTTTCTAAAAAAAGAACACCATCACAAGAAGAAAAAAACCACACTAAGAACTGTGCTGGATCACAGAAGCAAGAATTTCTCTCCAGACTGTCTTCTCTGCTGCATGCTTGGGCCTAAGATTTGATCCTGTGTGAGGCTTCATCCACGGAGGACTCCCCTACCTTGGAGGCAAGTCAGCCCATCCAGAAAGGGCAGAGCCAGAGAAGTGTGTTGCCTGCATCATATAACCAATGAATACCACCACAACACGTAGAAAAACCCACAATACAAGTGTGACAATGAGGAAACAATGCAGGCCAGCAGCAGACATAGAGAATGAAGATGACAATTCTGATGACCAGTTAACGACCAACCAACTAATCAATCTCTCAGATAAGGACTTTAGAGTAGCAATATGGAATATACTCAAAGAACTCAAAGAAACCATGAATAGAATAGAACAGAACACTAATAAGAATCAAGAAAATATGAAGACAGAAATCACAAAACTCCAAACTGAAATAACATGTCAAATAACAGGCCTGAAAAAATCAGTAAACGAAGTGAATGACAAAATGGATAAGCTCTGGGACAGGGTATCAGAAGCTGAGAATAGACTTGGTGCTGTGGAAGATGAGATACATAACAATTCCATACAATAGGAGAGACTGGAAAAAAAACTTAGAACAAATGAACAGACAATGGAAAAATTAGTCAAAGAATGGGAACAGATAAAAATAGAGGTCTATGATAAGATCAACAGAAACAACTTAAGAATCATTGGAGTCCCAGAGACCCAGGAAGAAAATTTCCAGGAAGAATCAACGGTCAAGAACATCATTAAAGAGAAACTCCCAGAGCTAAAGAATATATGTGATCAAATCCTGCATGCTCGAAGAGTACCAACCAATAGAGACCCAAGAAAAACCACCCCAAGACACATCTTAGTCACAATGACAAATCCCACAGATAGAGACAGAATTCTGAAAACAGCAAGATCAAAAGGGGAAATTACATTCAAGCAAGCACCCTTGAGATTTACAGCAGACCTGTCACCAGAAACACTAAATGCCAGAAAGCAGTGGTGGGATATTGTGACAAGACTGAATGAAATGAATGCTTCACCTAGAATACTGTACCCAGCAAAACTCACTTTCCGGTTTGACGGAAGAATACATGGTTTCACAGACAAAAAACAGCTCAGAAACTTTACAGACTCAAAACCAGTCTTAAGAGAAAAACTGAAAGACCTAATCTAAGACAAGACTGACCAAAAGACACACCAAATTTTGATATAAAGATGGCATTAAATCCCAGGACAATTCTTTCTCTCAACGTCAATGGACTAAATGCACCAGTTAAGAGACACAGAGTGGCTAAATGGATCAAAAAACTCAATCCAACCTTCTGCTGCCTACAAGAAACGCACCTGAATAGTCAGAACAAACATAGACTCAAAATAAAAGGCTGGAGAAAAGTTATCCAAGCAAACAACACCCATAAAAAAGCTGGAGTGGCCATACTAATATCAGATAATGCAAACTTTATACTCAGGAAGGTTGTAAGGGACAAAGATGGACATTTTATATTAATCAAGGGGTATGTAGAGCAGGAAGAAATAACTCTCCTAAACATATATGCACCAAATGAGGGGCCAGCAAAATATTTAAAACAACTGTTGACAAATCTGAAAAACAATATCAATAACAACACAATAATTGTGGGGGACCTCAACACTGCTTTGTCAACACTGGATAGGTCAACCAGACTGAAACCCAGCAAGAATATACTAGACCTGAGGAGAGAAATGGAAGAAAGTGGCCTAGTGGATATATATAGGACACTCTATCCCCAGAAACCTGGATACACAGTGTTCTCCAATGTACATGGGACATTCTCCAGGATAGACTACATGCTGGGACATAAAACATACCTCCATAATATCAAGATGATAGAAATTTTGCAGACTACCTTCGCTGACCACAAGGCTCTGAAATTATTTGTGAATTCCAAAGGGACTCAGAAGAAAAACTTTAACACCTGGAAATTAAACAGCCTCATACTCAATAACCAGTGGGTCCGAGATGAAATCAAGAAGGAAATCAAAAGGTTCCTGGAAACAAATGACAATCAAGACACAAACCATCAGAACTTATGGGACACAGCAAAAGCAGTACTGAGAGGAAAATTTATAGCTTTGCAAGCACACATCAGGAAGGAAGAAGGAGCTTACCTGAGTAGCTTAATGACACAGCTAATAGAACTAGAAAGTACTCAACAAAAGGACCCAAAAATAGGAAGACAGAAGGATATAACAAAGCTGAGAGCAGAAATCAATGAAGTGGAAACCCAAAAAACAATCCGAAAGATCAACGAAAGCAGAAGTTGGTTCTTCGAAAAAATAAACAAGATTGATAGACCACTGGCAAACCTAACAAAGAAAGAGAGAGAGAGAAACTTGATAACTCGTATTAGGAATGAAAAAGGAGAGATCACTACTGATATGACAGAGATTCAAAGGGTAATCAGAAACTACTTTGAAAAACTCTATGCCACTAAAAATGAGAACCTGGAAGAAATGGATAAATTCTTGGACTCTTATAATCTTCCACGGTTGAAAGAAGAGGATGTAGCATATCTAAACACCCCCATTACCATTGATGAAATAAAAATGGTAATCAAAAGTCTGCCCAAAAACAAAAGCCCAGGCCCAGATGGATTCACTAATGAATTCTATCAAACTTTCCAAGAGGAACTACTACCAATCCTGGCAAGACTCTTTCATGAAATTGAACAAGTGGAAACACTCCCAAATAGCTTTTATGAAGCCAACATCACCTTGATACCTAAACCAGACAGAGATGCTACGAAAAAAGAAAATTACAGACCAATATCGCTGATGAATGCAGATGCAAAGATCCTCAACAAAATCCTGGCAAATAGGATTCAATACCTCATTAAGAAGATCATCCACTACGATCAAGTAGGTTTCATCCCAGGAATGCAAGGATGGTTTAACATCCGTAAGTCTATCAACATAATACACAACATCAACAACAAGAAAAATAAAAACCACATGATTATATCAATAGATGCAGAGAAAGCATTAGACAAGGTCCAACACCCATTCTTGATCAAAACTCTCAGCAAGATGGGAATGGAAGGAACCTTTCTCAGTATAGTTAAGGCCATCTACCACAAGCCAGTGGCAAATATTATTCTCAATGGAGAAAAACTAAAAGCATTCCCTCTAAATTCTGGCACAAGACAAGGCTGTCCTCTCTCACCACTCCTATTCAACATAGCACTGGAAGTACTTGCTATAGCGATTAGGCAAGAAAAAGATATCAAGGGAATTCAGATAGGAAAGGAAGAAGTCAAGCTCTCACTGTTTGCAGATGACATGATACTCTACTTAGAAAACCCTAAATACTCTACCAAAAAGCTTCTAGAAACAATAGACTCATATAGCAAGGTGGCAGGCTACAAAATTAACACACAAAAATCAATGGCCTTTCTATACACCAATAGTAATAAGGAAGAAATAGACATTAAGAAAACAACCCCATTCACAATAGTGCCACACAAACTCAAATATCTTGGAATCAACTTGACTAAAAATGTGAAAGACCTATACAAAGAAAACTATAAAACTCTGCTCTAAGAAATAAGAGAGGACACGCGGAAATGGAAACACATACCCTGTTCATGGATTGGCAGGATTAACATCATCAAAATGGCAATACTCCCCAAGGTGTTATACAGATTCAACGCTATCCCCCTAAAGATACCTATGACATTCTTCAAAGAGGTAGATCAGGCACTTTTGAAATTTGTTTGGAACAATAAACACCCTCGAATAGCTAAAGCAATCATTGGGAAAAAGAATATGGGAGGAATTACTTTCCCCAACTTTAAACTTTACTACAAAGCAATAGTTATCAAAACAGCATGGTACTGGAATAAGGACAGACCGTCAGATCAGTGGAATAGGCTTGAATACTCAGAAAATGTTCCCCAGACATATAATCACCTAATTTTTGATAAAGGAGCAGGAAATCCTAAATGGAGCAAGGAAAGCCTCTTCAACAAGTGGTGTTGGCACAACTGGCTAGCCACTTGCAAAAAATTGAACTTAGACCCCCAGCTAACATCATGTACGAAGGTAAAATCCAAATGGATTAAAGACCTCGATATCCGACCCCAAACCATAAGATATATAGAACAACACATAGGCAACACTCTCCAGGACATTGAGACTTCAGGCATCTTCAAGGAGGAAACTGCACTCTCCAAGCAAGTGAAAACAGAGATTAACAGATGGGAATATATTTAGTTGAGAAGCTTCTGCACCTCAAAGGAAATAGTGCCCAGGATACAAGAGCCACCCACTGAGTGGGAGAATCTATTCACCCAATACCCATCAGATAAGGGGCTAATCTCCAAAATATACAAGGCACTGACAGAAATTTACAAGGAAAAAACATCTAATCCCATCAAAAAATGGGGAGAAGAAATGAACAGACACTTTGACAAAGAAGAAATACAAATGGCCAAAAGACACATGAAGAAATGCTCCACATCACTAATCATCAGAGAGATGCAAATCAAAACAACAATGAGATACCACCTCACACCATAGAGAATGGCACACATCACAAAGAATGAGAACAAACAGTGCTGGCGGGGATGTGGAGAGAAAGGAACCCTTATCCACTGCTGGTGGGAATGCCGTCTAGTTCAACCTTTATGGAAAGCGATATGGAGATTCCTCCAAAAACTGGAAATCGAGCTCCCATACGATCCAGCTATACCACTCCTAGGAATATACCCTAAGAACACAAAAATACAATACAAAAATCCCTTCCTTACACCTATATTCATTGCAGCTCTATTTACCATAGCAAGACTCTGGAAACAACCAAGATGCCCTTCAACAGACGAATGGCTCAAGAAACTGTGGTACATATACACAATGGAATATTATGCAGCTGTCAGGAGGGATGAAGTCATGAAATTTTCCTATACATGGATGTACACAGAATCTATTATGCTGAGTGAAATAAGTCAGAGAGAGAGAGAAAAACGCAGAATGGTCTCACTCATCTATGGGTTTTAAGAAAAATGAAAGACATTCTTGCAATAATAAATTTCAGACACAAAAGAGAAAAGAGCTGGAAGTTCCAGCTCACCTCAGGAAGCTCACCACAAAGAGTGATGAGTTTAGTTAGAGAAATAACTACATTTTGAACTGTCCTAATATTGAGAATGTATGAGGGAAATGTAGAGCCTGTTTAGGGTACAGGCGGGGGTTGGGTGGGGAGGAGGGAGATTTGGGACTTGGGTGATGGGAATGTTGCATTGGTGATGGGTGGTGTTCCTTTTATAACTGAAACCCAAACACAATCATGTATGTAATCAAGGTGTTTAAAAAAAAAACTAAAAAAAAAAAAAAAGAATGACATTGAGGGGCCGGCGAGGTGGCGCTAGAGGTAAGGTGTCTGCTTTGCAAGCGCTAGCCAAGGAAGGACCATGGTTCGATCCCCTGGCATCCCATATGGTCCCCCCAAGCCAGGGTCAATTTCTGAGAACTTAGCCAGGAATAACCCCTGAGCATCAAATGGGTGTGGCCCAAAAAACCAAAGGAAAAAAAAAGAATGACATTGAGAAATTTTTGTTTAAGGTAAAAAGCTCTTTATTCATTTTTATGAACTAGCTATCATCTACATTTCCTGCCAAAGAGGTGATAGTTTTATTCATTTTTTAATTAATTTTTTTATTTTTAATTATGAGAACAAAGATGCAAAGAAAGAGGACAAGGTAAAGTTACAGTAGGACAATCACTCATAAACAGAATTCTCAGAAGTCTCCTTGCTGATATCTTAACTTTGAACTTTCAGCCAAAGAACATTAAGAAAATAAAACAGAACCCATGTACAATTACTTTGTCCCACAAGTCCCCAAATTGTAATACATAATATTTCTTAGCACACAAAGCAATCTAAAGCCATAAAACTTATGTAACTCCTTAAACATTGAAGGCATAGTACTTTTTACATTTCCATGCACATGCATATTAGTTTAAATTAATCTTAAAAGTTTAAGTGGGTTGTTTTTTTTAAGGATTAGATCAAAGGAGCACAGTAAAACTGTGTTAGAGTGGCAATTATTGTTTGCATAGGCCCACCAAAATATGAGAGACATGGAAAGGAAAAGCCTTGGCCTAAATACAAGGAGACCCTACCCCTGAAGTTTCCTGGAATAAGACCAACTCTAGGCTCCAGGTAAACTAGTTTGTCCAATCCAAGTCATTGTAATGCCAATACACTTTTATTTTTCACACAGTTTCTGTTGTTGGTATCATGTTTCTGTATTAAATATCCTGGAATCTGCATATCCTACATTGCAGTCAGGATGGTGAGGAGCATCCTCTAGTTTCACCTCACAATTAAAGGGCAATGCAGAGAGCCCTGCCTGTCCTGTAAGCAGGTTGTTGTTGTTGTTGTTGTCAAGACTTCTTAGTGTTAAGGGAAGTCTCTTTTGAGCAGGTCAATGTTAGAGCAGTGGTAGGGTCTTCCCTGGTAGAGGATTGCTTCCAGGTGTTGTTATCAAAAACCTTGGATGTTTCCTAGATAGCTTCCCTGGTTCAGGGGTGAATGGAGGATGCCCATTCTTCTGAGGCCTGTGTCAGGTCATTATATCAATGTTCAGGGTGTATGGTCCCATTTGCACTACAAGATTTGTGTGTTCCAATCTCTATTAGATAAGAACTTATATGTATGTATAGATTTTCTCATTTGAATGTGCCTATGCAAACAAGGAACAATGCCACATGGTGTTGTTGGTGCATATGGGGACCATAAGAACAAGTCCAACAATCCCCATGACATGGTTCAATCATAATTAAACTGAGGGACTCTTTCACCAAAATTCCTTATTAAACAACTCACAAAGAGAAGAAAAGATAAAGAGTGGGTAGAATCGTCCCTGTATAAGAGAATATTTAGTAAGTTATAGCTGTCAAAGAAAATACACATAAATTATTCAAAAGACATATGTGTGCATTTTATGTCTTTTGAAATAGTTGGGGGTTGTTAAATCCAATGCACGACTTTGGTCTCTGATTAAGACTGTGCAGTACTGAAGTTAAAAGGAATAAATGTGGGGTACTGATGGTTGGGGGTGAGAGAGTTAAGGAGTAAAAATGAGCTTTGTAGGGGTGTGCAAAATGGCAGAATACAAAATGGATCTTCTGCAAACACAAAACATAACTTAAATAATAAGAAATACTATTAATATATATTGTGCACATGGGGACGCTAGCCCCCGTGCGGTTTTGAACATGTAGACTGGTAAGAAATTGCCAATGACTACCTTAGTGCAACCAAGCAAATCTCAGCACACCCAAGTTAGGACCCGCCATTTCTGGACGCCTGGGCTTGCACCCATGGAAGACCTGGAGGCCGGGGGTAGAAATGGGTACGTCTGGGGGCCTATCAAGGCTCACAGCACCCCTAAACTAGGGAGAAGGCCTTCGACATGGGGTCTCCCCAAACCCCATGCCAGCTAGAGCTAGCCTCCAGATGAAGAAAGGATTGAATAGAGAACGGGAAACCAGGATCTGCCCGTCCTCCGCCCTGGGCCCTTCCCACCCTAGTGCTGGGGGGATGGTGGGGAAAGCTTGGGACTCCTCCAGGAAAGACCACCCAACACCCACCTTTTCTGGCCACCTGGGCTGGCAACCCAGGAAGGCCTGGAGGCCGGGAGCAGAAGAGGGGACGGCTGGGGGCCTATCAAGGCTCCCAGCACCCCCAAGCTAGGAAGAAGGCCTTCGACATGGGATCTCTAAACCCCATGCCGGCTAGAGCTAACCTTCAGATCAAGAAAGGATTCGGTCTGTAGTTTTTTTTTTCTTGGTAATTTATCTGTCACCTTTAGGAATAAGCCTAATGCTAACTTTAAAGGAAGTATTAAGGAGGATTCCCATCTTTGATATTTTGGAAGAGTTTAAGAATTAGTGGTAGTAATTATTCTCTGAATGATTGATAAAACTTAGTCATAAACCCATCTGGTCATAGACTTTTATTCTTTGGGAAATGCTTATTTGCTGTTTAAATTTCATGCTTGTGATTAGCTAGTTTAAGCTATATACTTCCTCCTCATTCAGTTTTGAGGTATTATATGTTTCTAGAAATCTGTCTATTTCTTCTAGGTTCTCTAGTTTAACAGAACACATTTGTTCATAATGAGCTCTCATGATATCTTAGACTTCTGAAAGTTCTATTGTAATTTATTCCCCCCCTTTTTTGGTGGGGGCACACCTGGTGACACTCAGGATACTCAGGGGGTTGCTCCTGGCTATGAGCTCAAAAATCGCTCCTTGCTTGGGGGACCATAATGGATGCCAGGGGATTAAACTGATGTCTGTCCTAGGTCAGCCACGTGCAAGGCAAACACCCTACCTCTGTGCTATCGCTCTGGCCCCCTCCCCTTCATTTCTTATCCAGCTTATTTGAACACTTTCTCTTTTTTCTTTGTGAGTCTTGCCAATAGTTTGTCGTCTTTATTATTTAAAAAACACAAAACAAAAAATAAATTGGTTTAATTGATTCTTTATATAGTTTTTTTTGTTTATTTCCGTATCAATGATTTCTGCCTGGTTTTTATTATTTCTTAGGCTTGTGTTTAGACTTCCAAAGAAAATTGTTGTTTTTCCAGATATTTAAGGAATGCCTTTAAGTTGTTAATTTTGTCTTTTTCTTCTTTCCATAGGCCTTTATTGCTATAAGTTTCCTCCTACTTACTGCTTTTACAGTGTCCCATAGATTTTGGTAATTTGTTTATTCATTATCATTACTCTCAAGGAATCTCTTTATTTCTCCCATGATTTCCTCTTATATCTGTTATTGAACAGCCTGTTATTTAGTCTTCAGGTGTTAGATTTTTTCCACATCCTCTTTTTTAAATAAATTTATTTAAAGAAATTGTATCACATAATTGACATAACTGATCATAATACATTTGTTTCAGGATGACAGAAAGTGAAGTTATTAAAAAATGAAACAGAAAAACTAAAAACTAAAAATAATAATATGAAAAAAAAGAAGAAAACGTTCATTAGCAAGTGTATTCATGAAAATTATTGTATCATCAATAAAGTCATTAATACAATAGCAGGAAGTCTAGTAAGCTTTTTTAAAAAAAGATAGAAGATACACTAAAAAAAGATGTGTATGTGTATGTGGCAGTTGTTGTTGTTCGCATAGGCACAGCAAAATATGGGAGAAATAGAAAGGAAAATCTTTTGGCCTAAAAACAGGGAGACCTTACCCATGAAGTATTCTGGCATAATATCAACTCAACTCAAGGCTCCAGGCATACTACATTGTTCAACCCAAAGTTATTCTTTGTGGTCCCAGTAACAGCTCTTCACCATCACAGGTGTTGCTGTCAGGTTTCTGTAGTTATAGATCCTGGTTTCTGTACCTATATCACAGGTCCTATATCATATTGCAGAGAATCCTGCCTAAAAACAGACTGTTGCTGTTACCAAGTCATCAGGATATCATAAGAACCCTCTTTGGAGTAAGTTGGTGCCAAAGCAGTAGCAGAACCTTCCTTGATAGAATATTTATTCCTGGTGTCCACATCTTTTTTTTTTAAATTAATCTTGATCTCTGTGGCATTGTGTTCTAATAGGAGGCTTAGTATAATTTTTATGTTTATGAAATTTTGCAAGTTAGACTTATGCCATAAAATGTTATTTATTATAGAGTATGTTTAATGTGTACTTGAGAAGAATATCAGTTAAGCTTTCTGTGGATGAAAGGCCCCTTATAAATTTGAAGGACACATTTTTATACCTATTTCTCATCTATATTTCCTTTTTGAAAAAAACGTCCTTCAATTCTTACTTTTGATAGTTGTTTTAAGTCTTGCAAGTATGTTTAATATCATGCATTTTGATAATATTTTGATGCTGTTTTTTACTACCATATTGAATAATAGAGTTGAGAGTAGATCTTGTCTTCTATCTGACGTTAGAGAAAAGATATTCAGGTTTTTTTTTTTTTTTATCATTGAGCTTGATGTTAACTGCTGTGACAAATTTGATTTTTGACTAATGACTTTTTGTATATAGAAACTTAAGGAAAGTTCCTCTATCTTCATTTTGTGAGGAGTTTTAATCATAAAAGACTGATGGATCTTGTCCAACTTTTACACTGATATGTTCATATGATTATCTTTTCTTATGCCTATATGTCATATGACATTGGTTGGCTTACATATATTAAATCATATTTTTTACATGTTTAGTATAAATCCTACCTAATCATGATGTATTCGGTGCATTGATATTTTGCTGTGGATCTTCACATCTACATTCATTAGAGATGTTGGTATGCACTTTTCTCTCTCTTTTGTGATATTTGTTTTTGGTATAAGGGTTATACAGGCCTCATAAAATCTGTTCAGGAGTATTCTTGTTTCTTCAATTTCTTGGAATAGCATAAAGAAGCTCTTTTCTGTAGGTTTGTAAGCACTCACTAGTAAATTTATCTGAGCCCAGTTTTTATCTTATTTAGGGGAAACTTTTAATTACCACTTCAATTTTTAGTAGTGATTTATCTGTTTAGGTGTTCTGCTTCTTTCTGGCTGTCTTGAAAGGTTTTTTTATGATCCAAAATTTATCCTTTTTTTTCTGGCTCTCTAATTTAGTTGCATAAGATAATTTCCATTAATCTTTCAAATTTATTTTTTTTAGAATTGAAATGAGATTTTACTTTAGAATGAAGAAGAGGTCAGTAAGACTCCTCTCATGGTTTGAGAATTTTGTCATTCTGAGTGCATAATGTATCTTGAGATTTTTATTAGTGTCTATTTTTTTCCTGAAAGCTTTCAGCCTCTTATATTTAATGTTCTTCAACTTAGGAAATGGCTATTTGATGTCTTCTTGTAGAACTTTTATTATTCCTCAACTGCTGCTCAGAGTATCTAGTACTTTCTATCACTAAAGTTTTAATTTCTGTAATTTCTGCTTGTAGTTTTCTCATAGTGTTTCCCATAATTGTGATTTTTCTGAATCTTTGTGCCATAGTTTCTTTAAGCTATGGTGCCAATAAATCATTAAACTGTTTGATGCTTATTGCGCATTTAATGCTATTATTTTTATTCATTGAACTTTGTGGCCTTCTTTGCCTTTTTCCCATTGAGCTTTTGTGCTCCTGCTGTGTTAAGGATTAATCTTTGTAGTTAGCCACCCTGGAATTCTCAGAGGAATTAGGCTGAAAGATACTTGTCCTTTCCTGCCTATCTTCACGACTCAGAGGAAGTATAACTGTGAGCAGTATGAATTTTTATGAGAAGCTGTCTTAAAGATGGGCTAGGCTCTTGGAAATAGTGAATGTCAGGCCTAGAAGCTGCTGAGTCCATCCAGAAGGGAGGAATATGCTTCCAGTTCTGAAAAAAACCTCAGAGTTTTAACTGGTAGATTAATTTCACCTGAGTGGTAATAATTCAAATTTTAATTAAAATGTTTCTTACTGAAAACTTTAAATTAAAATAAATTTTTAATTTAATCTTTGCCAAGAAGATTGATTATAAGTCAAGGCTTCTTCATACAATTGTAAGAGTATATCTACTATTGTAAGGAATTAGTGTTCCTAATAAGTGCAAAATTTCAAGTTCAAAGTTTGACAGCAAATGATTATCATTTGAAGTTCAGCCATTTTTAATTTTGAAGGTTTTCTCACCTAGATGTGGTTGAAGCTAATTCTCCAGTGTTCCTTGTAAGACTTGGAGTCACTATGAACCCAGTCCTCCCACATACAAATCATGTATTCTAGATCTGGGAGCTATCTCTTCCATTTTGTTTTATATGAATTATATTTGTGAATAAAATAAGTGTGTTTGAAAAAAATTAAATTAGGAGTAAAATTTATACCTGTACCTTAGTTAAATCTTGAGAAAATCAAGAATCATTCACTTAGCTATTGATAACTTAGTTTTATTTTATTGATAATATGATTATATGATTTTAGCATATCATTTTAGCATGCCCTTTTTGAAGGACAGTGTTTTGGCCACACCTGGTTGATATGTTGGAACTATGCTTGATGCTCAGAATTAATTGGAGTCAATCACATGCAATTCAAATGACCTTGTCATTGTATTATTGATCATGTTTTTTTTTTCAAATTTTTTAAAGTTAGCTTGTTGTCTAAATTAAATTCATATACTTGTGTGTATAAAAGGATAGCTAAAAAAATCTAATACAAAAGTCACAAAATACAAAACATACTAACAAAAGTATCAGGTAAAATTGGTGTGAAGAAGTTGTTAGTGAAAATCAGGTCCAAGAATACCCTGTCTAAACAAGTTTTTAGTGGTCAGAGTGATAGCACAGTGGTAGAGTGTTTGACTTGCATGCAGCCGACCCGGAATGGACCTGGCTTTAATTCCTAGTATTCCATGTGTTGCTATAAGCCTGCCAGGAGCAATTTCTGAGTGCAGTGCTAGGAATGACCCTTGAGCGCTGCTGGGTACAGCCCAAGTGCCCCCCCCCCCATTAAGCCTTTTAATTTTTTTTCTTGATTTTTGGGCCACACCCAGTGACGCTCAGGGGTTACTCCTCGCTATGTGCTCAGAAATCGATCCTGGCTTGGGGGACCATATGGAATGCCAGGGATCGAACCAAGGTTTGTCCTGGGTCAACCCTGTGCAAGGCAAACGCCCTACCGCTGCACTATCGCTCTGGCCCCTAAGCTTTTTAATTTTGAAACCAGATAACTTTTAATTTCTTTATAGAAAGTGACAAAATATTCTAGTAGCTGAAAACAAAGCAAAACAAACACAAAAGAGAGAATATTTATATATTTTCTTGTAATAGTCTAGGAAACAGTTTTATAGTAACATATTTTTGTTTAACTTGATTCAAATAGGATGAGATAAAGAATTGATAGAAGACATCAATCTACATATTAATTTATTTTGGAGACATACCTGGAGGTGCTCAAGGGTTATGCTTGGCTCTGTGTTCAGAAGTTATTTTTGATAACCTTGGGGACCATATGAGATGCATGGGATCAAGCCCAGGTTCTACATTGGCTAAAGAAATTTGCTTTACTGAGTTCAGTCAGCATTATCAGATAAATTAAGGAAATATTCAATTGTGTTAAAGAAATACTCTGATACCTCTAAGCACCCAAATTAATGTTTTTGACTCCCAATGTTATAGCAAAATTTTTCTGTGTCATCTACAGTATTTATTAAATATGGAAAATATTGAATCTTGAAAAATAGTTTAATGAGGGCAAACTATACAGAATATTCTTTTATCTCCTGAAATTACAGCAAAATCTACTACTTAATCTCATAATCAAAATATACCTGAATATATAATGAACAATCAACAGGAAATATATCCTACATGAATGAAAGATATAGGCACCTGTTACAAAAAAAAAAAAGCTCACTGTAGGCAGTTAACCATAGAGAAGTTAAAATTTCTAAAATTCCCACTTTTTAGCACCAGAAATTCACCTGGCACCCCATTTTACAATTCTATATTTACAAATTGAAACAGGATGTAAGAATATATCTTTTGACTATAAATAGGTAGAGCCATCATCACACATATCTTATTTATCTCTAGAAATCTACTGGTAAATGCTGTATTCTAGTTGTTTTGGCAGTGACAGTCACATTTGGCGACCTCTACAACTTTCTTTTTGGCTAATACCATACCAGTTTTCTCTTAAGCAAATACTCTTTTTTCTCATTTATTGTATTTTATTTTACTTTTTAATATTTTTATTTAAACACTGTGATTACAAATATGCTTGTAGTTGGGTTTCAGTCATGTAAAGAACACCCCCCCTTCACCAGTGCAACAGTCCCACCACCAATGTCCCAAATCTCCCTCCTCCCCACCCCACCCCGCCTGTACTCTAGACAGGCTTCCTACTTTCCTCATTCATTCACATTGTTAGGATAGTTATTAATATAGTTATTTCTCTAACAGCACTCATCACTCTGTGTGGTGAGCTTTATGTTGTGAGCTGGACCTTCCAGTCCTCCTCTCTTTTGTCTCTGAGAATTATTGCAAAAAATGTCTTTCATTTTTTCTCAAAACCCATAGATGAGCGAGACTATTCTGCATCTATCTCACTCCCTCTGACTTATTTCACTCAGCATAATAGATTCCATGTACATCCATGTATAGAAAAATTTCCTTCATGTCTCCTGAAAGCTACATAATATTCCATTGTGTATATGTACCAGTTTCTTTAGCCATTCATTTGTTGAAAGCATCTTGGTTGTTTCCAGAGTCTGGCTATTGTAAATAGTGCTGCAATGAATAGAGGTGTGAGGAAGGGATTTTTGTATGTATTTTTGTGTTCCTAGGGTATATCCCTAGGAGTGTTATAGCTAGATTGTATGGGAGCTCAATTTCCAAATTTTTGGAGGAATCTCCCTATTGCTTTCCATAAGGGTTGAACTAGACAGAATCCCCACCAGCAGTGAATGAGAGTTCCATTCTCTCCACATCCCCTTGTTCTGCTTGTTCTCATTCTTTGTAATGTGCACCAATATCTGTGATGTGAGATGCTATCTCATAGTTGTTTGATTTACATCTCTCTGATAATTAGTGATGTGGAGCATTTTTTATGTGCCTTTTGGCCATTTGTGTGTGTGTATATATATATATATATATATATATGTATATATGTATATATATTTACAAAGTGTCTGTTCATTTCTTCTCCCCATTTTTTGATGGGATTAGATGTATTTTTCTTGTAAAATTCTGTCAGTGTCTTGTATATTTTGGATATTAGTCCCTTATGGGTATTGAGTGAATAGTTTCTCCCACTCAGTGGGTGGCTCTTGTATCCTGGGGACTATTTCCTTTGAGGTGCAGAAGCTTCTCAGCTTAATATAGTCCCATCTGTTTATTTCTGCTTCTACTGTTAGGAGAGTGCTGTTTCCTCCTTAAAGACACGTTTATTCTCAATGTCATGGAGTGTTTTACCTATGTGTTGTTCTATATACCTTATGGTTTCAGATCTGATATAAAGGTCTTTAATCCATTTGGATTTTACCTTCATACATGGTGTTAGCTGGGGGTCGGAGTTCACTTTTTCGCAAGTGTTTAACCAGTTGTGCCAACTCCACTTGTAGAAGAGGCTTTCCTTGCTCCATTTAGGATTTCTTGTCCCTTTATCAAAAACTAGGTGATTGTATGTCTGGGGAATATTCTCTGTGTACTCAAGACTATTCCATTGATCTGAGGGTCTGTCTTATTCCAATAGCATGCTGTTTTGATAACTATTGCTTTGTAATACAGTTTAAAGTTGGGGAAAGCAATGCCTCCCATATTCCTTTCTCTAATGATTGCTTTAGCTATTTTAGAGTGTTTATTGTTCCAAATGAATTTCAGAAGTGTTTGATCCTCTTCTTTGAAGAATGTCATGAGTATCTTTAGAGGAATCACATTAAATCTGTACAATGCTTTGGGGAGTATTGCCATTTTAATTATGTTAATCCTGCCAATTCATGAGCAGGGTATGTGTTTCCATTTCTGCGTGTCCTCTCTTATTTCTTGGAGCAGCGTTTTATAGTTTTCTTTGTATAGGTCCTTCACGTCTTTAGTCAAGTTGACTCCAAGATATTTGATTTTGTGTGGCGCTAATGTGAATGGGGTTGTTTTCTTAATGTCCATTTCTTTCCTATCATTATTGGTGTATAAAAAGGCCATTTATTGCAAATACTCTCCTTATACAGATACCTGAAGTACATTTTCTGTGTTGCTTAGGTCTAACAAACAGATCTAGTGTCTTCCCATTCACATGTTACAGCAAAAAAGCTACATCTCTATTGAAATAAAATACTTTATCAATCTAAAACATAGCTATTAATGAATAGTCCATATTTCCTCTATATTTCCAGATGTTTTCATTTTCAGCAGAGGCACATGTAAGCTTCAATACAGCACTGAACACCAAAATTATGTGAATACCGAAACTAGATGTGCCACTCCCAGTGAGCACCACAACCAAGTGTGTATGATTTCTAGTAATCGTTTCCTGAAAAAAAAAATAAGATTTTCTCACCTCTACTTAGACTATTTTAGACTATTAATATTCAAAGACTACCAAATATATGCAGCTCATACAAATAATTTTGGCTGAAGAAATGTGAGAACCCTAATATAGGTCTTGAATTGAGATTATAATATATTTGTTGTGACCTTCTACATGGTGCTTACTCTTGGTATTTGTGTTGGTGTCTCTGCAGGAATTCTTAGTAGACTGTTCTATAGTGACATTGGCCTTGTTGTTTAGACTCCAGGATATTTCCACTACTGCATTCTCCTGTCTACATTGGTGGGAATTCATCAGTTATAAGCCTTTTATAAGTCATTTATGAAGCCATCTCATATATATTATGTGATGGGAAGTCATCAAAGATAGAATGGTTGTTTACACACCTGATATAAGATCACATCTGATATAAGATACCGTGAGATAAAATAAATAAAACAAATTTTTTTTTACCACACCCGGTGACTATGCACTCAAAAATCGCTCCTGGGTTTGGGGACCATATGGGTCACTGGGGATATAACCACGGTCCGTCCTAGTTTAGTTCTGGCAAAGCAGACACCTTATGGCTTCACGCCACCACTCTGGCCCCAAAACGAATTTTTTTTTTTAGAAAATACGTGGTACCTGTTAAGATGAAAAAAAAAAATCCAGTAGCTAGGCAAAATCAATATTGCTACCATAAATATGCTACCATAAATATGGCACTCCCTGAGGGCAGTGAAAGCATTTGGAAGTCTGATCTCGGTGGTAATCTTATGAAGGATTTGATTTGTTGCCTGTGATGTTACTTTCATTCTCTCTCTCTCTCTCTCTCTCTCTCTCTCTCTCTCTCTCTTTCTTTTTGGTTTTTGGGTCACACCTGGCAGCGCTCAGGGGTTACTCCTGCTGGCTCTATGCTCAGAAATCGCCCCTGGCAGGCTTGGGGGACCATATGCTATGCCGGAATTCGAACCATCGTCCTTCTGCATGAAAGGCAAACGCCTTACCTCCATGCTATCTCTCCGGCCCCTACTTTCATTATCTTAACTGATTTTCCTGAATGGAAGTTTTCTCAAAGTTTTGCCTGCTTTTTTTTTTTAATTATAGCAGGCACATTAGATCCTTATGTCCACAGTCAATGGTTAGACTTTTAGGGATATATGACCACCAACCTCATACCAATGCCAAGTTATCTCAAGTCCCCTCTTTTTAGATATTGATAAAATAACAGATGATTTGGAACCAAGCTTCTGAAATAGCCAATGGAAAGTGGTTTTATAAGAATGGGGCGATTAACTCTACCTAGTAGTGAAATAGGGTATTTGTAGTAGGTAGACTCTATTTCCCTGTCTATAGACTGCTTTATAGCAATTCTATATTGAGTGTTTTACTGGGGCTCTTTACATTTTTTTAAATTTATTTAAACACCTTAATTACATACATGATTGTGTTTGGGTTTCAGTCATGTAAAGAACACCACCCATCACCAGTGCAACATTCCCATCACCAATGTCCCAAGTCTCCCTTCGCCCCACCCGACCCCCGCCTGTACTCTAGACAGGCTCTCCATTTTCCTCATACATTCTCATTATTAGGACAGTTCAAAATGTAGTTATTTCCCTAACTAAACTCATCACTCTTTGTGGTGAGCTTCCTGAGGTGAGCTGGAACTTCCAGCTCTTTTCTCTTTTGTGTCTAAAAATTATTATTACAAGGGTGTCTTTCATTTTTCTTAAAACCCATAGATGAGTGAGACCATTCTGCGTTTTTCTCTCTCTCTCTGACTTATTTCACTCAGCATAATAGATTCTGTGTACATCCATGTATAGGAAAATTTCATGACTTCATCTCTCCTGACAGCTGCATAATATTCCATTGTGTATATGTACCACAGTTTCTTTAGCCATTCGTCTGTTGAAAGGCATCTTGGTTGTTTCCAGAGTCTTGCTATGGTAAATAGTGCTGCAATGAATATAGGTGTAAGGAAGGGGTTTTTGTATTGTATTATCGTGTTCCTAGGGTATATTCCTAGTAGTGATATAGCTGGATCGTATGGGAGCTCGATTTCCAGTTTTTGGAGGAATTTCCATGTCGCTTTCCATAAAGGTTGAACTAGACGGCATTCCCACCAGCAGTGGATAAGAGTTCCTTTCTCTCCAAATCCCCGCCAACACTCTTTATTCTCATTCTTTGTGATGTGTGCCATTCTCTGGGGTGTGAGGTGGTATCTCATCGTTGTTTTGATTTGCATCTCCCTGATGATTAGTGATGTGGAACATTTTTTCATGTGTCTTTTGGCCATGTGTATTTCTTCTTTGTCAAAGTGTCTGTTCATTTCTTCTCCCCATTTTTTGATGGGGTTAGATGTTTTTTTCTTGTAAAGTTCTGTCAGTGCCTTGTATATTTTGGAGATTAGCCCCTTATCTGATGGGTATTGGGTGAATAGTTTCTCCCACTCAGTGGGTGGCTCTTGTATCCTGGGCACTATTTCCTTTGAGGTGCAGAAGCTTCTCAGCTTAATATATTCCCATCTGTTAATCTCTGCTTTCACTTGCTTGGAGAGTGCAGTTTCCTCCTTGAAGATGCCTGTAATATCCTGGAGTGTTTTGCCTATGTGCTGTTCTATATATCTTATGGTTTTGGGGCTGATATCGAGGTCTTTAATCCATTTGGATTTTACCTTCATACATGATGTTAGCTGGGGTCTAAGTTCAATTTTTTGCAAGTGGCTATCCAATTGTGCCAACACCACTTGTTGAAGAGGCTTTCCCTGCTCCATTTAGGATTTCCTGCTCCTTTATCAAAAATTAGGTGGTTGTATGTCTGGGGAACATTTTCTGAGTATTCAAGCCTATTCCATTGATCTGAGCACCTATCCTTATTCCAATACCATGCTGTTTTGATAACTGTTGCTTTGTAGTACAGTTTAAAGTTGGGGAAAGTAATTCCTCCCATATTCTTTTTCCCAATGATTGCTTTAGCTATTCGAGGGTGTTTATTGTTCCAAATGAATTTCAAAAGTGTCTGATCCACTTCTTTGAAGAATGTCATGGGTATCTTTAGAGGGATGGCATTAAATCTGTATAATGCCTTGGGGAGTATTGACATTTTGATGATGTTAATCCTGCCAATCCATGAGCAGGGTATGCGTTTCCATTTCCGTGTGTCCTATCTTATTTCTTGGAGCAGAGTTTTATAGTTTTCTTTGTATAGGTCCTTCACATATTTAGTCAAGTTGATTCCAAGATATTTGAGTTTGTGTGGCACTATTGTGAATGGGGTTGTTTTCTTAATGTCCATTTCATCCTTATTACTATTGGTGTATAGAAAGGCCATTGATTTTTGTGTGTTAATTTTGTAGCCTGCCACCTTGCTAGATGAGTCTATTGTTTCTAGAAGCTTTTTGATAGAGTCTTTAGGGTTTTCTAAGTAGAGTATCATGTCATCTGCAAACAGTGAGAGCTTGACTTCTTCCTTTCCTATCTGGATTCCCTTGATATACTTTTCTTGCCTAATCGCTATAGCAAGTACTTCCAGTGCTATGTTGAATAGGAGTGGTGAGAGAGGACAGCCTTGTCTTGTGCCAGAATTTAGAGGGAAGGCTTTTAGTTTTTCTCCATTGAGGATAATATTTGCCACTGGCTTGTGGTAGATGGCCTTCACTATATTGAGAAAGGTTCCCTCCATTTCCATCTTGCTGAGAGTTTTGATCAAGAATGGGTGTTGGACCTTATCAAATGCTTTCTCTGCATCTATTGATATGATCATGTGGTTTTTATTTTTCTTGTTATTGATGTTGTGTATTATGTTGATAGATTTACGGATGTTAAACCAGCCTTGCATTCCTGGGATGAAACCTACTTGATCGTAGTGGATGATCTTTTTAACGAGGCATTGAATCCTATTTGCCAGGATTTTGTTGAGGATCTTTGCATCTGCATTCATCAGTGATATTGGTCTGTAATTTTCTTTTTTGGTAGCATCTCTGTCTGGTTTAGGTATCAAGGTGATGTTGGCTTCATAAAAGCTATTTGGAAGTGTTTCTGTTTGTTCAATTTCATGAAAGAGTCTTGCCAAGATTGGCAGTAGTTCCTCTTGGAAAGTTTGATAGAATTCATTAGTGAATCCATCTGGGCCTGGGCTTTTGTTTTTGGGCAGACATTTGATTACTGTTTTAATTTCATCAATGGTGATGGGGGTGTTTAGATATGCTACATCCTCTTCCTTCAACCATGGAAGATTATAAGAGTCCAAGAATTTATCCATTTCTTCCAGGTTCTCATTTTTAGTGGCATACAGTTTTTCAAAGTAGTTTCTGATTACCCTTTGAATCTCTGTCATATCAGTAGTGATCTCTCCTTTTTCATTCCTGATACGAGTTATCAAGTTTCTCTCTCTCTCTTTCTTTGTTAGGTTTGCCAGTGGTCTATCAATCTTGTTTATTTTTTCAAAGAACCAACTTCTGCTTTCGTTGATCTTTCGGATTGTTTTTTGAATTTCCACTTTGTTGATTTCTGCTCTCAGCTTTGTTATTTCCTTCTGTCTTCCTATTCTTGGGTCCTTTTGTTGAGCATTTTCTAGTTCTATTAGCTGTGTCATTAAGCTACTCAGGTAAGCTCCTTCTTCCTTCCTGATGTGTGCTTGCAAAGCTATAAATTTTCCTCTCAGTACTGCTTTTGCTGTGTCCCATAAGTTCTGATAGTTTGTGTCTTTATTGTCATTTGTTTCCAGGAACCTTTTGATTTCCTCCTTGATTTCATCTCGGACCCACTGGTTATTGAGCATGAGGCTGTTTAACTTCCAGGTGTTAAAGTGTTTCTTCTGAGTCCCTTTAGAGTTCACAAATAATTTCAGAGCCTTGTGGTCAGCGAAGGTAGTCTGCAAAATTTCTATCCTCTTGATCTTATGGAGGTATGTTTTATGTGCCAGCATGTAGTCTATCCTGGAGAATGTCCCATGTACATTGGAGAAGAATGTGTATCCACGTTTCTGGGGATGGAGTGTCCTATATATATCCACTAGGCCTCTTTCTTCCATTTCTCTCCTCAGGTCTAGTATATTCTTGTTGGGTTTCAGTCTGGTTGACCTATCCAGTGTTGACAAAGCCGTGTTAAGGTCCCCCACAATTATTGTGTTCTTGTTGATATTGTTTTTCAGATTTGTCAACAGTTGTATTAAATATTTTGCTGGCCCCTCATTCGGTGCATATATGTTTAGGAGAGTGAATTCTTCCTGCTCTACGTACCCCTTGATTAATATAAAATGCCCATCTTTGTCCCTTACAACCTTCCTGAGTATAAAGTTTGCATTATCTGATATTAGTATGACCACTCCAGCTTTTTTATGGGTGTTGTTTGCTTGGATAATTTTTCTCCAGCCTTTTATTTTGAGTCTATGTTTGTTCTGACTATTCAGGTGCGTTTCGTGTAGGCAGCAGAAGGTTGGATTGAGTTTTTTGATCCATTTAGCCACTCTGTGTCTCTTAACTGGTGCATTTAGTCCATTGACGTTGAGAGAAAGAATTGTCCTGGGATTTAACGCCATCTTTATTTCAAAATTTGGTGTGTCTTTTGGGTAGTCTTGTCTTAGATTAGGTCTTTCAGTTTTTCTCTTAAGACTGGTTTTGTGTCTGTGAAGTTTCTGAGCTGTTTTTTGTCTGTGAAACCATGTATTCTTTCGTCAAACCGGAAAGTGGGTTTTGCTGGGTATAGTATTCTGGGTGAAGCATTCATTTCATTCAGTCTTGTCACAATATCCCACCACTGCTTTCTGGCATTGAGTGTTTCTGGTGAGAGGTCTGCTGTAAATCTCAGGGAAGCTTGCTTGAACGTGATTTCCCCTTTTGATCTTGCTGTTTTCAGAATTCTGTCTCTATCTGTGGGATATGTCATTGTGACTAGGATGTATCTTGGGGTGGTTTTTCTGGGGTCTCTTTTGGTTGGTACTCTTCGGGCATGCAGGATTTGATCACATATATTCTTTAGCTCTGGAAGTTTCTCTTTAATGATGTTCTTGACCGTTGATTCTTCCTGGAAATTTTCTTCCTGTGTCTCTGGGACTCCAATGATTCTTAAGTTGTTTCTGTTGATCTTATCATAGACTTCTATTTTCATCTGTTCCCATTCTTTGACTAATTTTTCCATTGTCTGCTCATTTGCTTTAAGTTTTTTGTCCAATCTCTCCTGCTGTATGGAATTGTTATGTATCTCATCTTCCACAGCACCAAGTCTATTCTCAGCTTCTGATACCCTGTCCCAGAGCTTATCCATTTTGTCATTCACTTCGTTTACTGACTTTTTCAGTCCTGTTAGTTGACATGTTATTTCAGTTTGGAGTTTTGTGATTTCTGTCTTCATATTTTCTTGGTTCTTATTAGTGTTCTGTTCAACTCGATCCATGGTTTCTTGGAGTCCGTTGAGCATCTTCCATATTGCTAGTCTAAAGTCCTTATCTGAGAGGTTGATTAGTTGGTTGGTCATTATCTGGTCCTCAGAATTGTCATCTTCATTCTCTATGTCTGATGCTGGCCTGCATTGTTTCCCCATTGTCACACTTGTATTGTGGGTTTTTCTACGTGTTGTGGTGGTATTCATTGTCTATATGATGCAGGCAGCACACTCCTCTGGCTCCTCCCTTTCTGGATGGGCTGACTTGCCTCTAAGGGAGGGGAGTCCTCCGTGGATGAAGCCTCACACTGGGTTAAATCTTAGGCCCGAGCATGCAACAGAGAAGACAGTCCGGAGAGAAATGTTTGCTTTTGTGATATAGAGCCTTTCTTAGTGTGATTTTTCCTTCTTGTTGCAATGGAGTTCTGTCCTTAGAAAGAGTGCACGCCCACGCACTCGCAAGAGTTTCACGCAAGAGGACAGTAGACAGACATAGACAGGTCACACTCACAGTTTTTCACAGTTGGGCCCCACTGGGCCGGTGTACTTTCGCGGATTCTCTTTACATTTTTTTCTCATGAAACTTCTTTAATAAAATGCACTACACTGCATTAATTTGCATGATTTTCTGCTTTTCTTTCTAGGTTTTTATCTCCTGTGTTCCTCTTAAATAGAGATCTATAAATTGAACAACTTCAAGTTGTTAATTCTGTATATTTCTAGGGAAATGATATACCATTTAAAATACTGCCTTAATACGTACCATTAAAATTAAATAATCATTTTTTCTGATACTGACTTTTCCTAGAGAACCTATAATTCTCTTAATTATATTACATCTGATCATTCCAAAATTTAATAATATTTTAAATGCTTTATTTAGAATGAGCAGGAATTTGCTTAATTTTGTTAAGTTGTCTACAAATATATTAGATTTTAGAATCCTGAAGGGAGAATCACTTTTTATTTTGTTTTGGAGGTTATAGTTGGTGTGTTTGCAGGAATTATTCCTGACTCTGTGTTCAGGGATCACTCCTGGAGGCACTGGAGAATCATACCGAGATGTAGATTAAATAGGTTTGGCCACATGTATGGCAAGATCCTTAACACTTATATGATCTCTCTGTTCTAGTTAATAGCTCTTGAAATGTTTTTCAATTCTCTACAAATGCAGGATGAAATTTATAGACTTCTAATTGATTATTGATGTCATAATATGCTCTGCATCTCAAAAATATTTCTTGACAAAAGAAATATTTATTGAGTGAGGAAATAACCAGTTAATGAATGAAAGAAAACCACTTGACTTCATTATTATTGTTAAGGTTTATTTTTAAATTACTCCAGAGAGACACTCTGTTTTGCATCTGAAGTTTTATATTCAGAAAAAGGTATGAGCTCAGTAGAATCATGGTTATTCCTTAAGATATTTTAGTCACTGGATAGCTTTTACAAAAACATCAATAGTTTATACAAAAAATATGATCAAGAATTCAGTTCTGAGGGGGCCGGAGAGATAGCATGGAGGTAAGGTGTTTGCCTTTCATGCAGAAGGTCCATGGTTCAAATCCCGGCGTCCCATATGGTCCCCCGTGCCTGCCAGGAGCGATTTCTGAACATAGAGCCAGGAGTAACCCCTGAGCACTGCCGGGTGTGACCCAAAAACCAAAAAAAAAAAAAAAAGAATTCAGTTCTGAGGGCCAGAGCAATAGCACAGCAGTAGGGTGTTTGCCTTGCCAGCGACTAACACAAGACAAATTCCGGTTCGATTCCTGGCATCCCGACCCTGCCAGAAACGATTTCTGAGTGCAGAGCCAGGAGTAATACCTAAGTGCTGCCGGGTGTAACCCAAAACCCAAAACCCAAATATATAATATATCTCATATATGTGATTATTTTAGCTTCAATGATATTGCATTTTGCAGTGATAAATCCATAGTGTCATTGACATTTATTTATTGTTTTAAATTTACTACTCATAATCATTGTAAAGAACAACATACACTGCTCTTTATGCAGTACTTTTTTTTTTTTTTTTTGAGAAGCACAGCAGGTGATGCTCAGGGGTTATTCCTGGTTATGTACGCTCAGTATTCGCTCCTGGCTTGGGGGACCATATGGGATGCATGGGGATCGAACTGTGGTCTGTCCTAGGCTAATGTGGGCAAGACAGATAGATAGATGCCTTACTGTTCCACACCACCGCTCCGGCCCCTATGCAGTACTCTTTTTTTGTGGGGAGGGAGTCACACCCGGCACTGCTCAGGGGTTCCTCCTGGCTCTACGCTTATGCAGTACTCTTATAGGAAAGGTTTTATATAAAAATACCATAATACTATTATATATACGAACATATACACATATTTTTAATAAAAAATTGATCTTAAATAGATGAAGTCATGAAATTTTCCTATACATGGATGTACACGGAATCTACTATGCTGAGTGAAATAAGTCAGAGAGAGAGAGAAAAACTCAGAATTGTCTCACTCATCTATGGGTTTTAAGAAAAATGAAAGACATTCTTGCAATAATAATTTTCAGACACAAAAGAGAAAAGAGCTGGAAGTTCCAGCTCACCTCAGGAAGCTCACCACAAAGAGTGATGAGTTTAGTTAGAGAAATAACTACATTTTGAACTGTCCTAAAAATGAGAATGTATGAGGGAAATGGAGAGCCTGTTTAGAGTACAGGTGGGTGTCGGGTGGGGAGGAGGGAGACTTGGGACATTGGGTGATGGGAATGTTGCACTGGTGATGGGTGGTGTTCTTTACATGACTGAAACCCAAACACAATCATGTATGTAATAAAGGTGTTTAAATAAATAAAAAAAAAGAATTTTAGGCATACTATATTCTAGAGTAGTCCCTCCACCAGTATCTTTAAGTTTTTCTCCTTGCCCCTCACACTCTCCAGGAGGAAGCTCCTTGACAGGCAATTTTTAAAGTTTTGTTTTGTGTTTGGATATCCTGCTTTCATTTGGATATATAGCTCTGCTGCTCCACTGAAATAGCTAATGCCTTTGGTCCTTGCTCCCTGCTATTGTCCATCCACTTCTTGCTACCCTCTTCAGTTTCTTTTCCTCTTGTCTTTTTTTTTTTCTTATATCCTGGTCAAGGGTAGTTATGTTATCTTCCCCCTTTTCAAAGTTTGTGACAGACTAGATTAACTTTGTATTTTAAATTAAAACATCAATAGACATATTATGTTTCAATAGTAAGTTTTGTAAGCAGATTAGATATGGAACAAGGACAGTGGAAGTAGAATAGGATTTCTCAGCCTACAATATCTCTTCCAGACATTCCATTTAGTAAATGTCCTGAAGGTATAGAAACTAAGGCTGCAAGTAGCCCCTAGAAATCTAGTCTCACAACCACCTGAACCTGATAATTAAGAGAGGCTTCAGCCACTTTGTATACTAACACAACACCATTCTGGATACCCTAATTCAGGCCATACTAAGAGACCTTGATACATGTCCTCAGGGCTTTGAATTCTGCCTGCACTACTTTACAGACTGTACTTTTGCTTTTAAAAAAAGCTCTCTTACTCACTTTACTTTTCTGATCTGAATTCCTTTAATTTATCTTGATAAATTGCTGTTGCTAAGAGTTGTATCATCATGTTGCATAACTGAAAAAAATAGACATCATCATTTTGTTTCTGATATTAATTATGAGAGAAAAGAGTTTAATTTTTCACCATAGAATATAAGTTAGCTGTGGATTTGTGATATATGGCTTGAATTATTTTGAGGGAAGTTTTTTCAATTCTCATTTTGTTAAATTTTTCAGAATACAATAAATTGTTCTTAAGCACAGAAAATACTTCCTGCATATAATGGCATGAGAACATTAATTTTCTCTTTTTTTATTGATGTTGTATATTAGATAATTGAGTTGTATATATTGAATCATCAGACAGACCTAAAATGAATTTCAACGATTATTGTTTATGATCCTTCCTTTTAGTATATACTTGAATATTTGTAAAAATATTGTGAGGATTTATGTTCATTATTTATAAAGTTCATCCAGGGTATAGATGTTTGAATTTAATTTAATTAAAAATGATGATTTACAAATCTATTGATAGTTGAATTTTAGGTATATAATATTTTAATAACTATCCTACCACCAATGTTAATTCCCATCACCAGTGCTCCCATTTTTCATCCCGAGCAACCTCCCCTGCCTTGGTAGGAACACTAAAATTTAGTGGTTTCAGCTTAGCTCTCATGTTGTCAATTTTTGTTGAATCTTCTTTGAAGTTAAAAACAATAGCACTCTCCCATACTCCCAATATAACAGATGCTTAGATCTCTGTTCTCCATTTGCTTCCCTTTCTATCTTCCTTCCTGTCTTGATTTCTTTCTTTATCACTTTCTTCCCTAGACCCTGGGGTCAAGGGTGACCGAGACATTCCCTTTTACTACATTACATTTCTTAATACAACTCTTTCTACCACAGATGAATGAGATTATCCTGTGTTTTTCTTTCTTTCTTCTGGTTTACTTCACTAAGCATGACATCTTCCAGTTCCAAACTAGTTGCACCGAATTGCCTAATTTCCTAGTTTTCCATTATGTATATGAACCAAATTCATAATCCACTCATCTGTCATTGGATATCTTAGCTATTGTACTCATTGCAGCAATGAATAATGGTGTGCATACATTCCTTTAAATGTGTGCTTTTAAATCTTGGGAATAGCTAACCCAAAGTGGAATTTCTGGGTCATATGTCATTTCAATTCTAAATTTACTGAATACTCTCCACACCACTTCCCACAGGGGTTAAACCACACAACGTTTTCACCAGCAGTGGATGAGAGCTCTATTTTTTTTTTTTTTTTTTTTAGTTTTTGGGTCACACCCGGCAGTGCTCAGGGGTTGCTCCTGGCTGTCTGCTCAGAAATAGCTCCTGGCAGGCACGGGGGACCATATGGGACACCGGGATTCGAACCAACCACCTTTGGTCCTGGATCGGCTGCTTGCAAGGCAAACGCCGCTGTGCTATCTCTCTGGGCCCAGAGCTCTATTTTTTTAATATCACATCCTTGACAGCACAGATTCTTCTTACAATTTTTGATATGTGCCATTCTCACTAGTGATATTATTTCATAGTTGTTTTGAGTGGTATTTCTATAATAAGTGGTGCTGAGCACTTTTTCCTGGACTTATCAGAGATCTGCTTGCCTTTTACTTAGTAGTATTTATTTTATTTTGAACGGTTCATTTTCTCTCCTCATTTTGATAGGATATTTAAATTTTTGTTAATAATTTATGTATCCAAATGAAAGACATTCTTGCAATAATAATTTTCAGACACAAAAGAGAAAAGAGCTGGAAGTTCCAGCTCACCTCAGGAAGCTCACCACAAAGAGTGATGAGTTTAGTTAGAGAAATAACTACATTTTGAACTGTCCTAATAATGAGAATGTATGAGGGAAATGGAAAGCCTGTTAGGCAGGGGTCGGGTGGGGAGGAGGGAGATGGGAATGTTGCACTGGTGATGGGTGGTGTTCTTTACATGACTGAAACCCAAACACAATCATGTATGTAATCAAGGTGTTTAAATAAAATATAAAAAATATTTTATGTATCCTGCATATTAAGCTCTTATCTGAAGTGTTGAATCTAATTTTTTCCCATTCAGTTAGCTGTCTTTTAGTTATGTTTCCTTTTCTATGCAGGAACTCATTGGCTTGATGGAATACCACTTGCTTATATTTTATTTTATTGCTTTTGCAAATTGTGTCAGATCATTGCAAACTCCTTTGTAATGTTCTGCCTATATTTTCCTCAATGTATTATATGATTCCTGGTCAGATCTTTAGGTATTTAATCCATTTTAAATTGGCTTTTGTATAATGTGTGAGATATGTATTGAGTTTTAATTTCTTTGTGTATTTATAGTTATACAGTTTTCTCCATTTCATGTTCTCAGCTCATTTTTAATTAATCATTCATATATAAAGGATTTATCATGATTATTCAGTTCTGACCCATTAGAGAGCCTATGTCCAATTCCAGACACTTATAATCATTATAGCTTTCTGATTCAGTTCAAAATCAGGTAATAGAATATAGCCACAGTTTTTCATTTTAAATATGGTTTTGGCTATTTGTGTTCTCTTCTGATTCTATAGAAACTTTATTAATGCCTTTTCTATGCCATTGTTTGAATTTGAATGGGTATGACATTGAATTTATATAATAGCTTAAGTAGTATAGTCATTTTAACAATGTCTATTTTTCTAATCCATGAGCATAGAATATTTTTCCATTTCTTAAACCTTTCTTAAGAAATTTAAAGTTATCATCATATAGGACTCCACATCTTATGTTAAGTAAATTCTTAGTTACTTGATGATTTTGGATACTATTTTAAATAGAATAGACTTGTTGATCTCTCTCCTCATTCATTTATTTTGTATGTAGTCAGGAATTTTAGTACTACATTGAATTAGAGTGGAGACAGTGGACTTCTTTGCCTAGTGTGTGATCTCAGAAGAAATTGTTTCAGTCTTTCACCATTAAGAATGATATTGGTGTGGATTTGTTATAGATAGCCTTTACTATTTTATGGAATATTTCTTCTATCCCTATTTTGTTGAGTTTTTTAAAATAATAAATGAATATTTGATGTTGTCAAAATCTCTGTATAGACTGATATTATAATATGGTTTTAATCTTTCCTTTTATTAACATGGTATATTATATTACTTAATTCGCAGATCTTGAACCATCCTTGCATCTTTGAGATAAACCCACTTGATCAGATTTATAACTTTTTTTAATGTTTTGTTGCAATCAGTTATCTAAGATTTTGTTCAAAATTTGGCACTGATTTTCATCAGGGAGAATTTCATTTTGTAAATTTTCTTTTTAGAGATATCTGTGTGCTTTGTATATTAATATGAAGTTAGTTTTACAAGTATTAGGAAGGATTCCTGTGTCTTTAATGAAAAGACACAATGGAAGAGCTTAGAAATAAAGGTAATACACCTATGAAAATTTGAAAGAATTCACCAAATAACCCATTAAGAGGAAGACTTTTGTTTTGTTTTGTTTTTGTTTGTTTGTTTTTGGGTCACACACAGCAGCGCTCAGGGGTTACTCCTATCTCTATGCTCAGAAATTGCTCCTGGCACACTCGGAGAACCATATGGGATGCCAGGATTCGAACCATTGTCCTTCTGCCTGCAAGGCAAATGTCCTACCTCCATATTATCTCTCTGGCCCCAAGAGGAAGACTTTTGTTCCTGAAGCGATTCTCAACAATTATTTCTATTTCCTTACTTTTTTATTGGCCTTTTTTAATTTTTCTCTTCATTTAGCTTTTTGGGTGATTTTGGGTGATTATATGATTATATGATTCTTACGAATTTATCTTTTCTAGGTTCTCCAGTGTAGGATCATAAAGTTGTTCATAGTAAACTTTTATTATATTTTTAATTACTGAAGGGTGCAAGACAGGCAAAATGAAGTGGTACACACTGTGAAGACTGTAAGGTAGGAAAGGATTAGAACCTAGATTCACTTAGATGATAAAAGAAGCCAGTAAATAGCCCAGGAGAAGTGCCACATGATATCTGGTATTGGGGCAGACCTTTGTTATTTTCTGTTAAAATGATGTCTCTGTTTTTGGTAATGCTGTTTTCTGGAACTATTTGGAATAATTCATATATCTTTGACATTCTGAAAATATTATAATGGCTAGGTAGTAGGTACTCTTCAAATGCTTGGAAGAATTTTTTTCTAATTTTTATTATAACACTGTGATATACCAAGTTATTCATTGGTACAGTTGTTTTAGGCATTAAATGTTCAAATACCTATTCCATCACCAGTGTGACCTTCCTTACCCCATTGTGTAGGCACAAACAAATTTACTGCATATTGTATGTAACAACATGAAGTCAAATAGAATTTTCAAAACATAGATCAAGAAAAGGTCAATTTAAAACAATTGTTATATTTCTTTATGGTTTTATTAAAGTCAACTAAAGTTACTAAGGATTTATTGGACTACAATTGATGCTAGTTGAACCTTCTGTGTTACTGTTTAGGCTCACTGAGCTTGGTAGATTACTATGTAACTTTCTCATCAAACTTCCCATATTCTCGTAATACTACTGGACTAAAATACGATAAAATATTAAGGTATAACATGCCTGCATACAGCCATGTGGACCAGGACGTATAGATCTTAAACAAATTTGATGGCTTGGAAATTTGATAAGGTTAAGTTGCATAACTGATTCATTACTGTTGAAAGGTGTAGGATGTGTTGTTGGGTTGCTGTGTTTCATGCAAAAAGGTTAATCTCCCCTCTCCCACTTCCTGTGTTTTCTGGGAATGCCATGCAGGGGTCCTCAAACTTTTTAAACAGGGGGCCAGTTCACTGTCCTTCAGACTGTTGGAGGGCCAGATTATAGTAACAACAAAAATTATGAACAAATTTCTATGCACACTGCATATATCTTATTTAGAAGTGAAGAAACAAAATGGGAATAAATACAATATGTGGCCCACAGGCCGTAGTTTGAGGACCATTGCTAGAGGTATCAGTCAGGACTGGACTATCTGGGAAGTACCACAGGCCATTATTTTCTTTTGGAACTTGGTGGAGGAGCTGGGCCATTTTTCTGCCAGGATGATGGCAGGTCTCAGAAGAAATTTCCAGTGCATTTGAAAGTTGTATTTGTTTTGTGAGAGATATTTGATTACTATTTTTATTTCTATATTAGTAATCATTATTTAAAGATTTATGTTTCCCACTTATTTAGTCTTGAGATGTTATGTGATATTTTATCCATTTCTTCTAATTCTCCAATTTAATCACAGAATTATTTACATCAAATAACATACTTTTTTATTTTCTGTTGTAACATTCTTTTTTTCAATTATATTTATTAGCATTTCAGTCTTTGCTTGTTACCCAATGAATGATTATATTATTATGAACTTCTTCCCACTTCACTGATTTTTTCCTATATAATTAATTCAGATAGGCCATGTTTATCTCTAGGGATATTTTTATTTATTCTTTCATACCTTATTTGACAAAATGGTTGTTTAGTTGTATGTCATTTAGTTCCCATGACTTTGAATTTTTTACAACTGTATTGTATTATATTTCTACAATACTTAACAATATTGTAATTTGAAAACTTATTTCATGTGATTATTATATTCAACACTTTACAGATATCTTTCCTGTTTTGGTATGTGGTATATATATGAAAACTGGAGAAGAATGTGTATTTGATTTTTGGGGAGTGGAGAGTCTTATACTTTCTATTATGCTCATATCTTCCTTGTATTATTTTAAGTCAATATTTTCATGTTTATAAATTGTACTATCCAGTGGTAAGAAGATGTCAAATAACTTATTACTATGCTTTTTGTCCATATCATTCTTCAAATATTTTTATAAGCTTAATTATAATTTTAATGAGTTTCATCATTTGATACACATATGCTAACAAGTGGTTTCTGGATTATTGATTTCTTTATATTTATGTAGTTCCCATCGCTGTCTCATATTATATTTTATTTTTTCATTTTTTATAACAATAATTTTTATTTTGACCAAAGTGGATTACATATCTTTCACAGTAATATTTTAGGTACATATTAACATTTAATCAGGGGATTTCCATCACCAAAGTTGTCCTCCTTCCACCCCCATTCCCAGCTTGCATCCCATATTCCCCTCCTTTACCTCCCAGGCTGCTAGTATAGGTGGTCCCCTCTGTGTCTAGCTTGTTGTAGATTGGGTATCAATTCTTTTGTCATTGGCTTTGGATTTGGTGTTTAAGTATGATCATTTTTATTACTACTTAGTGATCATACAACTGTTTGGTCCTGGTACCCTCCATTATGTTTTATTAGTTTGGAATATATTTATCTGTTATATAATTATGTATATAAATATATTAATATAAATATATAAAAACATTTTAAGTTAATATTTGCACATCTGATTTTTCAGTTTTTAATTTGAGCCTGTGTTTATTGTTGATAGTTCAAATGTGTCTCATAAAATACAGAAGATTGGATTCATATTTCTGATCAAATACTTTACTTCTTTGGTGGCTTAATGACATTGAAATAAAGTTATTAAGTGAAACTTATTGCCTTACATTGGTGTTGGAAATGTTGCACTGGTGAAGGGGGGGTGTTCTTTACATGACTGAAACCTAATCACAATCATATTTGTAATCAAGATGTTTAAATAAAGAAAAAAATTTAAAAAAACGTATTGCCTTTTTATTATTGATTCTGGGTGTTTGTGAAGTGAATGGTTTTATTTCTTTGGTCTTCTTTGATGTTTTTTCTCCTTAGTTTGATACATGCCTTTTATAGAGTGTTCATTTTTAGTTTGCTTCTTCAATATTATTCCTTCCAAATACGTTCGTCTTGTAATGATCAGGTAGGTTGATTCTGAATATTTGAGCTCGTGCTTTCCATTACATCAAATATCAATGAATATAAATTCATTATATGAGGCCCCATTATTACTCTCTTCCTTTTCCACATGTATGCTTTTAGTATCATGCTACTTTCAAGTATGTTTTATGTTTTGAAGAAGACCACTCATACATTTTACAGAGCTGATTTAGTAGCCATGAATTCTTTAGCTTGTTTATCTGTAAAGCTTTGTGTCACTCTCTCAAATCTGAATAATAGCCAATCTGGATTAGTATTCCCATTTAAATATTTGTATTATTAATTGAGATGACTATTTAACACCAGTTCCTTCATAGAGTTTCATTTAATAAATATATATATATATCTTGTGAGTTTTCTTATCTAAATTTTTTTCTTTGCTGTCATTGCTCTAGTATTTTATCTCTATCCTTGACTTCTACTATTTTAATTACAATGTTACTTGTTATTTTATTTGGGTATAAATTGTTTAGAACTGGGATTTCTTGGATCTGAGTATAGGTCTTGATCCTGAGATTGGGAAACATCTGTTTAAAATTTCTTCAACCCAATAATTATTTTATTTTCTCTCTTTACTTTTTTTGAACTCCTATCATGTGGTTTTTATTCCTCTTTTCTATATTTATTTATTTAATTTAATTTTTATTCTTTTAATGTTAGATGTCTCATGTGTCTTATAATCAAGCATACCAAATTATTTATTGGCTTGTTTCTCTGCTGAGTTCCTTTACTGAGTTTTTTGATTCAGGCTACCATGCCTTTCAGTTCAGTGATTTCCTGGTTGATGTTTTCTCTCTTTCTCATTCCTTGTCGGAACTCACTTCTATTGTTTATCTCAATTCAGTGAACATCTTTGCTACTGTCACATTGACATCTTCATTAGGAAGCTGAGAGAGCTCTGGTGTGTGAATGTGTAGTCTTACTTGAGTTTTTCATTGATTAGTTCCTCCACACCTTCATCATGCTAATGTAATGAAAAGCTGTGATGCTGAGTTTGTGTTGGACTAGACTACTGCTAGTGAATACTTAGCAAACTTATTGTCTCATCTGTATCCATAAGAATGGGTAGATCAATGTAGTTCATTATTACTAATGCCTGGCTATTGTGTCAATGCTCAAAAGTTTGGGCAGCAAAAGGGCACTTATGTCTAGGAACATCCAATATTACCTAAACTTTAAGCAAAAGTTATCTACCAGAGTATTATATCTATCTGCAGCTAGTTACTTGTCAGACTCAAGCCTACTTGGAAAGCCGATTTAGCCTAGGTTTTGAACAGCTCTTATCTATCTATCTATCTAACTAAAGGTTCAAATCAGAAGTGAGCATGTACAGAGAAGGCAATGGTAAATCTGTTAGTGATTTTCCTTTTTCTCTGTAGAAAGTGCTACACTTCATCTAATTGTTGCATAAATTTTATACAATTTTAAAAGTGATATGAGTCAATTAGGTGAAACATTCTTTTTAAAAATTGTGCTAGTATTACTGTTACAATACAGTGTGTACTACCAATTATTTCACAGTCAAGTATTTCGTTTTTCTTATTCTAGGTAACCCTCAACCTTTGGGAGAGATCAAATTTATTAATCTTCTGAAAGTCATCATTTCTGTGTTCTCAGCTACTTAGCCCTGAGATTTGAAAGGTGGAATTTCTCTATGAACTATTTCCTTTTCAGAAAAAAAATCAGAAATCCCTATTGACTGATAACATCCTGCTTTAAAAGCTTCCCTGAATATTTTGGCTGGCCTAATTTTCCCCTCAGATCTGGTTTTGTGAGAGTAAAGTCTCAAGGATTATGATATAGGATGAGGCTAGGGGGTTCAACTTGTCCCTCACCTATTCTGGGTCAGATGACTGACTCCTTGCCTTAGCACTCTACCACTTTAATCTTCCCGTGGGTAATGCATATTAGTTATGAGTTGTGTCCTCTGCTTTTATCCTTTGTTCCACAGTAGATTTATCCCAGAGACAGTTAGTCTTAGTGAGATTCTGTACTTGAATTCTGTGCTTAATTCTACACTTTTTTGTGGCTTTGTTGAGGAGTCTTTGGAGTATTCTCTCTCTCTCTTTTTTTTTTTTTTTTTGGCTTTCTACGTCCTACCTTTAAATTTGAGTATTTCATTCATTATACTTTTTTTTGTTTGTTTTTTCGGGCCACACTCGTTTGATGCTCCTGGCTAAGCGCTCAGAAATTGCTCCTGGATTGGGGGACCATATGGGATGCCGGGGAATCGAATCACGGTCCTTACTTGGCTTGCGCTTGCAAGGCAGACACCTTACCTCTAGCACCACCTCACCAGCCCCTCATTCATTATACTTTTAACAACTATTACTGTATTCTTTAAAAGTTTCAAAGTGCTTTGGGTTTTTGCAAAATGAATATTTTCTTTCTTGACCCTCATTCATTATTTCTGAGAATGGCAATGTTTACTTAGGTTGTTATATAAACAACCAAACAATCTAAGTAAGGTACTTGAGGGGTACAACACCATTGCCAGCAAAACTGTACTTTTTTCTTTATGACCTTTATTTGTGGGAAGGAGTGTAGTTGGACCACATTTCTGGTGTTTAGGGCTTACTCCTGGCTCTACACTCAGTAATCACTCCTGATGGGTCAGGGAACAATATAGAAAGCCAGGGATTAAACTTGGGTCAGCTGCATGCAAACCAATCATCCTACCTGCTGTACTATTATTGTTCTGGCCCCCATTATTGTCTTTTTGATATGGACCATGTGATAGATGATATATCTTTATTCTCATTTGCATTTCCCTAATAATCAATAATGGTGAATATTTTTGTATATATTGGCCATATGTATAATTTTTAAAGTTTTAATTTTTTAATAGGGGCTATACCCAGAAGTGATCAGGGACAAAGAATTGACTGATATTGGAGAGAAACTGAGGACACTGGTGGGGATATGTTTAATGTATTCAGATTTTTATTTTTGAGATTTTGGCCTAAATAGGGGTAGAAATAGGACACTTGCCTTGCATGTGGCCAACAATAGTTTGATCCCTGGCATCTCATATGGGTGCCTGAGCCTGCCAAGAATAATTCTTGAGTTCAAAGCCAAGAGTAATTCCTTAATGTCAACTGCTATAGCTTCAAAACAAAAACAAACAAAAACTATTTAGAGCCCGAGTTCAGTGGGTAAGGTACTTGCCTTGCTTGCTGCCAACCCAAATTCAATCCTGTCACCCTATAGTGACACCCAATTTGAGTACTGCCAGGAATGAAACCTAACTGCAGAGTCAGCTGTATTACTGGCTTACAGTTTCCTGAGAAAACAAACGAAACAAAGCAAAACAAAAAAACGAAGATATTTTGCTGAGCATGATTGCAGCTCATTTATCAGGGGCATTAGTCTGTAGTTTGATTTTATTTTTTATCTGTTGTTAGGAATTTTTTATAATATCTTTCTTAAAGCACCCTGGTTACAAATATGATTGTAGTTGGGTTTCACTCATAAAAAGAACACTCCCCCTTCATCAGTGCAATATTCCCAACAACAATTCCTCCATCTTTCTCCTTCCCCAACCCCTGCCTGTTTTTGAGACAGGTATTCTACTTCTTTCACTCATTAACATTGTCATGGTATAAGTGTAATTATTTCTTTAACTGCACTCACCACTCTTTGTGGTGAACTTCATATTGTGAGCTGGTCCTTCCAACCCTTCTCCATTGTCTCTGGGCATTAATACAATGTCTTTTATTTTTCTTAAAACTCACAATTGAGTGAGACTATTCTGTGTCTCCCTTTGACATATCATTCAGCATAATAGTTTCCATGTGCATCCATGTACAGGAAAATTTCATGACTTCATCTCTTATAATGGCTGCATAATATTTCATTGTGTATATGTAGCACAGTTTCTTTAACCTTTTATCTGATGAAGGGCATCTTGTTTTTTTCTAGATTCTGACTATTGGAAAGAGTTTTGCAATATAGATGTGAGGAAGGCATTTTTGTATAACATTTTTGTTTTCATAGGGTAGTGATGGCTAGCCTGTTTGAGCCGAGTGCCCAAACTGCTGCACAATGCCTGCTCCTCCTAATGGCCAGTCCAGCCCTGTTGCCAGATGAGCTGCAAAGCAGACACCAGCACACTCTCCTCTTGCTGCATGGCACATCTTAATTGTGAACCTTCCCGCGTGCCAGCTGCAAGGCCTTCGCATGCCACAGCTGGCACACGTGCCATAGGTTCGCCATCAAGGTCCTAGGGTAAATCCCTAGGAGTGGTATAGCTGGATCATATGGGAGCTCAATTTTCAGGTTTTTTTTTTTTAGGAATCTCTATATTGTTTTCTATAAGGGCTGGACTAGATGGTATTCCCACCAGTATGAATGAAGTTTCCTTTCTCCCCACATCCCCACTAGCACAGATTGCTCTTTTTCTTTGTAATGTGTGTCAGTCTCTGTGTCATGAGATGGTACCACATTGTTGTTTTGATTTGCATATCCCTAATGATTAGTGATGTGAAGCATTTTTTCATGTGTCCTTTGGCCATTCCTATTTCTTCTTTGAGAAATTGTTCATTTTGTCTCCACATTTTTTGATGGGGTTAGATTTTTTTCCCTTAAATTCAGTCAGTACCTTGTATATAATGGATATTTAGCCCCTTATCTTATGGTATTGGGTGAATAGTTTCTTCCATTCTGTGGATGGTTTTTGTATCCTAGTTACTATTTCCTTTGAGGTGTAGAAGTTTGTCAGCTTAATATAGTCCCATCTGTTTAATTCTGCTTTCACTTGTTTTGAGATTGCTATTTCCTTTTTTGAAGATGACTTTAGTCTCAATGTCATCAAGTGTTTTACCTACATGTTGTTCTCTATACCTTGTGGTTTCAGGCCTGATATTGAGGTCTTTAATCCATTTGGATCTGACCTTTTTACATGATGTTAGATGGAGGTCTGAGTTTGCTTTTTTTTGCAAATGGCTAACCAGTTGTCTCAACATCACTTGTTAAAGAAGCTTTTCTTGCTTCATTTTAATTTCTTTCACCTTTATCAAAAATTAATTGATTGTATATCTGGGAAACAATCACTGAATACTTAGGTCTATTCCACTGATCTGAGGGTCTGTCTATATTCCATTACCATGCTGTTTTAATGATTATAGCTTTGTAGTACAGTTTTAAGTTGGGGAAAGTAATGCCTCCCAAATTCCTTTTCCCAAAGGTTTCTCTAGCTATTCTTGGGTATTTGTTGTTCCAGGTACATTTTAAAAGTGTTTGATCTACTTCTTTGAAGAAAATCATGGGTACCCTTTGAGGTATTGCATTAAATCTGTACAATGCTTTGGAGTGTATTATGATTTTAATGATGTTAATCCTCCCAATCCATGAGCAGGGCATTTGTATCCATTTCTTTGCATATTCTTCTATTTTTTTGGAGAAGAGTTTTGTAGCTTTCTTTGTATAGGTCCTTCCCATCTTGTTAAGTTGACTCCAATATATTTGAGCTTGTGTGACACTAATGTGAATGAAATTGTTTATTTTAATGTCCATTTTTTCTCTGTCATTGGTGTACAAGAAGGACATTGATTTTTTTGTGTTAATTTTGTAACCTGCCACTTTCCTATATAAATTTATTGTATATAGCAGCTTTTTGGTAGAATCTTTAGGGTTTCCTAAATATAGTATCATGTCATCTGTTAAATAGTGAGAGCTTCACTTCTTCCTTTCCTATCTGAATGCCTTTAATATTATTTTCTTGCCTAATATGTTGAATAGGATTAGTGAGAGAGAGAGCAGCCTTGTCTTGTACCAGATTTTAGAGGGAAGGCTTTTAGTTTATCTCTGGTGAGGATAATATTTGCCATTGACTTGTGGTAGATGGCCTTCCATTCCCATCTTGATGAGATTTTTTAATCAAGAATGGTGTTGGACCTTATCAAATGCTTTCTTTGCATCTATTGATATGATCATATGGTTTTTATTTTTTTGATATGGTGTATTATGTTTATTGATTATTGAATATAGACAGACCCTCAGATCAGTGGAATAGACTTAAGTATTCAGTGATTGTTTCCCAGACATGCAATCAATTAATTTTTGATAAAGGTGAAAGAAATGAAAAATGAAGCAAGGAAAGCTTCTTTAACAAGTGATGTTGAGACAACTGGTCAGCCATTTGCAAAAAAGTAAACCCAGATCTCTATCTACTTATTTATGTTGATTGATTTAAACTATCCTTGCATCCCTATAATGAAACCTATTTAGTCGTGGTATATGACCTTCTTAATGAGTCATGAATACTATTTGCCAGGATTTTGTTGAGGATCTTTGTATCTCTTTTCATCAGGGTTATTGGTCTGTAGTTTTCTTTTATTGCAGTATCTATTAGGTTTGGTATCAGGTTGATGTTAGCTACATAAAAACTATTTGGGGAGTGTTCCTGATTTTTCAGTTTCATGAAAGAGCCTGAAAAAGGTTTTTACTAGTTAGTGAATCTATCTGGGCATGGGATTTTGTTTTTGGGAAGACTTTTGAGTACCATTTTAATTTCCTCAGTAGTGATGGGTCTGTTTAGATATGTTAATCATACTAGTTTAACTATGGGAGATTATAAGAGTTCAAGATTTTATCCATTTCTTCCAGGTTCTCATGTTTCGTGGCATAGAGTCCTCAAAGTAGTCTCTGATTACTCTTTTAATCTCTGCTGTATCTGTAGCGATCTCTCCCTTTTCATTTCAAATCTGATTCATTAATTTCTCTCTCTACTTTTCTTTGTAAATTTTGCTAATGTTTTATCAATCTTGTTTATTTTTTCAAAGAACCAACTTTTGCTTTCGTTGATCTTATAGATTTTTTTATTTCCACTTCATTGATTTCTGCTCTAAGCTTTGTTATTCTGCCTACTTACTTTTGTTCATTTTGTTAATCATTTTCTAATTTTATAAGCTGTGTCATTAAGATATTTATTCCTTTCTGATGTGTACTTGCAAAGCTATAAATTTTCCTCTTAATACCACTCTTGCTCTGTTAATAAATTCTGTTAATTTGTGTCTTCATTGTCTTTTGTTTTCAGAAACGTTTTGATTTAATCTTTAATTTCATCTCTGACCATTTCAGTAAGCTGTTTGATTTCCAGGTGTTAAAGTTTTTCTTTTGTGTCCCTTTGTAGTTCACATCTCATTTCAGTTCCTTGTCATCTGAGAAAGTAGTCTGTACAATTTCTATTCTTTTGACTTTATGGGGGTATGTTTTATGGGCCAGTAAGTTGTCTATCCAGGATAATGACCCATGTGCATTGGAGAAGAATGTATATCCAGTTTTCTGGGGATAGATTGCCCAATATATTGGCTTAGTATATATATATATATATATATACACATATATATATATATACATACATACATACATATATATATGTATATATACAGCTCATATATATATGTATGTATATATACAGCTCACCTCTAAAGAAGTGCACCCAGGGAACGATGGGCAGGGAGGATCAAAGTCCAGAACACAGGAGAGAAGAGAAGAAGGTAGAGTCCAGAATGTCTGCTGTGTTTCAAAGCACACAATAGCAATCAGCTCCATACTTTGTAGGCAGGACAGCTCACTTATGGAGAAGTGCCCCCAGAAATGATGGGCAAGGAGGATCAAAGTCCAAGACACAGGCGAGCAGAGAAGCAGCTAGAGTCCAAAATGTCTGCCGTGTTTTTAAGCACAAAGTAGCAATCAGCTCCTCCCTTTGTCTAGTAGTCTATAGTTTTCTTTAGTGTGTGGGATATTTTGTTTGAGAGAATTTAATTTTGTTTCAGTTAATTTGTTGGTAATTAATCTGTCCAGATTTTCTTATTTTTCTTGATTTACTCTTAGACAATTGCATGAATAATTTCATTTAGTTCAGATTTCTCTTATTTTATTGCATACAGATGCTTATGATAGGTTGGGTTTTATATATATATATATATATATATATATATATATATATATATTTGGTTCTATTGTAATCTCATCTTTTATTTTGTTAATTTTGGGGGGAAGTTTGGGGCCAAACCTAGTGGAGCTTAGGGGGTTACTCCTGGATTTGTGCTCAGAAATCTCTCCTGACAGACTCGGGGGACAATATGGGATACTGGGCATCAAAATGGAATCAAATTTGGGTCCTTCCCAAGTCAGCTGCATGCCAGGCAAACACCCTACTGCTGTGCTAGCACTCTGACCCTTAACCTCTTCTCTTTAATTTTTGTTTCTATTTTATTTTAGAGTTTCACTAAATATATGTTTAATTTATTTTTTTCATTTATCATTTCAAAGAATATGCTCTTAAATTCACTAATATCTTGTTTTCTGTTTTTTTTTTAATTTTATTTAATTAATCTCTACTCTAATTTTTGGATGAGGGGAGGCTTGCTACACATATGGCAGTACTTTGGTCTTATTTCTGGCTCTGTTCCAGGGATCAATTCTAGTTGGGATTGGGGAGCCATTTTTAGACATGAATGAAAACAAGAATTGGACTGCTGCAAATTAGGCAAGTGTCTTAACTCATGTATCTGACTAACTCTGGCCCTCTAGTCTAGATTTTATCATTATTATTATTATTATGTTACTTATTAAAATTGTTTTTGTTCATTTTGGCCAGTAGTTAGATTATTGTAGACTTTCATTTTTTTATGATTTCAGCTTATATTGCTATGAACTATGTTCTTATTGTTTTTTGTACTATTTCTTAGTACAAACTTAGTATGGTTTCTTAGTATTTAGTGCTGCATCTTATAACATCTATTAGCCAATATTTTGATTTTTTTGGTTCTATGGTAACATTCAATTACCTGATATTGATTCAGCAGAGTTACTCAATTGCATGGCATTTAATATGATGATGTAACCTATAGGTAAATATTTCTCTCTATTTGTTCCAATTTTACTTTTTGAACTGTTTTATTACGGATATTTTAGTCTATTGACCTTCTTACTGATTATGTTAAAATGTTAAAATGTCCTACTACTATCATGTTGCTTTCTGTTAATGTCATTGCGTAGGTTTATTAATAATTGATTTATACAATAATTTTATGCTCATTTGATAAATATATCTATAACATATATTTGTCTTATTACTTGATTGAATATTTGATCATTAAAAACTCTCCTGTCAGGGACAGAGTGATGGCACAGCTATAGGGAGTTTGCCTTGCATGTGGCTGACCCAGGACGAACCAGGTTTTGATCCCTGGCATCCTATATGGTCTCCTGAGCCAGGAGCGACTTCTGAGTACAAAGCCAGGAGTAACACCTGAGCATCACAGGGTGTGTTCCCAAAACAACAAAAAAATAAAAACTTTTCTGTCTCATTTCTTGTCATAAAGTCTCTGTCTATATGACTATAGCTGTCAAAACTAATTTAGAGTATTATTTTCTTTTATAATATTCACAGTTGCTTATTCTGAATCCATGTTTATCTTTTGATTTCAAATATGTATTCTTTAAATAACAGAATATTTGAGATTGACTACTGGTCTATCAAACATTTGACTTTGACTAGTGAATTGAGATCATGTACATTTAGGAGATATTAATGTATTTATTTAAATTTGATATGTTTTCTTGATACACACATGTGTACTTTTTTTAGGTCTTTTTATCTTTTTTTTTTTTTTTTGCCTTTTTTTGGGCCACACCCAGTGACACTCGGGCTACACCTGGCTATGTGTTCAGAAATCACTTTTGGTGTGAGGGACCATATGGTATGCCGGGGGATCAAACCATGGTTCATCCTAGGTTAGAGTGTGCAAGGCAAATGCCCTAACGTTTGCACCACTGCTCCGGCCCCTATCTTGTATCTTTCTTCTAGATATTTTTTATTATGACACAGTATTGCATTTTTAAACTTAAAGCCTAATTTATGTGGTAAACGAGTTCATCTATCTTAATTCTAAATTTCAAGCCTAGTTTATATGGAAAGCAAGTTAATTTCAAACTTATCCTAAATTATTAATCTCCTCCCCTTCATTTCGTATTAAGTGTATATATATATATGTTTTGTTTATCCTATGTAGAACTTTTTCCTTTATTCTAAAAAAAATTCTTTAGTTTTTAATGTAAGGCTTTAATGGAGATGAGCTCCTTTAACTGTTGTTTGCCTAGGCATTATCTTTTTTACTATATTTCTTGTCCTACTGATCTATATTATACAGTTAATTGAGTCCATCCTATGTTTGTCCTCTGTCTTACTTTACTCAACATAACATTTCCAGTTCCAATCAGATTGCAACAAGTTGCATGAGTTCATTGCTCCTTTGAAGTTTTATAATATTCATTCCATTGGGTATTCAAGGTAGTAATCTGTGAGGAGGGGTCAGGGGGGTTATAGGAGGGAGCTTGGGAACACTGGTGGAGGAGAGTTGACACAAATGGTGGAATTGGTGTTGGAATATTGTATGTCTAAGAACCATCTATAAATAACTATAAATCATGGCTCTTTTATTAAAATACATTTTAAATAACATGTTTGCCTATAAAGCTTTTATTAATACCTTCAACTCTTGATATACAACCTAAAACGTACTAATAAACTTAATCTTGAATGTATCATGCATTTTTTCTGTCTGTAATGTTTTGCTCAGAAAAATTTTAATGGTCTTTTGGGGGTCCTTTATACATATATACTGAAGTTTTCCTTTTCTACTTTTAGTTATTTTAAAGATTTGTTTATCCTTATTTTGTGTAATTCCAAGATTTGTTTATCCTTATTTTGTGTAATTCCAGGGATTGAACCTAGGGCCTCACATATGAAATAAAAAGGGAAATACTCTATTATTGAAGTATACTTCAAGCTCACTTGTTACTTTAAAACATTTTACTTCTATTTTAGTCAGAGTTTGTTTTGGTATGTGTCTGGTTTTACTCTGAAATTTTCTGAGCCTTCTGGGTTTGGATTACTCTTTGGTTAAGTTATTTGAAAAGGTTTTCACAATTATTTCTTCAAATAGGATCCTATCCTTTCCTATTTGTTCTAAAACCCCTATCTTGTAAAAATGTTCCACATATTGTCTAATAAATATCTAGCTATTATTATTATTATTATTTATTTTTGTTATACCCTGTGATGCTTGGTATTTATTAATATCTTTGTGATTGGAGATCACTCATGGTTGTACTCAAGATGCCAGGGATCATATCTGGGTCAGATGTATTCAAGGAAAACATCCTACTATTATACTATGCCTCTGAATCTATGTTTATTATATTTTTATCAAGGCAAATATAGTTCTATTGAAAGAAAGTTATAGGAATATCAATGAAAAGAAAAAGATATGTTCAGGAGAGCATGGGCTTCTCTAGAGGTGAAATTTCCATCTTTATTTTAAAAATTAAAAAGTTACTTTGTATTTATATTAATATTTTTCTAGTTTTCCATTCATATAGTCATTTTGTATGCGTACAGATTACTTAACACCATGATCTCTCTTGCTTGGTTCATGATACTATGCCTTAAACTTAACTCTGCTGTATTTGTTCATTTTGATTGCTATTTGGACTTTTTAAACATTTCCTGTACTTCTTGAATTTCCATTTTTTAAAGTAAAGCAAAGGTAGGTTTAATTGAAACTTATTTAGAAAGATGTGAGGGGAGAGAAGTAAGTGTTTAAGAGACACTTTCAGAGTGAAAGGCAAGAAAAGAAACAGGCATGCAAAGAAATAGACAAGTAAGCAAGGTACATGTTCAAGGGAGAACATGAACTTAAAGAACAAGCTTGGATATCATATTTTGCTCTTAAAATTTCAGTGAATATCCTTATGACTCTTACTTAAAGTCTTCTGACAATTTGCTTAGTACTGTTGAATTAGGTATTTCCCCTAAGGGTTTTTCTTGATTTATCAGTTGCAGTGAATTTCTGTCTCCTTATTGTGTGGTTCTATTTATTCCTGTAAACGTACTAGTTTTCCTTATTAGTACTTAGGTAAGAAATTTCAGTTGAAGATGATGGTTGCAGTATATTCATCTGGAATGTTGTGCTTGAATGCTGAGCTTTCTCTATAGACCAAATATTTGTTACTATTTTAAATAGCCAGCTGTCAGTGATCCAAAATACTTGCCTGGAGCATGAGCCCAGAAGTTGATACAGTAGACAGAGTAACAGAAGACCACGATCTCTCCTAAGGGTATTAAGGAGATGGGAACTGAAGATAATTGCTTCGATAGCTTGATGATGACACAGGCCTCTCAGAACTCTGAATGCTTAAACTTTGAATTTTTTTCTATATTGTCTATCTCCCCAGGACATGATGTCACAAAGATTTTTGTGTCTTAGGCTGCATATGACACCCCACTTGCAACTTGGCTCTAAAATCATTGGGGACTTTTGGAAGGTATTACCATAAGTTTCACTTACAAGGGAAGAGACAGTGTAAATCTAAACAGAAATTGATGGTATCTATTTCTTTAGCATAGTTTATGTAGACCATTGATACCACCCTCTTTCTTTCTTTTTTCCTTTCTTTTTCATCACCAGGGCCACACCTGGTGATGCTCAGGTATTACTCCTGGCTTTGCACTCAGAAATCACTCCTGACTTGGGGGACCAGATGGGACACAGGGGATCGAACCTTGGTCCATCCTAGGTTAGTGTGTGCAAGGCAAGCACCCTACCACTTGCGCCAACGCTACAGCCCTTATACCATCTTCTTTAACCATACTAAACTCTGATCACTGCATATTATGGGAAAGATCTTTGTGGGTTCCTATATTGTGGGTTAATATATTTTTATGAAGGTGGGCCCAGGTCAAGGTGGACTGCCAGATCAAGCAACCCTAGGTCAAAATTTCTATCTTTCAAGCTTCTAAAATATTTCATTCTCTGGCAAATTTCTTTCTGACCAAATAAAAACAAACCAGAAAACTAGAAGTGGCCAGCTGAAGAGTTGGATTTTTGAGGATCTAAGATAATCCTTAACTGACATGTATTTTATCTTTGCTATTTTAAGTATGTTAGATGTATTTGTTTCAAAACAAGAAAGTATCAGTAATAGGCCTAACCAGTTTTTCCCACTATCCACAAATCAGTCATTGACTGGAGTAGTTATTTTCCTCCATTCTTTGCAGTAGTGATGCCCTAGATAGATTCGGGACCCAGTAAGGGTAGAAAAATAATATAGCTCTTACTATAACCATAAGTTCCATCTTGTATATGGAAAGTGGTAGAAGTCCCCCAAAGTGTATAGGCCACTGATATCTTTTCTCTGTGTTTTTCAGCTTAGACAGTAACAGTGTGGAAGTGCAGCTGCTTCCCAGAAAGAGATGTGCTCTGGAGAAATATTCTGGTGTTTTCTCCTGTCTAAAAAAATGTCTTTATTCTATGCTCTGTAGGTTTGAATTCATTGATTGTCCAAATAGTAGTCAGTGATATACCCTTTTCACTATATCCTACTTCCCTCAGCAATCATGCTCTCTAGTAAAAGCATCTTCAATTCCTGCACTTGGCTGGTGCCCTCCAAAATGCTGACACTCCCAATACATAGATAGTCTAAGGTAATTGGAGAAGGAGAAGGGATGAGGTTGTTATACTAGGCCACACATGTTCCCATATGCTCCTAATGAGCTGTGCTTGACCCACTTTGATGTCTTCTGTCACAAGCTCCTGAATGCGTGTTAGTCTACAGTTTTTATGTTTTCAAAGAAATGTATTCAAATAAAGAAATAATTTATTGTCTTGCATTTGTGGGGAGATAATTCAGGCATTTGACTAGACTATCTTCATAAGAGAGGAGGCTATGTTACATTCTTTAGTCTCTTCACTTAAAAGCCTATGAAAAAAACTGAAGGTCTTTTTAAGTGACTGAGAAAATAAGTTTGTCTCCTCTTATTTAGTTTTTGATATATAACTCCAAAACATCAGAAGTTCTACATACACAATTTAACATTTATTTCTTATTTATATCAAATTTAATATAGATGTATATTGTCAGTTTAACTCAATAACAGCCTCCTTTCATTTAGTCTCCTCCACTTGTTGTTCTTACCATGGGATAGGATATTGCTTGATTATTTCTATTCTAACCTCCAAGATGGGTTATTGATGAAAATGCTTACTTGTCAGAAGATTTTATAGCTAGAACTTGATGTAAAATACATTATTTATTTCTCATGTCATAAGTCTAAAGTTAATTATATGGCCTAGTTGTATGTTCAAATGAGTTTTGGTGATGATTAATAATCTGTGATTATTAACTATTATTTATATATTATATAGATTATTATGATTACTAATAATCAAAATAATAGTTCTTATTTTTTAAACTAAATTTCTTTATCTTTCACATGGTTATTTAGAGTTGTTCATAACAGTTATTTTTGACACTTAATATTCCACTGCCAATTCTACCACCAATGTAACATTTCCTCTATACTGGTCATCAGTTTCACAAAATCCCTGAAGCCTGCCCTGTGGAAGATATGAATAATTTACTTACTATTTCTCGGTACAATTAAATGGTAATGGAATTATAAAATTAAATCTGCATTAAAAGAAAATTTATGAACACTGCTATATCTTGCAATGGGGCCTTATATCATTGTCTGAATGTCTGTTAAGACCCATATTGCAGTTGAGCATTAAATTTTGGTTCTTTTTGTTGTGGTTATGTGTCTTCAATTATGATTTCTTTATTTTTAATTTTAATTTTATTGAAACCATTGATTTACAAAGTATTTATAGTTGAGTTTCAGACATACACTGAATCAGGACTAATCCCACCACAATGTCCATCTCCTTCCACCAATGTTCCCCAAGACCATCTCATACTACCCCTCTACACCTCAAACTGCCAGTATGACAGGCCCATTTTAAGTTTAGATCATAAAGTTTTGGGTCTCTTGATTCCATTGTTGTTGCCTTTAGCTTGGCTATTTAGTTCTGTCTTTTTTTTTTTTTTTTTTTTTTGGTTTTTGGGTCATACCTGGCGGTGCTCAGGGGTTACTCCTGGCTGTCTGCTCAGAAATAGCTCCTGGCAGGCACGGGGGACCATATGGGACACCGGGATTCGAACCAACCACCTTTTGTCCTGGATCGGCTGTTTGCAAGGCAAAGCCGCTGTACTATCTCTCCGGGCCCAGTTCTGTCTTTTTTTTAACACTACTTAAGCACTCGAGACTGCTTGCCTCCTGGCCCCATCCTTTTATATTTGCATTTCTCCCCCTCTACTCAGTTTCTATATTTCTCTTCACTATACTCTGGGGCCTAGGGTGTTTGAGACAACGTCTATTTAGACAATTGCATTTTTTCATGCAGTTATTCTAAATACCACATATAATTGATATCATTCTGTATTTATCCTTCTTCTTCTGGATTACTTCATTTAACCTAATATTTTCTAGTTCCATGTAGCTGCAAATTGCATGATTGCATCAATCCTTACAGCTATGTAGTTTTTCACTGTATATATGTACCATACCTTGATGATTGACTCATCTGTTGTTGGACATCTAAGTTGATTCCAAGTCTTGGCTATTGTACTGAGTGCTGCGATGAATAGCAGTGTGCTTATATCATTTTGGATGAAATTTTTTGGTTTTGGGGATAGATACCCAATAAGAGGGATTTATGAGTTATATGAAAACTCTATTTTGAGTTTACTGTGAACCTTCCATACTATTTTCCATAGGGCATGGACCAAGCAGCATTCTCACCAATTGTGATGAGAGTTCTTTTCTCATCACATCCCTGTCGTATTCCCAGTATTTTTGTGTCACCTTCACTTATGTAAAATGATATCTCATTTTACAAATCTCATTGATTTGAATTTCCCTAATTATAAGTGATGATGAGCATTTTTTCATTGTGTCTGTTGGCCATCTATTGATCTTTTTCAAAGAAATGTCTGCTCTCTTCCTCCTAATTTTTTGATGATTTTTTTTTTTTGGTTTTGTGGAGTCTCTGTAAGTACTTTGTATATCCTAGATATAAAACCTTTATCTGATGTGTTGAGTGCAAAATTTCTCTCCCATTCAGCTAGCTGTCTTATAATTTTGCTCACATTGCTTTTGCCATACAGAAACATTTTAGTTTGATGTTGTCCCATTTATTCAGGTTTGATGCTATAGTTCTTGCCATTAGCACTCTATCATAGAAGTTCTAAGTCTGGAATGTTCTACCTATGTTTTCCTCAATAAACATTTTTTGAGGTCTAAGGCTTGGAATATTTTGCCTATGCTTTTCTCAATGAACTCTATAGATTCAAGACTAATCTGAAGGTCTTTAATGCACTTTGAATTGACTTTTGTATAAGGTGTGTAAGTTTCTTACACACAGTTATCCATTTGTTCCAACACCATTTATTGAAGAGACTGTCTTTATTCAAGTTCAATTTCTTGACTCTTTTGACCATATACTTGGTAGATTGTCACTGGATATTCTAGTCTGACTCTTTGGTCTGAAAGTCTGTCTTTGTTCCAATACTATACTGTTTTGGTCACTAAGATTTTGTAGTAGAGTTTCAAGTTAGGTAATGAGATGCCACCCAGTTTCTTGTTTTTTTTAATATTGATTAGATCTTTTATGGTTCCATACAAACTTTATAATTTGTTGTTCTAAGCAATTAAATAATTTTTCTGAATTTGAATAAGAATTATGTTAAATCTAGTAGTCGTTTAAGTAAAATGGTATTTGGGTGATATTGTTCTTCTAATCCATGAGCATAAAATGTTCTTCCATTCTCTTAGATAGTCTTTAATTTCTTTCTGAAGTGTTTGAGTTTTTCATGATATAGGTCTCTCACCTCCCTTGTATTTTTTTTTTACAAATAACTAATCAGAAGAGAAAGAGATCAAAGACTCTATCCCATTTCAAATAGTTTCCAAAACTATCAGAAAATACAGAGGCATGTGGGGGAAGGTTGCCTGACTTGGCTTCAATGGTCCCTAGAAATGTCAACCACAAAACTGTCAGAGCTGAAATGTTTGAGGGGTGAGGTGTCTCTGAAGAGGTGAGTGTAGGGGTAGAACTGAGCCACTGGTTAGGCAGTTGCCATGGGGCTGATCTGTGTGTGCAGCCCTCAGGGCCTTAGCCTAGTGGATGTAGGATGTGTGGGAACTTTCCTTATTCCCCTTTGATGTGAGATCAGCTGCAAGGCTAGTATGCTCATGTATTTTTCCTGTTGGGCCTCTTTCAAGTTAGATGAGGCTATGGCAATAGTGGGCTCTAAAGGAATTAAAGTTAGTTAACTAGTTCAGTTACTGAGGCATATAATCTTAATTTTAGCACATTTTTGAAGATTCATAAATTCTCAGCAGTTGATTATGTTGTTTTAAGTTATAACCAACAGGGGCCAGAGCAGTGGTTCAAGCAGTAAGGCATCTGCGGTTAGATCCTCCTGCGTCTCATATGGTCCCCCAAGCCAGGAGCAATTTCTGAGCACATAGCTCAGAGTAATCCCTAAGTATCACCGGTGTGGCCCCCCAAAAAAAACAAAAAAAAGTTATAACTACCAGTTTAGTGGTAAAGATTGACTTAAACTATTGAAAGCAAAATAAGATATGTAAGGCTGCATAAACATAAATAATTTCTAGAAAGTGTCTGTCCTTGAATGATTTCTTTTTGTTCTAAAACATTTTCTTTTAAAGTTTCTAAGTGAGTGAAGTTATTCTGAAGAAAGTAAATACAGATAAGTCTAACATTTTTTCCTGGTAGGTTAGAATTTCATTTACTACAGTCAAATTTAAATCTTAGGATCTGGAGGATTTAGGATTTTGGGAATATTTTTATACCATCAGCATGAATAAAATCATATCAATTACAAATATAAAAATAGTACCTACTACTACCTCAAAAAGTTTAATATATGTTTATGAACTACAATTACAAGTTTACAAAACCACCTCATTTTTACGAGTCTTTATATTGGTTTGACATTAGCTGCTTGAAAAGGTGGGCCAGTTTTAGGAGATGTTATCATATATTGTAACCAGTTTCTTCTTTAATAAGGTATAATTGACATTAAAATGATAAGATATTTAAAATGTGTGATGTGATAATTTGATAGGTTGTTAAATCTATTTAGGTTTGTGATATTCAGTATAGATTATTCAAATATATCTGAAATAAGATCACTAACCTGTCCTTTTTCACATATTTATCATTGTTCTTCCTTGTGAAGAAAACTCATTCTTAGTTAACATCACATATAAAATATAGTTATACTGGGGCAAGAGTGGTGGCACAAAGTGGTAAAACATCTGCCTTGTGTGCGCTAGCCTAGGACGGACCACCATTTGATTCCCCTGTGTCCCATATGGTCCCCTGAGCAATTTCTGAGCGCATAGCCAGGAGTAACCCCTCAGCATCACCAGGTGTGGCCCCCTAAAAACCAACCAACCAAACAAAAAAATAAAGTGATAGTCACCACATTCTTTATTAAAACCTTAAACATTATTCATCTTATAATGAAAAGTCTGTGGTATAATTAATAATAGGTTGATACATATTTTTGTTCATATAAACACTAAAATAAATACGTCTTTTTATTAAGACACTATAATCTTATGTGCAAGCTGACAATTAAAAACAATAACATATAAAATAAAGAAAAATGAAGTCTTGTTAAACAGAGTCAAATTAATTCTGAAATATGACTGATTATTTGGTTCATAGTAAAATGAAAGATAACATAGATTATATATACATAAATGGCATGTCAAAAGGTCCTATATGAAGAAAATTGAGTTTAACAAATGTTGGCTATTCTTTGTAACTAGAGAAAAATAGAAATAGAATATTTCATAATTTCAGTTTGCACCAACATAAATTTTGGTATGGTGCTATCCAAGTATGATAATGTGATATGACATTGACATTCATTACATAAAATATAAATACATGTGCAGGATAAAATAAGTTTGTAAATATATAGGCTTTCTTGAAATACCTTATGGAGCTGTACTATTGGGTGCCATTTTTCTCTATGTGGTCTAGAAAAAAAAGGTAAGACTAAGGTATGGATTTAACTTTAAGTCTTATAAAGTGTAAAATACATCTAGCTGTCCAAGATTGTATAAATTGCATCAATTATAGTAAGAAAGGACTAGTCAATCTCTTGTCAGATTATTATAAATGGAATTATATGTTGGCTCTAATATTTTATTCTATTGACTATAATTATTATACTCTATACTCTTTAATTTAACCATGCAGATATCAATCTTGGCTTCAAAATTTACTAAGTTTTTGTGTTGATGGACAAGTCCTTTAAATACTACCTATCCATAAATAAAGCTAATTAATGGTAATACTGACTTGAGGTTTTATGGAGATTATATAGAAAAAAAATAAAGTATTTAGCATAGTTTCTGGCATAGTAAACATTTATTTAATAAATACTATTATTTATATATACCACCATAATAGATAAATCAATCTCTTTCATGTTTAATGGTTCATGATTTATAATAAACATACTAATCTGGATGGAATATTAGCAAACATTTTCTGCAGTGGGCAAGAGAGCAAATAGTTTAAGGCTTTGCATGTCACTTACAGGTATTGAAGACCAGCTGTGGCACTAGTTTAGTTTATGACAAGTCAATAAATTGACTTCTAATATACATATAGAAACTAATAAAAATATGTAAAATAGAATGAAGAGTAGTTTACTTGCTTTTAAAAATATTAAGGTTAAAACCTGATATTTATAGAGCCTGCCCACATGTATGGTAGGACATTTCAGGTTCAGAGATGAAATAAGATAGGAGTGCTTGAAATTCAAAACTTCTTAGTTGGGAGAGAAAAAGTAGGATCACAAAAATGCCTATTATAGCATCAGATATAAATGTTATGTAAGAGCCCCAGAATAGCACAATGGCTGTAAACATGTCAGATATAAAAGCCAAGAGCCTAATTACAGTTCCCATCTAGTCTAATCTTGTTGCTATTAGCAACAGGGAGGACAGCATCTGGGTTTGCTATCCCACTAATATTACTTTTTCTAGTTTTCTTCCTCACTAGCAGATGCTATCATTGTAGGATACAGTAGAGAAAGAAATGTTTAAAGACATTTCCTGGTTGTTTTAGGCCAGATCTCTTGGGTTGTAAGGACAGTGGAGTTTTTATAGGTCAGGATTTTTCCTTAGCTTTGGAAATCCTACAATAATTTTTTTCTTCATATAAGAGAGATTAATTTCTTAAAAAAGACTCTTGCTAACCTATTTTTATAGAGTGTAGTTGTCTCCAGAATAAAGTATTGATTATTTTAACTGTTTCCCCCTTCTCCCATTGTTAATCAAGAAACCAACCTATACTACAAACAATGATTATTTCTCAAAGGATTAGATAAAAGAGGACTGTATTTTCATAAATCACATAGTTTGGAAGAATAAATATATAAACTTAGTCTAGGTTATGAAAAGCCTTATATACTATGACAATGGGTATAAGTAAGTAGCAGTTTTTAATCTTTGTGTAGGTTTTATTTGTGTGTGTGGGGGTGATTTTGGACTCAAACACAGTAGTACTCAGGGCCTACTCATGGCTTTACATTCAGAGATCACTGTGGCAGTTCAGAGCTGAGGATCAAACTCATTTTGACCAAATACAAGCTAAGGGCTCTTATGCTGTACTATAGCTTTAGCCCATTTACTAATTATTTTTAAAATAGTTTATTTTAAATTTTTTATTTTATGCACATTGGTATGTAAAGTATTACTACTAGAAGGCTTTTGTATATAAAAATTCCAGCAAGACATTATCTATACAAGTGTCCCTTTCCCTCTATCATGGCCCTCATATCTCTACCCAACTTACTCTCCAGAGAGTTATAATGTGAGTTATAATCTGAATTATAATGTGATTTTATAAAGGATGAGTTTACTAATCTTTCAGACAACACTCTTCATGGACCTAAAAAGTCAATAAATATTTTTATATCTTTATTTAGGCACCATGATTACAAACATGTTTGTAGTTGGGTTTCAGTGTCATAAAAAGAACACTCCCCCTCACCAGTGCAACATTCCCATCACCAATGCCCCTCATCACTCTTCTCCCTCTGTCTATATTCGACAGTCATTCTACTCTCTCATTCATTAATATTGTCATGGTAGTTGTTAGTGTAGTTGTTTTCTCTAACTGCATTCACAATTCTTTGTCATGAGCTGGTCTTTTTAGCTCTTATCTCCACAGTCTCTGGGCATTATTACATTAATATCTCTTAGTTTTCTTAAAACCCATAGATGAGTGAGACTCCTCTGTATCTCTTCTATCTCTCTTCCTCTGACTTATTTCAATTTCACTCAGCATAATAGTATCCATGTCTATCCATGTATAGGAAAATTTCATGACTTCATCTTTCCTGATGGTTGCATAATATTCCATATGTGTATATATACTACAGTTTCTTTAGCTAGTCATCCATTCATCTGTTGATGGGCATGTTGGTTGTTTCCAGATTCTGGCTATTGTAAGTAGTGCTGCAATAAATATAGGTCTGAGGAAGACATTTTTGTATTGTGTTTTTGTTTTTTTAGGGAATATCCCTAGGGATGGTATAGCTGGATCATATGGGAACTCAGTTTCCAGTTTTTTGAGAAACTTCCATATTGTTTTCCATAAGTGCTGGTCTAGACGGCATTCCCACCAGCTGTCAGCCACATGCAAAAAGCGAACTCAGACCAACAGCTAACACCATGGACAAAGGTCAGATCCAAATGGATTAAAGACCTCAATATTAGACCCAAAATCATAAGTTATATAGAATGACACAAGGTAAGACATTCCATCACATTGAAACTAAAGTCATTTTAAAGGAGGAAACAGCACTTTCTAAACAAATGGAAGCAGAGATAAACAGGTGGAATTTTATTAAGCTGAGAAGCTTCTACACCTCAAAGGAAATAGTGACTAGGATACAAAAACCACAGAATAGGAGAAACTATTTACCCAGTACCCATCAGACAAGGGGCTAATATAAAAAATATACAAGGTACTGACAGAAAAAAAATCTAACCCCATCAAGAAATGGAAAGAAGAAATGAAAAGACACTTGCTCAAAGAAGAAATGCAAATGGCTAAAAGACACATGAAAAATGCTCCACATCACTAATCATCAGGAAAATGCAAATCAAAACAACAATGAGGAACCATCTCACACCACAGAGACTGGCACACATTACAAAGAACAAGAACAGTCTGTGCTGGCGGGATTGTTGGGAGAAATGAACTCTCAGTCAATAAAATTTTGTACAAATCAGAAAATATCACAATCAAAGCCATATTGAAAAACTAGAAATATGGGGGAATCTCAATTTAAATCTATAGTACTATATATCTATACATCTGATGCTGGAATAAAGGTAACTCACACCAGTGCATTGAAATTGAAAATGACAAAATACAAATATTTGACAAAGGAACTGGGAATATGAAATAGTGTAAAGGTATCCTCTCCAATAAATGATGCTAGGAAGACTATTACATGTAAGAAATTAAAGCTTAATATCTCACACTTCACACAACAGTCAATTCAAAGTGAAGCAAGACTGAGAGATATGGCCAGAAATCATACAATACATTGAGGGAAATATAGGCAAAATATTCCAAGACCCAGACCTCAAAGAAATCTTCAGTGATCTGCTACCACTGGCAAACACAACAAAATAAAAAATTAAAGAATGGTACTACAGCAAGCTAATAAAACTGCGTATGAAAGGAAATATGGGAAAAACTAAGACATTTAATTGAATGGGAAAAACATTCAAATTCAACACATCAGATAAAGGCTTGATATCAAGGATATATAAAGTACTCAGAACAATCAATAATTTTTTAAATAAATCCTCTATCAAAAATGGGAAGAGAAAATGAGTAGATGCTTCTAAGTGGAGACAAGCAGATCACCAATAGACACAGGGACAAGTGCTCAGCATCACTTATTAGGGAAACCAACTTAAAACAACAAGGAGTTATCTCACACCAGTGAGAAAGGTACATTTTGGCAATTTTAGGATCAATTTGTGCTGGCAGAGATGTGCTAAAAAAGAAGCTCTCATCCAATGCTGGTGGGAATGTTGTCTGGTTCATCCCCTGTAAAAAATGGTGTGGAGAGCCCTTAGTAAACTTAGAACTGAACTGTTACATGACCCAGCAATTCCACTTTGGAGTATCTACCCTAGAATTTAAATACTTTCATTCCAAAGAATATATGCACAACATTACCCATTACTTCAATGAGTACAATATCTAAGATGGCATCATCATAGATACCAATGACAGATAAATAGATTATGAATGTGTAATACATATGTGCACAATAAAATACTGTGTACCTGCAAGGAAGAGTGAAATAATGCAATTTGATCTAACCTGGTTGGAATTAGAAGATATGTTTAGTGAAGTAAGTCAGAAGAAGAAAGACAAACAGAGGATAATCTTATTAATCTGTGTTACAAAGATTTGTATTAGGAAATGTAGAAAAGGGGAATATCTAGATCCCCATTGACCCCAGATCCTAGGGAGAAAATTGCCAGGGCATACCTAAGCTTTTAGGGGGGCTCAGCCCACCAGATGTATCCTCAGATTTTCCTGGTAGATAGAACTAATTTAAGCCCCATGGGATTCCTAAAAAGACCGGCTGTGGATGCCTTTTTCCCCTGCATGGATTGTTGAGGAATTTCCAAAAAGATGCCTGGCATTACATTTTCAGCCAGTATTTGACTATCTCTTCTTTGTATATATCAGGCAAAATAATGGCCTCTATCAAATAATTGGGCTCAGAAATTCCAGCACCAAAGTTTATTTGAGAACCCCTTTTTCTGAATATAGCCAGACCTAAAAGCAAAGACAATTATTCTCTCTTTTTCAAATAGGTCTTTGCGGCTGCAGTTTCTGGTAATCAAGGGTGTAACCAGAATGCAGATCCTGGCTATTGACTATTGACCCTCCTTTAGAAATAGGAAAATTTATTTGGGGGGATTTGGCTACTCCTTCTACTTAACCTCTAAAACAATATAGAGTCCATTCTAGTAAAGTTCCAGTTCCTAGATATTTTCTACTCCCTCCTAATCCTAATTTTACATTTAAAGTAAGCTTGCAAAGAGCTACCTTGAGTTGTGACCTTCTCTTTTGTAACCTAGAATTTTTACAGTCACACCCATAGTTTAGGTATTGTTACTGTTGTACTATGCTTTGTGATTTTAATTATTCTTTATCTCTGGCTAATTTTACCCCTATAAATTCCCTTGCTCAATTAAACTTGTCACACTCTGCCAGAAGATGTGTTGACCCCATATACTCTGTGTGGTTTCAATATTTCATATTTTATATTCGGCCGCTCGTGTTACTTTCCTTTCATGAAGGATTGCTCCCCACTAAAGATACTGAGATGCAAGACGCCTGCAGCAGAAAATGACAAAAAATAAATCAAAGCAGAAAATGAGAAAGGAAAGCAATAAGAAGAAAGGAATCTGAGCTTCAGTTATATTGGGGATGTGCAAGAGTGGTATATCTATAAATTCAAAGAACTGACCCAACAAAATTAAAAACATGAGATTGAAGCTGATAACACCAAACTTTATGATATAACTGTAAAGGCAGCAGGTAAGGGGTGGGTGGTAATATAATATGGTAATGGTAGTTGACCCCGGTGGTGGAATTGGTGTTGAAATATTATATATATATATACATATATATGAAAACTCAACTATAAGTACTTTGTAAACCATTCTTTAAGTAAAAATTTAATCAATAAGCAACTCACAAAACAAAAGTATATTTGTCTTGTATAAAATAATGAAATTAATATAAATTGATAATAATTTATTGGAATAATATAAAGATTATTTGTCTTGTATAAAATAATGGAATTAATATAAATTGATAATAATTTATTGGAATAATACAAAGATTTTTATATTTATGGAAAATCATAAAAAATTGGAAGTCATGGGTTGGAGCAATGGCTCAGGCAGTAGGGCGTTTACTTGCATGCACTAAAGTAGGATGATCTGTGATTAGATCCCCGGCATCCCATATGATTCCCAAGTCGGAGCAATTTCTGAGCGCATAGCCAGGAGTAATCCCTGAGTGTCACCAGGTTGGCCTTAAAACAAAACAAAACAAAACAAACAAATAAAAAAGCTAGAATTTAGCTTTATAAAAATTATTATTTTGACCACCTGTTTGTTTTGGATTGCCTAAATATTTCTATCAAGATTTTACACCTTAAATTCCCATGGTTTTATTATTTTATTAAACACATCATTTTGCCTCAGTAGGCAACATAACACACGAATAAGGGATGAAATCATTGTCCTTAGCAGAGAAACTATTTTTCACAGTTTTGAAATTGGATCAATGCTGTCACAGAATCAGGGAACATTGCTTTTCCTATTGCCTGTAGAAATAATTTTATGCTACAGAGTGAAACTGAGCAGAGATCATCATGTTTTGGAGAAAAATGCCCTCATCATGAATTTGGTCCATCTTTTCTGTCAACTAGCCAATCCCTGAAAAAATACTAAAAAAAGAATTTCTATATAAAGTAATTCTCTTCATAATTAAATTCTTTTCTAAAAGAGTTTCTAACATCTTTAGAATCTGGGCAGAAAGATTTTCCTTCTATTTATATTTTTCTTCTCTACAGTTTAACAGACCATGTTATTTCTTTTTTTTCCTATAGTTTTAAAAATTAATTTATTTAAAGAATTTGAATCACATATTGACAGAGTTGACCATAATACAATTATTTTCAGGTAAGTGGAAACAAAATTATTAAAAAGGAAAAAAAAAGAAAGACAAAAACAAGGAAGAAAAAATACAGTGACAAGCAAATTTGTGAAAGTTATTGTATTTTCAATGAAGTCATCAAGTTATCATTTGGAAAGCTCTTGTTACTACTTGATCATTGTTACTTCATTTGTTTCTGAATATTAGGTAGCTTCAGATACACATTAGCATCTATTTTTAAATATATAAAATATTTATTTAAGCACCATAACTATAAGCATGATTGTAGTTGGGATTCAGTCATAAACAGAATACCACTTTCACCAGTGTAACATTCCCACCACCAATGGGCCCCTCTACCTCCCACCCCTGCTTGTATTAGAGACAAGAATTATACTTCTCTCATTCTTTAACACTGTTGTACTAGTTGTTAGTGTATTTATTTCCCTAACAGCATCACCTCTCTTTGTGGTGAGCTTCAAATTATGAGCTGGTTTCACTTTCTTGGAGAGTGCAGTTTCCTCTTTGAAGATGCCTTTAGTCTCAATGTCCTGAAGTGTTTTACCTATGTGTTGTTCTATGTATCTTATGGGTTTGGGACTGATATCGAGGTCTTTCATCCATTTAAATTTAACCTTCACAGTAGAGATTAGCAGATGGGAATATATTAAACCAAGAAGCTTCTGCACCTCAAAAGAAATAGCACCCAGGATACAAGAGCCCCCCACTGAGTGGGAGAAACTATTCACACAATACCATGAGACAAGGGGCAAATCTCCAAAATATACAAGGCACTGACAGAAATTTACAAGAAAAAAAAATCTAATCCCATCAAAAAATGAGGAGAAGAAATGGACAGACACTTTGACAAAGAAGAAATACAAATGGTTAAAAGGCACATGAAAAAATGCTCCACATCACTAATCATCATGGAGATGCAAATCAAAACAACGATGAGGTACCACCTCATACTCCAAAGATTGGCACACATCACAAAGAATGAGAACAGGCAGTGTTGGCGGGGATGTGGAGAGAAAGGAACTCTTAACCACTGCTGGTGGGAATGCCATCTAGTTCAACCATTATGGAAAGCAATATGGAGATTTCTCCAAGATCTGGAAATCGAGCTCCCTTACAACCCAGCTATACCACTCCTAGGAATATACCCTAGGAACACAAAAATACAATACAAAAATCCCTTCCTTACACCTATATTCATTGCAGCACTATTTACCATAGCAAGACTCTGGAAACAGCCAAGATATCCTTCAACAGATGAATGGCTAAAGAAACTGTGGTACATATACACAATGGAATATTATGCAGCTGTCAGGAGAGATGAAGTCATAAAATTTTCCTATACATGGATGTACATGGAATCTATTGTGCTGAGTGAAATAAGTCAGAGAAAGAGAGAGAGAGAAAGATGCAGAATGGTCTCACTCATCTATGGGTTTTAAGAAAAATGAAAGACATTCTTGCAATAATAACTTTCAGACACAAAAGAGAAAAGAGCTGGAAGTTCCAGCTCACCTCATGAAGCTCACTACAAACAGGGATGAGTTTAGTTAGATAAATAACTATGTTTTGAACTATCCTAATAATGAGAATGTACAAGGGAAATAAAAAGCCTGTCTAGAGTACAGGCGGGAGTTGGGTGGGGAGGAGGGAGATTTGGGACATTGGTGATGGGAATGTTGCACTGGTGATTGGTAGTATTCTTTACATGACTGAAACCCAAACACAATCATGTATGTAATAAAGTTGTTTAAATAAAAAAATTAAAAAAAATTATGAGCTGGTCCTTCTGGCTCATCCAGCTCTTAACTCTATTGTCTCTGGGCCTTATTATAATAATGTCTTCAATTTTTCTTAAAACTCATAGATGAGTGAGACTATTCTGTGTCTATCTCTCTCACTCTGGTTTATTCCGCTCAACATAATAGATTCCATGTACATCCATCTAGAGGAAAATTTCATGACTTTATTCTGATGGCTGCATAATATTTCATTGTGTACATGTACCACAGATTCTCTAGCCATTTATTTGTTGAAGGGCATTTTGGTTGTTTCCAGAGTATGCTATTGGAAATAGCACTGCAATAAATATAGGTGTGAGGAAGGGCTTTTTGAATTGTATTTTTGTGTTTTTAGGGTATATACCTAGGAATGGTATAGCTGGATCATATTGGAGCTCAATTTCCAGTTTTTTGTGGAATCTCCATATCATTTTCCATAAGGGCTGGACTGGATGGCAGTCCCACCAGCAATGAATTAAAATAGTTCTTTTCTCTCCATGTGCCGGCCAGCACTGATAGTTCTTGTTCTTTGTGATTGTACCAGTTTCTAGGAGATACCTCATTGTTGTTTTGATTTGCATCTCCCTGATAATTAGTGATGTGGAGCATTTTTTCATGTGTCTTTTGGCCATTTGTGTTTCTTCTTTGAGGAAGTGTCTGTTAAATTCTTCTCCCCATATTATGATAAGGCTATATGTTCTTTTTATTAAGTTCTGTTAGTACCTTTTATATTTTTGATATTAGTCCCTTGTCTGATGGATATTGGGTGAATATTTTCTCCCATTCTGAAGGTGGATTTTGTATCCTAGGCACTATTTTCTTTGTGGTGTAGAAGCTTCTCAGCTTAATATAGTCCCATCTGTTTATCTCTGCTTCTACTTGTTTGGAGAGTGATGTTTTCTCCTTGAAGATGCCTTTAGTCTCAATAGTCCTTTACCTATGTTTTGTCCTATATACCTTATGGTTTCAGGCATGATATCAAGGTCTTTAATCTATTTAGATTTGATCTCTGTGCATGATGTTAGATGGGGGTCTGACTTTGCTTTTTTGCAAGTGGCTAACCAGTTGTGCCAACACCACTCGTTGAAGAGACTTTCCTTGCTCCATTTTGGATTTCTTGTCCCTTTATCAAAGATTAGTTGATTGTATGTCTGGGAAACATTTTTTGAATACTCAGGTCTGTTCTACTGATTTGAGGACCCATCTTTATTCCAATACCATCTGTTTTGATAACTATTACTTTGTTATACAGTTTAAGATTGGGAAAAGTATTGCCTCCCATATTTCTTTCCCAAGGATTGCTTTAGCTTTACGTGGGGGTTTATTGCTCCAAATAAATTTCAGGAGTGTTTGATCCACTTCTTTGAAAAATGTCCTGGGTATCTTTAGGATTGCTTTAAACCTGTACAATTTGAGGAGTATTGCCATTTTAGTGATATTAAACCTGTCAATTCATGAGCAGTGTATGTGTCTCCATTTCCTTGTGTCCTCTCATTTCTTGAAGCAGGCTTTTGTAGTTTTCTTTGTATAGATCCTTCACCTCTTTAGTTAAGTTGATGCCAAGATATTTGAGTTTGTGGGAAAATAATATGAATGGTATTGTTTTTTTAATGTCTATTTATTCTCTATAATTATTGGTGTATAAAAAGGCCGTATAACCTTCACTGGTTGAAGAAGAAATGAGGTAGCATATCTAAACTGCCCCATCACTATGGAGGAAATTAAAATGGTGATCAAAATTCTTTCCAAGGGGCCGGAGAGATAGCACAGTGGCGTTTGCCTTGCAAGCAGATGATTTAGGACTTACGGTGGTTGTTTCAAATCCCAGCATCCCATATGGTCCCTGTGCCTGCCAGGAGCTATTTCTGAGCAGATAGCCAGGAGTAACCCCTGAGCACCGCTAGGTGTGGCCCCAAAACCAAAAAAACAACAACAAAATAATAAGTCTTTCAAAAAAAAAAAAAACAAAAGCCCATGTTCAGATGGTTCACTAATGAATTCTTTCAAACCTTTCAAGAGCAACTTTTCCCAATCCTTTTCAGGCTCTTTCATAAAATTAAAAAAATCAAAACATTTTCAAATAGTTTCTATGAAGCTAAAATCACCTTGAAACCAAACTCAGACAAAGATGCTTCCAAAACAAAAAATTATAGGCCAAATATACCTGATGAACACAGATGCAAAGATCCTCAACAAAATTCTGGCAAATAGGATCCAACTCCTCTTCAAGAAGGTCATATGCCATGACCAAGTAGGATTTATTCCAGGAATGCAAGGATGGTTCAACATTCATGAATAAATCAACATAATACACCATATCAACAAAAATAAAAATTATATTATCATATCAATAGATACAGAGAAAGCATTTGATAAGGTACAACACCCACTCTTAAAAAATGCTCATCAAAATAGAATGAAAGGAACTTTTCTCAATATAGTCAAGGCCATCTATCATATGTTAATGTCAAATATTATTATCAGTGGAAATAAAGTAAAAGCCTTTTCCCTAAAATCTGGTACAAGACAAAGCTGCCTCTCTCACCACTCCTATTCAACACAGTACTGAAGTAGTTGCCATAGCGATAAGGCAAGAAAAAGATAATAAGGACATCCAGATAATTAAGGAAGAAGTCAAGCTCTCACTGTTTGCAGATTACATGATTATATATTTAGATAACCCTAAAACTCTGCCAAAATGCTTCTAAAAACCATAGATTCATATAGCAAAGTGGAAGTCTACAAAATTAACATGCAAAATTAATGGCCTTATACACCAATAATTATAGAAATAGGAATAGAATACTGAAAACAGCAAGGTCAAAAAGAGAAATTACATTCAAAGGAGCATCCTTAAGATTTACACAAGACCTGTCACAAGAAACCCACAAGGCCTGAAGCAGTGGTGGGACATAGTGACAAAAATCAATGAAATGAAATGCTTTGCCTAATATACTGCACTCAGCAAGACTCACTTTCAAGTTTGAAGAAAGTATACATAGCTTCACAGATAAAGAACATCTCATAAACTTTGCAGACTCAAAACCAGCCTTAAAAGAAAAACTGAAAGGTCTACTGTAAGTCAAGACTATCCAACAGACACACAAATTTTCTACAAAATATGGCACTAAATCCCATGATAATTATCTCTCTCAATATCAAAATACTAAATGCACCAGTTAAGAGACACAGAGTGGCTAAATGGATCAAAAATTGAATCCAACCTTCTACTGCCTATAAGAAACACACCATTGTTCTAACTGAACAAACATAGACTTGAAATTAAAGACTGGAGAAAAATCATCCAAGCAAACAACACCATTAAAAAATCTGGAGTGGGTGCTGAAGAGATAGCATGGAGGTTAGAGTGTTTGCCTTGCATGCAGAAGGACGGTGGTTCAAATCCTGGCATCCCATATGGTCCCTCGAGCCTACCAGGAGCGATTTCTGAGCCTAGAGCCAGGAGTAACCCCTGAACACTTCTGGGTGTGACCCAAAAACCAAAAAAAAAATGTGTGGCCATACTAATATCATACTAATATCAGATAAACACAAACTTTAGTCTCAGAAAAGTTGTAAAGGACAAAGATAGGCATTTCATACTAATCAAGGGATATGAACAACAGGAAGAAATCACACACCTAAACATATACACACCCAATCAGGGATCAGCAATATATTTAATACAATTGTTAATAAATCTGAAAAAAAGATATCAATAGCAACACAATAATTGTGGGAGACCTCAATACTGCCCTGTCACCCCTTGATTGGTCAACTAGACTAAAACCCAGCAAAATATACTAGCTCTTGAAAGAGAAATGGAAGAAAGTGGACTAGTAGATATATATAGAGCACTCCATCCCCAGAAACCTCGATACACATTCTTCTCCAATGCACATGGGCCATTCTTCAGAATAGACCTCATGCTGGCCCATAAAATGTATCTCCATAAAATCAAGAGGATATAAATTGTGTAGACTACCTTTGCTGATCACAAGGCACTGAAATTAGATGTGAACTACAAAGGGACATAGAAGAAAAACTTTAACACCTGAAAATTAAACAACCTACTACTGAACAACCATTGGGTCAGAGATGAAATCAAAGAGAAAATCAAAACATTCTGGGAAATAAATAACAATAAAGACAAAAATTATCATAATTTATCTGACAGTTAAAGTGGTACTGAGAGGAAAATTTATAGCTTTGTAAGCAAACATCAGTAAGCAAGAAGGGGCCTACATAAATATCTTAATGACACAGCTTATAAAATTCAAAAATGGGGCCTGGAGAGATAGCACAGCAGTGTTTGCCTTGCAAGCAGCCGATCCAGGACCAAAGGTGGTTGGTTCGAATCCCGGTGTCCCATATGGTCCCCCGTGCCTGCCAGGAGCTATTTCTGAGCAGACAGCCAGGAGTAACCCCTGAGCACCGCCGAGTGTGGCCCAAAAACCAAAAAAAAAAAAATTCAAAAATGATCAGCAAAAGAAGCCAAAAATAGGTAGCAGAAGGAAATAACAAAGCTTAGAGCAGAAATCAATAAAGTGGAAATCCAAAAATAATCTAAAGATTAACAAAAGCAAATGTTGCATCTTTGAAAAAATGTAAAAGATTGATAAACCACTGACAAAATTCACAAAGAGGGAGAGAGAGAAACTTGATAAACTGGATTTGAAATGAAAAAGGGAAGATCACTATAGATATTGCAGAGATTCAGAACTTCCGAAGGTTTCCTCAGGGGCCTAGGGAGCGCACCCCCAAAAACACTGCATTCTGAAGCTGGTGAGTGCCTGCATTGTGGGGCCGCGGAATCGCTTTGCCCTGCCCTGCCTTTGTTCACTCTGAGGACTTCGGGGAAAACTCCTATCTCTGTCTGCCTGAAACTGTGCTTCTGAACTTCCGAAGGTTTCCTCAGGGGCCTAGGGAGCGCACCCCCAAAAACACTGCATTCTGAAGCTGGTGAGTGCCTGCATTGTGGGGCCGCGGAATCGCTTTGCCCTGCCCTGCCTTTGTTTACTCTGAGGACTTCGGGGAAAACTCCTATCTCTGTCTGCCTGAAACTGTGCTTCTGAACTTCCGAAGGTTTCCTCAGGGGCCTAGGGAGCGCACCCCCAAAAACACAGCATTTTGAAGCTGGTGAGTGCGTGCATTCTGGGGCCGCGGAATCGCTTTGCCCTGCCCTGCCTTTGTTCACTCTGAGGACTTCGGGGAAAACTCCTATCTCTGTCTGCCTGAAACTGTGCTTCTGAACTTCCGAAGGTTTCCTCAGGGGCCTAGGGAGCGCACCCCCAAAAACACTGCATTCTGAAGCTGGTGAGTGCCTGCATTGTGGGGCCGCGGAATCGCTTTGCCCTGCCCTGCCTTTGTTTACTCTGAGGACTTCGGGGAAAACTCCTATCTCTGTCTGCCTGAAACTGTGCTTCTGAACTTCCGAAGGTTTCCTCAGGGGCCTAGGGAGCGCACCCCCAAAAACACTGCATTTTGAAGCTGGTGAGTGCCTGCATTGTGGGGCCGCGGAATCGCTTTGCCCTGCCCTGCCTTTGTTCACTCTGAGGACTTCGGGGAAAACTCCTATCTCTGTCTGCCTGAAACTGTGCTTCTGAACTTCCGAAGGTTTCCTCAGGGGCCTAGGGAGTGCACCCCTAAAAAACTGCATTTTGAAGCTGGTGAGCAGCTGCATTCTGGGGCTGCGGGATCGCTCTACCTTGCCCTGCCTTTGTTCACTCTGAGGACTTGCAACTAGAGGCAACAGAAGCGCTCAGCCGCTTCGCTTCCCTTTGCAGCCGCGAACTCTTCCTAATCAATGAACCCCACCACAACACGCAGGAAAAACCACACTACAAGCGTGACAATGGGGAAAACTCGCAGGCAAACACCATCCATAGAGAATGAAGACGAAAGCTCGGTTGATCTAATAAATTACAACCACCTGATTAACCTTTCAGATAAGGAGTTTAGAGTAGAAATATGGAATATGTTTGTAGACCTCAAAAAGAGCATAGATCGATCTGAAGAGAACACAAAAACAGAAATCAGAAAACTCCAAACTGAAATAACAGATCTGAAAAATACGGTTGCTCAACTGAAAACCACAATGGATAGCCTCGCCAACAGGGTATCAGCAGCTGAGGAGAGAATCGGAGTACTGGAAGATGAGATGCAGAAAAGCTCAACACAACAGAAGAAATTGGAAAAGAACATTAAGACAAACGAACAGGCAATGGAAAATGTACTCAAGGCATGCGAAGAGATGAAAATAGAAGTCTTTGATAAACTCAACAGAAACAACATAAGAATCATTGGAGTCCCAGAAACCCAGGAAGGAGATCTCCAAGAAGAATCAACTGTCAAAGACATCATCAAAGAGATACTCCCAGAGTTAAAGCCTACATGCAATCAAATACTGCATGCCCGAAGAATACCAGCTAAAAGAGACCCAAAGAAAAACACCCCAAGACACATCCTCGTTACAATGACAAATCCCATAGATAGGGATAGAATACTGAAAGCAGCAAGATCAAAAAGGGAAATTACATTCAAAGGAGCATCCCTAAGACTTACAGCAGACATGTCACAAGAAACTCTCAAGGCCAGAAGACAGTGGTTGGATATTGTGACAAGATTGAATGAAATGAATGCCTCCCCAAGAATACTGCACCCAGCCCGACTCACATTCAGGTTTGGAGGAAGAATACACAGCTTCACGGATAAACAACAGCTCAGAAACTTCACAGAAGATAAACCAGCCTTAAAGGAAAAACTGACAGGTCTACTCTAAGACAAGAGAGACCAACAAACACAGCAAACTTATCTACAAAGATGACATTAAATCCTATGACAATCATCTCCCTCAATGTCAATGGACTAAATTCACCAATTAAAAGACACAGAGTGGCAAAATGGGTCAAAAAGATGAATCCAACCTTCTGCTGCCTACAAGAAACACATCTGAATAGTCAGAACAAACATAGACTCAAAATCAAAGGTTGGAAGAAAATTATCCAAGCAAACAACACCCTGAAAAAAGCTGGGGTGGCCATATTAATATCAGATGACACCAACTTTATACTCAGAAAAGTGGTAAGGGACAAAGATGGACACTATGTACTAATCAAGGGATATGTGCGACAGGAAGAAATCAGACTATTAAACATATATGCACCCAATGAGAGACCAGCAAATTATCTAATACAATTACTGACAAATCTGAAAGAAGAAATCAATAATAACACAATCATTGTGGGAGACTTCAACACAGCCCTATCAACACTTGATAGGTCAACCAGACTGAAACCCAACAAAAACATACTAGCCCTGAAAAGTGTTATGGAAGAAAGAGGACTAGTAGATATATACAGGACACTCCATCCCAAAAAACCTGGATACACATTCTTTTCCAATGTACATGGGTCATTCTCCAGAATAGACTACATGCTGACACATAAAACATACCTCCATAAAATCAAGAGGATAGAGATCTTGCAGGCTACCTTTGCTGACCACAAGGCTCTGAAATTAGATGTGAACTACAAAGCCACACAGAAGAAAAACTTTAACAATTGGAAATTAAACACCCTGCTACTGAACAACCAGTGGGTCCGAGATGAAATCAAAAAGGAAATCAAAACTTTCCTGGAAACAAATGATAATGAAGACACAAACTGCCAGAATCTATGGGACACAGCAAAAGCAGTCCTGAGAGGAAAATTTATAGCTCTACAAGCACACATCAGGAAGGAAGAAGGAGCATACCTGAATAACTTAATGGCGCAGCTTAAACAATTAGAAAATGACCAACAGAATGAACCAAAAATAGGGAGACAGAAGGAAATAATAAAGCTGAAAGCGGAACTCAATGAAGTGGAAAACCAAAAAGCAATCCGAAAGATCAACGAAAGCAGAAGCTGGTTCTTTGAAAAAATAAACAAGATTGATAGACCATTGGCAAAACTCACAAAGAAAGAGAGAGAGAGAAATCTGATAACCCGTATTAGAAATGAAAAGGGGGAGATCACAACAGAAATTGCAGAGATCCAAAGGATAATCAGAGGCTACTTTGAGAAACTTTATGCTACAAAACATGAGAACCTAGAAGAAATGGAAAAATTCTTGGACACTTATAACCTTCCACATTTAAGTAAGGAGGATGTAGCATATCTAAACACTGCCATCACTACTGAGGAAATTGAAACTGTAATCAAACATCTACCAAAAAAGAAAAGCCCAGGCCCAGATGGTTTTCCTAATGAATTTTTTCAAATCTTTCAAGAGGAGCTACTACCAATCCTAGCCAGACTCTTCCATGAAATTGAAAAAAAGGGAACTCTCCCAAACAGCTTTTATGAAGCCAACATTACCTTGATACCAAAACCAGACAGAGATGCTGCCAAAAAAGAAAATTACAGACCAATATCCCTGATGAATGCTGATGCAAAGATCTTCAACAAAATCCTGGCAAATAGGATCCAATGCATCATCAAGAAGATCATACACTACGACCAAGTAGGCTTCATCCCAGGAATGCAAGGATGGTTTAACATCCGTAAATCTATTAACATCATACACAACATCAACAACAAGAAAAATAAAAATCACATGATCATATCAATAGATGCAGAGAAAGCATTTGATAAGGTCCAACACCCATTCTTGATCAAAACTCTCAGCAAGATGGGAATGGAAGGAACCTTTCTCAATCTAGTTGAAGCCATCTACCACAAGCCAATGGCAAATATTATCCTCAATGGAGAAAAACTAAAAGCCTTTCCTCTAAATTCGGGTACAAGACAAGGCTGTCCTCTCTCACCACTCCTCTTCAATATAGTACTGGAAGTTCTTGCTATAGCGATCAGGCAAGAAAAAGATATCAAGGGAATTCAGATAGGAAAGGAAGAAGTCAAACTCTCATTGTTTGCAGATGATATGATACTCTACTTAGAAAACCCTAAAGACTCCACCAAAAAGCTTCTAGAAATAATAGATTCATATAGCAAGGTGGCAGGCTACAAAATCAACCTACAGAAATCAATGGCCTTTTTATACACCAATAATAATAAGGAGGAGATGGAAGTCAGGAAAGCAATCCCATTCACAATAGTGCCACACAAACTCAAATATCTTGGAGTCAACTTGACCAAAGACGTGAAGGACCTATACAAAGAAAACTATAAAGCCCTGCTCCAAGAAATAAGAGAGGACACACGGAAATGGAAACACTTACCCTGCTCATGGCTTGGCAGGATTAACATCATTAAAATGGCAATACTCCCCAAAGCATTATACAGATTTAATGCGATCCCCTTAAAAATACCCATGACATTCTTCAAAGAAGTGGATCAAACACTTATGAAGTTCATCTGGAACAATAAACATCCTCGAATAGCTAAAGCACTCCTAGGGAAAAGGAAAATGGGAGGCATTACTTTCCCCAACTTTAAACTGTACTACAAAGCAATAGTTATTAAAACAGCATGGTATTGGAATAAAGACAGACCCTCAGATCAGTGGAATAGGCTTGAGTTCTCAGAGAACATTCCCCAGGCATACAATTACCTAATTTTTGACAAAGGAGCAAGAAATCCTAAGTGGAGCAGAGAAAATCTCTTCAACAAGTGGTGCTGGCAGAACTGGTTAGTGACTTGCAAAAAAGCGAACATAGACCCCCAGTTAACATCATGTACGAAGGTAAAATCCAAATGGATTAAAGACCTTGATATCAGACCAGATACCATAAGGTATATAGAACAACATGTCGGTAAAACACTCCATGACATTGAGACTAAAGGTATCTTCAAGGAGGAAACTGCACTTTCCAAACAAGTGGAAGCAGAGATTAACAGATGGGAATACATTAAACTGAAAAGCTTCTGCACCTCAAAAGAAATAGTGCCCAGGATACAAGAGTCACCCACTGAGTGGGAGAAACTATTCACCCAACATCCTTCAGATAAGGGGCTAATATCCAAAATATACAGGGCACTGACAGAACTTTACAAAAAAAAAACATCTAATCCCATCAAAAAATGGGGAAAAGAAATGAACAGACACTTTGATAAAAAAGAAATACAAATGGCCAAAAGACACATGAAAAAATGCTCCTCGTCACTAATCATCAGAGAGATGCAAATCAAAACAACGATGAGATACCACCTCACACCACAGAGATTGGCGCACATCACAAAGAATGATAACAATCAGTGCTGGCGGGGATGTGGAGAGAAAGGAACTCTTATCCACTGCTGGTGGGAATGCCGTCTAGTACAGCCTCTATGGAAAGCGATATGGAGGTTTCTTCAAAAACTGGAAATTGAGCTCCCATTCGACCCAGCTATTCCACTCCTAGGGATATACCCTAGGAGCACAAGAATACAATACAAAAACCCCTTCCTCACACCTATATTTATTGCAGCACTATTCACAATAGCCAGGCTCTGGAAACAACCAAGATGCCCTTCAACAGACGAATGGCTAAAGAAATTATGGTACATATACACAATGGAATATTATGCAGCCGTCAGGAGAGATGAAGTCATGAAATTTTCCTATACATGGATGTACATGGAATCTATCATGCTCAGTGAAATAAGTCAGAGGGAGAGAGAGAGACGCAGAATAGTCTCACTCATCTATGGGTCTTAAGAAAAATAAAAGTCATTTTTGTAACAATCCTCAGAGACAATTAGAGGAGAGCTGGAACACCAGCTCACTCCATGAAGCTCACCACAAGAGTGATGAGCACAGTTATAGAAATAACTACACTGAGAACTACCATAATCAAGTGAATGAATGAGGGAACTGGAAAGCCTGTCTGGAGTACAGGTGGGGGTGGGGTGGGATGGAGGGAGATTTGGGACTTTGGTGGCGGGAATGTTGCACTGGTGAAGAGGGGTGATCTTTATAGGACTGAAACCTTATCACAATCATTTATGTAATCAAGATATCCAAATAAAGAGAAAAAAAAATAATCTTAAAAAAAAAAAAAAAAAAAAAAGAAAATTGAGAAAATGCAAAAATGTTGCTTTTTATAAAATAAAAATGTAAATTAATTTTTGAAAAGGAAAAAAAAAAAAAAAAAAAAGATATTGCAGAGATTCAAAGTGTAATCAGAAACTACTTTGAGAACCTCTATGCCATGAAACATGAGAACCTGGAAAAATAGATAAATTCATGGACTCTTATAACATCTAAATTTGTGTGTTCCTACAGGGATGACAATAAAAAACAAAAATGGAATTTTCTAGAAATTTCAAGCACTATTGCTGATACTGAAGTTTTGTGGGGTATGTTTTCTGCTGCCAGGTCTTCTGGAAGTACAAGAAAATGGGAGTTGAGTTAGATGTTCTCACTTACTCTAAAGAAATTTCTGGTGATATTAGCCCAAATACAGCACACCTGCTATTTTGGTTATATTGATATCTCTGCAGAGAGCCATAGAGGAGTGGCAAATCATGAAGCAGTTACACTCCTCTCCTCTTCTGCCTTCTCATATATCTGGAATAAGTGGCTGTTGAAACTATGCCCACAAATGCAGTCGCAATGTCTGACAAGCCCAGCTCCACAGATGTTCTCAAAAGAGATGGAAACCAAACCATGAAAAGTTATTGGTATAGCAGCCATACAGCTGAAATATGATAATTTCTGGAAGCAAGGGTAGGCTAACTTTCTGCTCTGCTGAAGTCACACTTCTGTATTCATCACCTACAACCTCTGTTTCACCGATGGTCCTGCTTTACTACTTTTCTTTTTTTTTTATAATTTTTTCATTTTGAATTATGAGAACAAAAGATGCAAAGAAAGAGGACAAGGTAAAGTTACAGTGGAAGGACAATCACCCATAACATAATTCTCAGAAGAAGTCCCCTTGCTGATATCTTAACTTTGAACTTTCAGCCAAAGAACGTTAAGATAAATAAAACAGAATCCATGTACAATTACTTTGTCCCTCACGTCCCCAGATTGTAGCACATTATAATATTTCTTAACAGCACACAAGGCAATCTAAAGCCATAAAACTTATGTAACTCCTTAAACATTAGAGGCATAGTATTTTGTACATTTCCATGTACATTCATATTAGCTTAAGTTAACCTCAAATTTTAAGTGGGTGCATTTAACCTCAAATTTTCAGTGGGTGCATTTTAAGGATTAGAGTCAAAGGAGCACAGTAAAAATGGTGTTAGAGTGGCAATTGTTGTTTGAATAGGCCCACCAAATATGAGAGGTATGGAAAGGAATAACCTTGGCCTAAATACAAAGAGATCCTACCCCTGAAGTTTCATGGCATAAGATCAACTCTAGGCTTCAGGCAAGTTATCGTCCAAGCCAAGACATTGTCGTAGTGCCAACACACTTTTCACATAGTCTCTGTTGTTGGTATCATGTTTCTGTATTAAAGATTCTGGAATCTGCATATCCTAAATTGAAGTCATGATGTGGAGTGTCTTCTCGTTGCACTTCTCCATGAAAGGGCAATGTAGGAAGCCCTGTCCTGTAAGCAGGTCGTTATTAAGTCTTCTAATTGTTAAGGGAAGTCTCTTTTCAGCAGGACGATGTCTGAGCAGTGGTAGGGTCTTCTGTGGTAGAGGATTGCTTCCAGGTGATGTTATAGACAAACCTCACAATTAAGGGGCAATACAGTGAGCCCTGTCCAGTAAGCAGGTCATTGTTTTTGTTAAGTCTTCTTAGTGTTAAGGGAAGTCTTTTTTGAGTAGATCGATGTCAGAGAAGCTGTAGGGTTTTCTCTGGTAGAGGAATGCCTCCAGGTGATGTTATATACAACCTTGGATGTTTTGTAAATGTCTTCACTAGATCAGGGGTGAATGGAGAATGCCCATTCTTCTGAGGCCTGTACCAGGTCTTTATGTCAATGTTCAGGGTGTAAGGTCTCATTGCACTACAAGATTTGTGTGTTCCCATCTCTATTAGATAAGAACTTATTGGTATGTATAGTATTTTCCCATTTAGTGTGCCTAAGCAAACAAGAACTAAAGCCACATGGTGCTATCAGATATATGGGGGCATAAGAACATTTCCAACAAGACCCATGACTTGGTTCAAACATAAGCATTAACTGAGGGATTCTTTCACATCAAATTTCATTGAGCAGTTCACAAAGAGAAGATAAAAAACATGGGGGGGATCATCACTGTATAAGAAAATATTCAGCAAAAGTTATAGCCATCAAAGAAAACACCCATAAAATGTTGAAGAGACATATGTGTCCTTTTTATGCCTTTTAAAATAGTTGGGTGGGTGTTAACTCCACGGCACCACTTTGATCTGTGACTTAGGACTCTATAGTACTTAAGTTAGAAAGGGTAAATGAGGAGTAATGATGATAGGAGTTAAGGAAGTTAAAGAGAAATATGATCTTATGAAGGGATATGCAAAAGGGCAGAGTACAAAATGGACATTCTGCATATATAAAAACATAATTCAATGATAGTGAGTACTATTAATGTTTCTTGTGTTGCCCCCACGCGATTTTGAAAATATAGACTGGACAGAGATTACCAGTGACTTCAAGAAGCTGGGAGGCCAGAAGTTCAGGGCCCCACCCAGACCCTCCCTAAGGAGCTGAATGGATAATGGGGGAAAGCCTAGGGTACCTTCGACTCCACCAAGGGGCCCAACTCACTGGCTTGCCCAGGCATGTGGCCCAAGGAAGCCCTGGAGATCTGGAGCAAGGTGGTAGGGGGGTTCTGGGGTTACCCAAGTCCCACGCCCCCACTAGGCCTGGTTAGAAGGCCTCCGGCATGGCGGTGGCCTGCCAAACCCCCTCCTGCTAGACTCCCGGCTCCCAGGAAGAGAAATCCTTCAAGAAGCTGGGAGGCCAGAAGTTCAGGGCCCCACCCAGACTCTCCCTAAGGAGCTGAATGGATAATGGGGGAAAGCCTAGGGTACTTTACTAGTAGCCTAGTGCTTTATTACTTTTCTATGACTCTCTGCAGAGACCACAATCTGACCAAACTCCAGGTGTGCCAGTATTTGGGATGATATACCCTATAGTTTTAAGAATCTTGCCTTGTTTCTTAGATTTCATTTTTATGTACTTTAAGGTTCTTTAGTTTTAATATATATCCTATAATTACCTTGTGATCATCTGTTTAACAAATATTTATAGGGGCTGCTGAGATAGTATTGGGGTTTTGGCAACTGCCTTGCTTGAGGCTTCTTTTAACATCTAGTACCATTTATGATTTCTCCAAAGATTATCAGGAGTGATCTCTGTTTACAGAATGTAGAGTAAACTCTGAGTACAACAACAAAAAAACCAATGTTCTATAAAGTGAACATTTATGATAATAGTTGTGCATATTTAACCAAATTATTTCATCACTTTGAGACACAATTTCTCCACATAATGTAGGAAAAATATGGCTATCATATAGTACTAATTATAAAAATTAAAAACAATTACTATTTCCAGTAAAAAATTTCCCTAAATTTCCCTAAAAAAGCAGAAATATCTACATCATTTTTATATTCAACCTTTCTTCACATGCTATGACTTATTTAGATCTCCTTCGACTAATTTATAGAATTACTGATTTTTCTTTGAAATTTCTGCATTTTGTCTCTAGATTATATTTTCTTACAGTAAATCCCAAAATTTATGACTTTACTAGTCTAAAATTTCTTGTTACCAATGGAATTTAGAGCTAAGGAACCCTCAACATTGTGGACTGACGATGATGTTATATTAAAGAAATAATCTATTTGTTTGCACGTGGCTATATCCACACCCAGAGTTTTTAAAAGGTTGAAAGCTCAATTGGCCATACCAATATGACAGCAATTACCAGTAAATTCGGTTTGTAGATAATCTCAACGCTGAGTTTGGGTCAGCTATATTTTCTTCATATCTATTTAAATGCTTATGTTTATCTGATTTGACTATCATTTCAGAGAATGTAGGCTATATAGAGCAGTGCTTTATTCTTGGCCATGTTCAGCATGTACAGAGAAGTGACAAATACATTGAAATAACTCAATAAATATTTGCAAAATAAGCCTATTATGTATGGTGACTCTCAGTGGGATGTATGGAAAATTGGAAAGAACAATCGTCTGCAAAGAACTACTGGAAATAGTAGCTGTTTTTAATTTTTATAATTAGTACTATATGATAGCGATATTTTTCCTACATTATGTGGAGAAATTGTGTCTCAAAGTGATGAAATAATTTGGTTAAATATGCACAGCTATTATCAGAGCTGAGTTCATTCCTAGTTTGTATAATTATATACACTATAGTATCTTCCCTCTATATTTATTATATTTGATCAAAAATCATATAAAATACTGATCTGGATTAAGTATATATGAGTATTAGCTCTGTATTAATAGCCACAAATGTTCTGTGATATTTAAAATATAATTATATTTTCTCTTTCATCATATTAAAATATATAAATTTAAAGATTATTTAGGTTTTTTTGGATGGCCACTTTATAGCTGAATACTACTACATGATTTCCCTAAAGATCTATAATTGAACTAGTGTTTATATTTTCTTTAGAGACAAGTGGTACTCTTTAAATGTCACAACCTATTGTGAAGAGACAGAAGTGGACTTAATCATAATAAATGCTATACACCATGCTAATTTCAGATTATATCAAATCATGTTTAGCAGAAAAAAATGCACCCCAACAGTATTCTTTATATTGGATTTATCAGCTTACTTTAAAAATTTTATTATTTATCACATTAGATTACTTGTTAAATTGTAATTCTTTGTTTATAAAGTCTTAATATTTTCACATTTTAAATTTGTGTAAGAAGCTAAGAGTATAAATTTTATACTTAGTTTTATGTTTGCACATTCTTAATTAGTCTCTAAGTATTTGACAACTTGGCAGTTTTCTACTTTAATGTTTATTTTTAAAATAGACACAACAATTTTTCAAATTTGAAAACAATAATATAGTTTTAAGATATAATATGACCCTCATTAGAGTTAAACATCTGGAAGACAAAAAATCTGTTTGATACTCATATGTGTGTGTGTGTGTGTGTGTGTGTGTGTGTGGTGTGTGTGTTTGTTTACTTTCTGTTCTGTTCATTGGCCACTTTACCTGTTACTGTTTGTTGGCTGTCTGTTCTATTCATTGGCCACTTTCCCTGTTTTTGTTCCAATTTCAACATGTTTTAATGATTAATTTGTAATATAGTTTGAATTTAGAGAATATTTTGCCTCTTTCTTTATCCTTATTTTAAATTTTGATTGAAGTTTCATTGGATATTGGAATATTATTGTTTTTATACAAATTTTAAAATTGTTCTTTATTAAAAACAACTGGTAATACTAAGGGTTTTTACTTTTAACTCTACACTCGCACTCGAGATTATTCTTGGTGGTGCTTACTAGACCATATAAGATAAGAGAAATTAGGCAAGTCAAACACCTTGCCTGCTTTATTATTTCTCTGACCTCCAAAACTGTTTTATTTACTTTAAATTTTTAGTTATTTGATGGGGATTATGTTAATTTTGTAGGATACTAATAATTAGTTCACTAATCAATGAGTATGGGATATTTTTCTATGTGTTTTCCCTTTTAGGAAACTAATACTCTTCAGGAAATTATTTTTTCACCTTATTAATTACATTTATTATCAGACATTTTATCATTTCTGATGCAATTATAAATAGTATTTCTTTAACAAAGTTTCTTCTAAGTCATTCTTTGCATAGATATTTATATATTCATTTCATATTTTCCACATTACCTGATTGGTTTTACTTATTTAATTTCAATTTTTAAATTTGGGTGAATGGTTTATAATACTTAATAATAGAGTCTGAGATGAATGATGTTTTAACATGACATCACATGAGTATTAGTTTCTTTTTGATCTAAGTAGGACCAGAGCTTTCAAAAGTCTGAAAGGGTAAGAGTAAACATTCTAACCTTATTGTAGATCTTAAACGAAAAGCTTTCTATGCTTACCACTTTTAGCTATGGATTTGTCATATTGTTTTATATGAAGACAAAGTTTATTAGTGAACAGGGCAAATATGTTAGATGTTAGAGGTCAGTACACTTCTCAGGTATTTTATGCATTTTGAGGTGGCTGTATTTATTCTTAGTGGATGCTGATATGTTATTTACTGTTTATTAGTCATCTTTGCTTCAAACATAGGGCTTCTAAGCTGTATGTGTGCTCTGGTGTGATGAGATGTGACTTAAAGCTGAAGTCTTGCCCACACTTTCTGTAAACATGGGGCTTCTCCCCTGTGTGAGTCTTCTAGTGTGTAGTATTAAATGAATGAGTCTGTTATGGTGGTGGATGATGGTGAATGGATGGTGAAACCTTTCTCAGCCAGCCCAGGCACCTGTACCCCCTTTGGCTGGCAGGTCTGTAGGTATCAGGGTGATGGCAAGGAAATGACCCACAGCAGTTAGGTTCCGGAGACATCAGCTTTATTACAAGGCTCTACACACCATATGTGTATCTTACATGGCTTCTAAGCTAACCTCTTACGCAGCCTCCTTTAGCTGTCTTGCATCTATCCTGTCTCTGCTCTCTCCATCCTGCTTCCTTCTCCTGAGGCATTACTTTTACCTCTCCACCAGGCCCCTCTAATTAACCACAGACCCCTCCCAGGAGTGGATGGGCCTGCCATCGGGTAAGATTAGCATGTGGCCTGGGAAGGGGTAACACTAGAGTGTAATGAGATTTGACCTTTGAAGTCTCACCAACGATCCCTGAAAACAAGGGGCATTTACCCTATGTATGACCTCTGGTGTCTAATTAGACTTGAACTCAGATTGAAGCCTTGTCACAATCCTGCAAACATGGGGCTTCTCACCTGTGTGTGTCCTCTGGTGTCTGATGATATGGGACCTTACACTCAGTCCTCACCCACAGTCCATGAAAACATGGAGCCTTTTCCCTTTGTGCATCCTCTGGTTGTGATGAGACCTGACTAATTGAAGTCTCACCCACATTCTTTGGAAAGATAGGGCTTCTCCCATGTGTGTGTTCTCTGGTGTGTGATGAGACTTGAAGTCCAATTGAAGCCTTGCCCACACAACCTGCAGATATATGGCATTTGTTATGCTGAAGAACATTTCTTCAGTTCCCATTTTGATAGCTTTTGCTAAATTCATAAATGAAATTAAATCATCTTACATAATTTTAAAATATTGATTTATATGGCTTTTATCTTCCTTTTTATAGATGTGGCATATGTTAAACTCTTCTTGAATCCCTGAAATGAATCCCACTTGATCAAGATGGACAATATATTGATATAGATAGATGTAACTTCAACAATTTATAACTTTTTATTTTTACTTTTTTAAGAACTTTCGAACCATCCCCGGATTCTCAGGACTTATTTATGCTGTGCTCAGGTATTTTTTTCTGGTGGTACTTGAAAAATTATAACTTGAACAGGGATAATCTTCATGTAAGACAAACCAATTTACTTACTTTGGCTCTCTTTCTGATATTTTTTGTCAGGGACTTGTTTTATTGAATGGAAGTTATTTGTTTTGGTGAACATTGTCTCTTTTATGTTTTAAAATATTTTTGTTTCTATTTCATAGAATTTTATTATAATTTCTTATTTCCTTCATAATGCTGACTTCTAGTATTTTTCTATTTTCTTCTTGGATAAGGCCACATAATATACATAGACTTTATTTTTCGACACTTGTATCTTTTCTCTCTTCGTTTTTTAAATTTGTAAAAATTACTTTATTTAAATATCATGGTTTACAAGGTTGTTCATTGTTGCAAGTCAGCCCCTGAAGAGGTTGACTGATGGAGGGATGGAGGATGAGGTCTTTCCCCTCCAGCGCGGAGTATGCATCTGCCACCCTGTTCAGCCAGCAGTTCTGAGGTGAAGTGGTGGGTAAATAGCTTGCAGACAGTCAGGCTTGTGGAAATATTAGTTTTATTCGGTGGACAAGACTAAAATCCAAAGCCTCAGCATCAGTTCCAGCCAAAAGCCCCTCGCCTTCTACAGACCCTTGTTTTTATCCCCCAGAATCAGGTCCCACCCAATGGTGGGATCAGATACCACCCAATGGTGGAAGCAGAATCAGGTACCACCCCAGGGTGGGGGCAGAATGCCAGGTCACACCCTAGGGTAGGACACAATCACTGATCAGGGTAGGGTCAGTAACATAATAATCCCATAAAATGTTTACATACACAACAATTCCCCCATTTGTTTTTAGTAAACAAACAATATTGTCTACAATTATTAAAGGAAAAACTAGTCAATAATAAAAGAGCGGCTGTTTGCATAAGCACATCACAGGAAAATGTAAAGAAAAACTTCTAACCTAAACACAGGGTGCCCCTCCCTTAATATAAATGAATGATGATAAGCTTTTGCAATCCTGACTAGCCAAAGGCAGGTAATATTTCCATAGCAACAATGTAATAAAGTGAAAATTAACATACTAGCTTTTTTCAAAAATATAACATTTCTGCAAAATATACCATACACCTGTAACTTAAAATTTTCTTAATGCTTTTTTACCAAGCACTGTTCTGGAACTTTCACATTCCTATACTTTTAAACTATATTGGGGGAACTTTCTGTTCCTATTAACCTTTCTACACACAAGCATAAAAGCATAAATGCAGAATATATATTTTAAAAACAGACGAATACATTAAAATACACAGCAAAACATTTTGCAATTGAAAATATTAACTATGGAAAACAATAAAACACATTTAAATTGGCAAGAACCTGACTTAATGAAGAGATACATTTGAAGCAAAGTGCGGCGATTTTTAAATTAGATTGTTCATTTGGGCTTTACTGTTATTTTTCCCCCTTTTTAACTAATTTTTTACACACTAACTAAAACTTATCCCATCACCAACTATGTGTAAAATATGTGGTTACCCACTTAATCCCTTCACCTAAAAACCATTAGTCCAAATGCTGGTCTTCTTCCACACCAATGTCTCCATGTGGCTTTCTTCCATGGGGTTTCAGCAGGGTTAACTTGAGCCGTTTCATTCTCCTGATCTGGAGGGCGGGTCCCAGGCTTGCCACTTCGCTTCCCCACACACATTTCCAATTCTGGCCTGATTAGGAGTTTTTCACTGCTTTTTTGCTGCAGGACGGGCATTCTCTGCTGATCGCAGCTGCCTGCAGGATGGGCATTTTCTGCTGATTGTCTCGGCCACAGCTTCTTTTCAGGGCGCATCTGGATGTTCAGAATTCAAAGTGATTCAAACTAAAAGTCCAGTACGAAATTTTTAGTCAAAAATCCAAATTAGTCAAAATCCAAATTCAGGCTGTAGGTCGTATTAGTAAATCAGTCCATTCTAAATACAGTCTTTTTTCTTGTCCGTTTCCAATCTAGGCTTTCCATCAGTCTCTGAGGAGGCCGAGGTTTTTTTTTTTTTTTTTTTCCTTCTTGTAACAAAGTCTCAGTCCTGGGCCTGGGCCTGAAATGGGGGTGATACAAGCTTCCACCTCCCATGTTTCAGTTGCCTTTCTGCCCCCAGAAGGGGTGTCAGCCATATTTGAAAATGGCTTCACTTGGTAGCCCAAGGTTTTGGGCTGACTGCAACTGAAAAGAGCCAAAATCAAACTTAAAAGCAGGTATCTCACCATGATTGCTGTTCTCTTGGGTCCAGAGTTCAGATCCATGTTCAGGGCGCCATTATGTTGCTAGTCAGCCCCTGAAGAGGTTGACTGATGGAGGGATGGAGGATGAGGTATTTTCCCTCCACCTCAAAGCATGTGTCAGCCACCCTGTTCAGCCAGCGGTTCTGAGTTGAAGTGGCGGATAAACAGCTCACAGACAGTCAGGCTTGTGGAAATATTAGCTTTATTTGGTGGACAAGACTGAAGTCCAAAGCCTCAGCATCAGTTCTAGCCAAAAGCCCCCTGCCTTCCACCTGGCATTCTGCCCTTACCCTAGGGTGGTACCTAATTCTGCTTCCACCATTGGGTGGTACCTGATTCTGGGGGATAAAAACAAGGGTCTGTGGAAGGCAAGGGGCTTTTGGCTGGAACTGATGCTGAGGCTTTGGACTTCAGTCTTGTCCACCGAATAAAGCTAATATTTCCACAAGCCTGACTGTCTGCGAGCTGTTTACCTGCCGCTTCACCTCAGAACCATCAGCTGAACAGGGTGGCAGATGCGTGCTCTGCGCTGGAGGGGAAAGACCTCACCCTCCATTCCTCCATCAGTCAACCTCTTCAGGGGCTGACTAGCAACAGTTCATAATACATAGTTTGCTTTTCACAATCACAAAGTTGTTCATGTTGAGTTTCACTAATAAATTATACAACAACCCTTAACCAGTGTAAATTTTCCAAAACCATTGTCCCCAGTTGTTATCCTGCTATCTCCCTGCCCTCTCCCATGCCTGCCTCTGTGGTAGACATTTTTCTTCTCTGTGTTGTTTTCTTCTTCCTTCCTCCCTTTGCCACCCTTCCTCTCTCCCACCTTTCCTTCCTCCATCCTACCCTTTTTTCTTCTTCCCACCCTTCCTCTCACCCTTCCTTACACCCTTCCTCCTACCCACTCTTCCTCTCACCCTTTCTTACAACCTTCCTTCATCCTACTCTTCCTTCCTCCCACTCTTCCTTCCTTCCTCCCTCCCTTCCTCCCTCTCACCCTCCCTCCCTTCCTCCCTCCCTCCCTCCCACCTTCCTTCCCTTCCTTCTTTCCTTCCTTCCTTCCTTCCTTCCCACCCTTCCTTCTTTCCTTCCTTCCTTCCTTCCCTCCTTCCTTCCTTCCCACCCTTCCTTCCTTCCTTTCTTCCCACCCTTTCTTCCCACCCTTTCTTCCCACCCTTCCTTCCCACCCTTCCTTCCTTCCTTCCTTGCTTCCTTCCTTCCTTCCTTCCCACCCTTCCTTCCCACCCTTCCTTCCCACCCTTCCTTCCCACCCTTCCTTCCTTCCTTCCTTCCTTCCCACCCTTCCTTCCCACCCTTCCTTCCACCCTTCCTTCCTTCCTTCCTTCCTTCCTTCCTTCCTTCCTTCCTTCCTTCCTTCCTTCCTCCTCCCTCCCTTCCTCCCTCCCTCCCTCCCTCCCTCCCTTCCTTCCTTCCTTCCTCCCTCCCTCCCTCCCTCCCTTCCTTCCTTCCTTCCTTCCTCCCTCCCTCCCTTCCTCCCTCCCTCCCTCCCTCCCTTCCTTCCTTCCTCCCTCCCTTCCTTCCTTCCTCCCTTCCTTCCTTCCTTCCTTCCTTCCTTCCTTCCTTCCTTCCTTCCTTCCTTCCTCCCTTCCTTCCTCCCTCCCTTCCTCCCTCCCTCCCTCCCTTCCTCCCTTCCTTCCTTCCTCCCTCCCTTCCTTCCTTCCTTCCTTCCTTCCTTCCTTCCTTCCTTCCTTCCTTCCTTCCTTTCTTCCTTCCTTCCTTCCTTCCTTCCCCATTATTTCTCCTTTCTCCACTTAGTTTGTCTAACATTTTTTTTGTCGTTGTTGTTGTTTTTGAGCCACACCTGGTGATGATCAGGGGTTACTCATGGCTATGCTCTCAGAAATCACTCCTGGCTTGGGTCACCATTTGGGACACTAGGGGGTCAAACTGCTGTCCATCCTAGGCTAGTGCAGGAAGGCAGATGCCTTACTGCTAGTGCCACTGCTCCAGCCCCAGTTTGTCTAATATTTTTGACCAAAGAATCTGATCCAAACCTTCTATACAAATTATTATCTATTTGTTCATTTGATGGGTACTATAGGTCATACACACTTGAGTCATGCATTTTACTGGTAAACTAAATTGTCAGCATTACAAGTTAGTTTTTAAAACATGAATAAACTAGTTTGTAATTAATTTTATTAGTTATTGGAAACTAATCATTGTTACAGGTTGAAGCTGTTTTTATATAGTCAATATAATGCACTTAAAAATTCCCTTTTTATAAAAGGCAGAATAAATTAAAGAACATCATAATAAAGTGTCTTGTATTTTATCTAGTTCAATTATATTATGCATACAGGTGAAGAAAGTATAGTCAAAGAGGTTGCATGATATGTAAAGTCAGAGAACTAGTTAATGGCTAGTAATATCTAGTAAAGAGAAATAAAAATATTTTCTTTCAAGTTATTTTTATTTTCCATGAAGAAATTATACTTTACTTTATGAATAAAGAGACAAATCAAACAGGTTTTATATATATATGCCGAGGTGTTTTTCTTGAATGCAGCCTGTTTTGGTTCAAGCCCTCACATGCCAGGGTGTCCTGAGTACTATAGCAATGGTCTGTTAGTACAGGGTCAAGAAAAGCACCCAAAATCAGAAGATATAATCCAATGGTAGTTAATTTAAAAAAAATACAAAACCAAATAAATATACACTACAAAAATAAATGCATAGTATTTCATTTTTCTATCTATTAATATGTTGCAGGTAGTAACAGCAGTTACAGATTGAAGAATATGAGAATAATAATTATTATGTATTATGACTTTTGCATCTACCTGGTTATGTGACTAAGTAGGTGACTATATGGAAGAATCATACATGGGGGATGTATACAGATATTAGTATGTATGTAGGTAACACTAATAAATAGTAATAAAATTACACATGTAAATATATTTACATATGTCTTCATTTACTATTTTCTCCTTCTATTACTACTATTACCAATTTATGAATCAAAATTAATAAATTAATAAATAATCATGAAACAAATAAATAATATACTAACATGTAGCTAAGATCAATATAAGTAATAATTCAGATGTTGAAAGATTTTGCTATTCCAAAATCAATCTAAGCATATATTGACATTTCCTTTCTTCTGTTGGAATCAACCTAGATGTTCAAAAACAGATGAGTGGTACATATATACATCATAACGATGTGGTACATATATACAATGGAATACTACATAGCTGTAAGGAATGATACAATAATGAAATTAGCTGCAACGTAGATGAAACTGGAAAATGTTATGTTAAATAAAGTAAGGCAGTAGAAGGATACAGAATGAGATCATTTATATGTGGTATTTAGAATAACTGCATGAGAAATTATTCAAATGGAAGTTGTCTTGAACACCCTTGGTTCCAGAGAATAGTGAGGAGAAGATAAAAATTGAGTAGAAGAAAAGAAACAAATATAAAAGGATGGCAGACAGGGATCAAGTGTTCTCAGGTGTGTTCTTAGTGTTAAGAAAGGACAGACTAAATATCCAGAACAAAGTCAACAACAATGGAATCAATCTAAACTAACAATCTATCTAAACTGTTGTACAGGGACCTGTGGTATGCAATCTAGGAACAAGGTGACAGGAGGTTAACACTAGTTGTGAAATTGTTCCTAATTTATTGTGTTTTGAAACCCAACTATGAAGGACTTTGTAAATCACAATGGTTTCAATAAAATAAGATTTAAAAAAGAAAGTAAACATTAAAAGAAATAGAGAAAGTCTGATACCTGGAGTCTGAACAATATGATATTCAGTAAATGCTGGATCAGAGAGGAAATAAAAAATTCCTTGATATAATGAGGAAATATTTATCAAAATGTTTGGTACACAGCTAATGCAGTACTTAAGGGGGAAGTAACAATAATTACAGGCCTACTTTAGGAAGGTAGTAAAAGATAAAATAAAAATGTACACTTAAATATCTGAAGAACCATGAATAAATAAATCCAAATACTATTAGAAAAAAAAATAAATACCTGAGCTGAAATCAATACTATAGAAACCAAGAAAACAATGTAAAGAATCAATGAAACCAGGAGCTGATTTCTTATAAATAAATGTTTGGTTATACTCGTGAGAAAAAAATGTGCTCAAATAAATAAGTTCATAAATTAAAGGGAAGAAATACAACAGACTATCAGAAATGCAAGATATCATGGGAGCTTACTATGAAAAACTATAATCTGTTAAATTGTAGTTCCTAGGAGAAATGGACAGATTCCTGGAGACAGGAATTTCTGAAATTAAATAAAGAGGAGGTAGACAGCCTGAACAGGGCAATCGCAGCAAGAAAATTAAAACAGTAGTTTAAAATCTTCTCAAGTACAAAAGTCCATATGTGTTTATTGGTGAGTAATGAGATATTATTTTATACCAGTAAAAATGGAACATATCAGGAGTACTGAGAAAAATCTGTATTGACTGAGATGTAGTAAAAGGAAATTCTTATTTACTATTGGTAGGGATATTATCTGGTTTAACCCTTGTGGAAACCAGTATGGGAAGTTCTCGGTAAGTTAAAACTAAGCTGCCATATGACTCAGCAATTCAACTTTTGGGTATCTACCTCCAAAAGGTATAGAACTGAGTTTTTATGGGAAACTTCTATGAGAAAATGGAGCAAGAGTGAAAGAAGTTGGGATGAAGAGATGGCATGAAGGTAGTGCATTTGCTTTGCATGCAGAAGGACAGTGGTTCAAATCTCGGCATCCCATATGGTCCCCTGAGCCAGCCAGGAGCGATTTCTGAGCATAGAGAAAGGACTTACCCTTGAGTGTTGCCGGATGTGACCCAAAACAAAACAAAACAAACAAAACAAAACAAAAGAATGAAAGAAATTGGAATGGGTACTCTGTGACATTGGTACCGGTACCATACTCTCTATTAGAGAATACTGAAATGTTGTATGTATAAAATCCAGTCATGAAAGTACTATAAACAATGGTGGTTACAGTATTGAAAAATAAAATGGGACTAATAGCACAGCAGGCAGGGCATCTGCCTTGCATGTAGCTAACCTATGTTCAATTTCTGGCATCCCCTATGGTCTCCTGATCCTGCCAGGAATGAATTCTTCACACAGAGCCAGGAGTAACCCCTGAGCACCGTTGAGTGTGACCCAGAAACGAAAGTATTTAAAAATTGTTATATATCTGCCAAGGAGGAAGAATGGAAGGGTTATTGGGAGGAAACATGGGATTTTGGTAGAGGGAAGGAGATATTAATGGTGGGATTGATGTTGAAACATGGAATACCTAAAACAACTCTCTTATGAATAACGTTATAAATGAAAATGTCTTAATATTTTTTAAGAAAGCATAGATTCTATAATCAAACAAATCTAGGTCAAAAATTCTCATTTTACTAAATAAAGGTATTACTTTGCATGTTTAATTTCTCTCTGCTACTTTTCTTGTCAGTAAAATAGATATAACATATCCTCTCTAAGGGATATATTTTTATTTATTTATTTATTTATTATTTATTTTTGGGGTTTGAGGATATATCTGGTGTTTCTCAAGTGATAACTCTTGGCTTTGCACTAAGGAATTGCTCCTGGTTGTCTCAGGGGATCATAAGAAATACTGGGGCTTGAAACCATATCAGCATGCCAGCATTCTCTATCACTGTCCTCTTTTACAGCCTGAGTTTGAATTTCTTACCATGAAAATTATTTATCACATCTGAATATAGTAAGTTAATAAATGTATTTTTATTGTTATTCTTATTAAGTACAATTTTATTCTAAAAAACTTTTAAACTGTTTTTGTTTTTATTCTCCCTACCATCATATAATTGACATTTTTGTTTGTTTTTTACTTTATTTTCAGACTTCTTAAATGAAAGGATATCATTGCTTCTGTTTGCCACCATCTTTGTAGGAAAGAGAAATTTTATACAATGGCACTTTATAATCTACTAATTGACCTAGATGTTGAGGGATTTGGGTCAGGCACAGAATAATTATCAAGAAGGTTGATTTAGCTCATGCATATTGAAATATTTCAAACTAAACTTTAGGCCTGTATTGATGCTTCCTTAAAAGTGGGTGCTATAACTTGTTTCTGCCCTGCTGCTTGACCCATACTCAATATAGAAAACAAAACTATAATAATTTTATAAAATAGTAGAATGCTTAAATGATTCATATATACATTATTTCAGGGGTGGGGAATGTTTGGCCTCTGGGTCATAGTATGGCCTGGAAAATCATGTAATCTGTCCCTAGTACATGAAGGGGCAAACAAATATATTCTTTTCAGCTGTCCACTTGCCTATATTGTGCATCCTGCAAATGATTTTTATAAGTTTCAAATGGTCCTTGGCATAAAATATTTTCTCATTTCTGGTTAGATAATAGTATTGTTAATGAATTGAAGCAGCAGTCAAAAAGTAGCTTGGAAATTAAATAGCAGAGTAAAAGTCACTTAGGGCAAACCTATGGTTGTGATATATGGTTAGAGTTTGTCCAAGTTTCTGACAAACAATAGCTACCTAATGAGGAACAGAATGTGGAGTCAGCCTTTCAGAATTCTATTGACTTAAACCTCTTGTGAATTATAGGTAGTTATGCAGCTGTTTGAAGTGATTTCTTTCCAGGAGTGTCTGACCTCAAGTGCTCTCATGATAATTTTTTGCTGAGTATTTCCACTATACCATTTGTATTAATTATTTTAGATTAAATTCAGAAACAGAAATGGTAACACTGACTTAAAAATAAGTAAGTTTCATGACAGAGAAAGATGGTTATTCTATCTGAATCTTCAAATAGTTAAGTCTTGGAGCTGCAAGTGGAAAATTGTGGGACTGATTGTTTGCATCCTTTAGGGATACTGTTCTGATGTACTGTTGTCTGCCTGCAAGGGAATGTTGGTGGCTTATTCTTATGCCTAAATTTTGTTTTAAATACAAAACAAGCATTACTTTGGTAGAAAACTTAATTATATTTATAAATTTTAATTCTGATTCAGTAACTGCTAGTTTTATGTGTATTTTTTGTTTGTCATGTTTGTTTAATTGGTTCTTGATTCTCAATTTTTTGTTAAGAAGTTCCTAAGATGATTCTTGATTCCTTTAACAAATACTAGTAAGCTTTCTACTCAGATTTATAAAGTACCAACCAAACTTATCACAGCAAGAATAGGAAAAATTTGAGATAGTAGCTGAAACTTTTCCTCAAAAATGACATAGATAAACCAATGTATATGAAATATACCTATATATTCTACATATGTCTATGTGATAAACACAAATATTTATCTGTCATCAGTTAAATGTAAATGAAAACGGCCATGACGCATCGTGTCACTCATCATAAAGATTAAAAACAAGCATTGTTGGTGAGTACACAAAGACAAAGAAATACTCATCTACTTACTATAAGGATGGTCTGCTTCTAAATCTAGAGAAAACAGTTTGGAGCTATCTCAAAATATTAAGAATTGAGAGGATCAGAGTGATCATATAGTGAGCTACTTAGCTCTCTTTGCAAACATCTGAATTGGGTTCAATTCCTGAGAGCAGAGCCAGGTGTAAGTCCTGGACACTGCTGGCTGTGGTCCTTAAACAAACAAAATTCTATAATTTTTAAGAAAAAATTTATTGAAAAATTCTCAAAACTTTTAAGAGATTTTACTTTTTGACATCTATTCAAGTGCCAAGTACTGTGGTTTTTTCCCTAGACAATATCCCTAGGAGTTCTATAGCTAGATCATATGGGAGCTCAATTTCCAGTTTTTTGAGTTCCAAAAGAACTGGACTAGATGGCATTCCCGCCAGCAGTGAATAAGAGTTCCTTCCTCTCCACATCTCTGCCAGCACTGATTGTTCTTATTCTTTGTGATGTGTGCCAGTCTTTGTGTCATGAGATGGTATCTCATTGTTTTGATTTGCATTTCTCTGATGATTAGTGATGTAGAGTATTTTTTCATGTGCCTTTTGTCCATTTGTATTTCTCCTTTGAGAAATTGTCTGTTCATTTCTTCTCCCCAATTTTCGATGAAGTTAGATGTTTTTCTCTTGTTAAATTCTGTCAGTAAGTTGTATATCTTATATATTAGCCCCTTGTGTGATGGGTATTGGGTGAATAGTTTCTCCCATTCTGTGGGTGGCTTTTTTTATCCTAGTCACTATATCCTTTGAGGTGCAGAAGCTTCTCAGCTTAATATAGTCCCATCTGCTTATCTCTGCTTCTACTTGTTTGGAGAGTGATGTTTCCCCTTCAAAGATGCCTTTAATCTCAATGTCATGGAGTGTTTTACCCATGAGTTGTTCTATATATCTTATAGTTTCAGGTCTGAAATTAAGGTCTTTAATTCATTTGGATTTGTGCATGGTGTTAGATGGAGGTTTAAATTTGCTTTGTCCATAAATTCTGATAATTTGTGTCTTTATTGTCATCTGTTTTCAGGATTTTTTTTTTATTTCCTCTTTGATTTTATCCCTGACTGAATGGTTGTATATTAGTGAGCTGTTTAACTTCCAGGTGTTTAAGTTTTTCTTCTGTTTCCTTTTGTAGTTCACTTCTAATTTCAGTGCATTGTGAGCTGAGAAGGTAGTCTTACAATATCCTCTTGATTTTTTTAAAATTATCTTTATTTAAACACCATGATCACAAATATGATTGTAGTTGTATGATTGCAGTCATGTAAAGAACACCCCCGTTCACCAGTGCAAGATTCCCACCACCAATTTCCCAAATCTCCCTCCTCCCCACCCCACCCACAACTGTACTCCAGACAGGCTTTCTATTTCCCTCATTCATTCACATAGTTATAGTTATATATAGTTATATATATTTATATATATAGTTATATATAGTTATAGTTTTAAGTGTAGTTATTTCTCTAACTGCACTCATCACTCTATGTGGTGAGCTTCATGTCATGAGCTGCACCTACATGGATAAATGGGGAAAATAAGGGTTGGCGAGGCAGTAAAAGATTAGAAATAAGCTTTGTAGGGCAGTATCAAGTCACAATACAAAATGGATATTATGCATATATAAACCCCATACCTGGCAAGAGCTGGCCTCCAGAATCAAAGGAGAAACCGGAAACCAGATATCTGCCCGCCCTGATTCCCCATGCCCCTCTCCCCCTGGACTCCAGGCCTTCCCTGGGTGCCAGCTCAGATGGCCATAAGTGGGTTCAGGTGAACTCTTAGGGTTCCTCAGGCTTCCCTCTCCCTCCATACTCCAAGGGGGAGGTACATGAGGAGGAGGGCAGGCAGATATCTGGCTTCCGGTTTCCCCTTTGATTCTGGAGGCCAGCTCTTGCCAGGTACAGGGTTTGGGGAGGCCCCATACTGGAGGCCTTCTCTCTAGCCTGGGGAGTGCTGGGAGGCTTGACACACCCCCAGGCGTCCCCCTTTCTCCCCTGGTATCCTCTTGATTCTTTATGGATATATGTTTTATGGGCTAGTATGTGGTCTATCCTGGTGAATGACCCACGTGAATTGGAGAAGAATGTGGAATTTAGTTTTCTGGGGATAGAGTGCCCTATAGATATATGTATCTGCTAGGCTACTTTCTTCCATTTCTCTTTTCAGAGATAATAAATTCTTGTTGGGTTTTATCCTGGTTGACCTATCAAGGAGTAACAGAGCAGTATTGATGTCTCCTACTATTATTGTGTTGCTAATGATGTTTTCTTTCAGATTTGTCTACAATTGTATTCATTTCTTTTCTGGTCATCATTGGGTGCATATATGTTTAGGAGTGTGATTGCTTCCTGTTTTACATATCCCTTGATTATTATATGTCCATCTTTGTCCCTTATAACTTTTCTAAGTCTAAAGTTTGTGTCATCTGATATTAATATGGCCATTTCAGCTTCTTTAAGGGAGTTATTTACTTGGATGATTTTTCATCAACCTTTGATTTTGAGTTATGTTTGTTGTAACTATTCAGAGGTGTTTCTTGTAGGCAGCACTATGTTGGATCTAGTCTTTTGATCCATTTTGCCAGTCTGTGTCTCTTAACAGGTGCATTTAATCTATTGACATTGAGAGATATAATTGTCATGGGATTTATGTCATCTTTATGTAGAAGTTTGGTGTGTTTGTTGGTCTTTCTTGTATTAAAGTAGACCTTTCAATAGTTTTAACCATCCTTAAAAGTTTCTTAGCTGTTGTTTATCTATGAAGCTATGTTTACCTTCTTCAAACTTGAAAGTGAGTTTGGCTGGGTGCATTATTCTAGGTGATGCATTCCATTCATTGAGTTTTGTCACTATATCCCACTGATGCCTTCTGGTCCTGAGGGTTTCTTGTGACAGGTCTGCTGTAAATCTTAAGGATGCTCCTTTGAATGTAATTTCCCTTTTTATCTTGCTGATTTCAGTATTCTATTCCTATCTATGGTATTCATCATCGTGTCTAGGATGTGTCTTGGGGTGCATTTCTTTGGGTATCTTTTCTTTGGGTACTCTTTAGGCATGCAGGATTTGGTTGCATTCCCTTGACTGTTGATTTTTCTCAGAGATTTTCTTCCTGAGCCTCTGACGTTTCAATGATTATTATGTTGTTTCTGTAGAATTTGTCAAGGACTTCTATTTTCATTTGTTCACATTCTTTGATTATTTTTCATTGTCTGATCATTTGCTTTAAGGTTCATTTCCAATTTCTTCTGTTGTATGGTGTTATGCATCTCATCTTCTAGCTCACTGATTCTATCTTCAGCTCCTGTTACTCTGTTGGAGAGGCTTTCCATTGAGGTTTTTATTTTTCTACTGAGTTGTTCAGTTCTGTTATTTCAGTTTGAAGTTTGTAAATTTCTATTTTCATATTCTCTTGATTCCTACTTGTGGTTCATTCAACTTGATCTATGCTTTCTTTGAGTTCTAATAACATCCTTCTTATTTCTTCTCTAAACTCCATATCTAAGAGGCTAACTGGGTGGTTTACACTTTTCAGGTCATCAGAGCTGACATCTTCATTATGTATGCATCGTGTTGGCCTGCATTTTTCATGATTGTCACACTTGTAATGTTTTTTTTAATGTGTTATGGTGGGGTTCATCATCTATAATTTGTCTGGTAAAGTGAAGTGGCAGGCTCCTCTGGCTCTCCCTCTTTGTGGGAAAAGACTGCCTACCTTGATAATGTGGGTGGAGATGTTTTCAAGTTGATGGCTTTCATGACTGCATGGTGGAGGCAGACAGGACAGGTAACCAAGCAGGTGCAAGGCAAACAGCAGCTCTTTAAGATGTCTCGTTTGTGCCAAAACACTTGGCAGGCCAAAGATTATTTCTCGAAAAGGCTTTCTTGTCTTCAACCATTTCTTTTTTCAGAGTAATAGTAATATATCTAGGGATCTTTCTCTGGGCTCATAATTCTGATTTGTTTTTCTGAAAACCTGTTTTTATTCCAGTACCACGTAAGTTTATTTGCTATAGTTTCATAGTATAATTTAGAATCAGTGAATTCTTTGACTCCCGTCATTTTTCCCCCTCAAAAAAAAGCTTTGGCTATTTTTTTCTTTAGAACTTTACATAGATCTTTTATATTATGTGTCAGAAAAGCAATGCTTTTGGCCTAAGCCAGCAATATCTGGGATTCTCCATATATGGATTGTTGACTATGATGAATTGTATTTATAGTGACACTCCTTTTGTTCATTATTGTTTTGTAATCTTTGACTATGGGTTCCTATTTTATCTTAACCTATTGGAGACTTAAAGCAATTTTTTTAAAAAGAATTTTCTTTTATTACTACCAGTATCTTTAGTCCACTATTACTTCAGTTTCCTTTGAGAGCCTTGTCTCAGTGAAGAAGTTCAAAGTCTATATCTTCTGATCTGAGGTACAGAATATTGATAGCAATTTTGCCACTGGCATCTACACTCAGAGATGCAGATTCTTATTGACTATATACTCAATCTTCTGAGCAGCACAGATTGCTTTCTGTGTGTTTTTCTTGATGTGAAGGTCATTTTTAGAGTTCCCCATCCTGTCTGCTTTATTGTTATAATGATTCAAAATAGATACCTTATCTCTTATGCCTAGGGAACTTGCAAAGCACATGGGCAGTGAGAGTAGAAGCAAATTTCTGTAAAAACTCTTTTTTTATATTAAAAAGAAAAAAATAACTTGATAAGGTAATATTTAATCTAATTTGTATTCTAACCTCTGTAAAATGAATTAGTGAAAGCCTGAATTTTGGCAGTCAATAGTCACTACCTTCAAAAAGAAACACTAAAAATTACCTTTTATATGAGTAATTTTGTTTTGAAAAAAAGATACATAGAAATTTTATACATCTTATGTTGATATTTTTACCATTTTTATCATGATTATAAATGAGTAATTTATTTTAGAAAAATGAAAACTGAGCAAAAATATCATTCTTATCACATATGCATGCAAACAAAATGAATTCCCATTCTTGATTTTGGTTTTCATCACTTGACCCTTTAAATTTAATATGATACATTAAATTTTTTATTGTATCATAGTCTTTATGAGGAAGTCCACATGCATAATTTAAACTTTGAAGGAAGAATATCTAAATATAGTTTTTGTAATTCTCCACAATGCTAATTTTTATTTATTTATTGCTTCTTCCCTCTTTCCTTCCTTTCTAAATATATCCACATATATTGTTTTGTCCTTTGGGCTATATATCAATATATAATATATTTATATGTTATAAATTAAAAACTATATTCATATATTATAAAAATTATTATATATCTGTAATTATGACATTATTTCATAAATTATATGTAATATATAAAATTACATAAGATTTATAATAATATATTATTTCAGTTTTAATCTTTTCATGTATCCCCAGGGGATCCCCACATGTCTGATTTGCTCAGAGAAAGTTGCAGTGCACAAGGAATACGACTTGAAGCGCCATTATTCAATTAAACATGCTGAGGAATGTGCAAAATATCAAGGAAATGAGAGAGCCAAGTGGGTTGCCAGTCTTAAAGCATGTCTAATGAGGCAACAAGATTTCTTCAAGAAAGCAACCAAAGAGAATGTTGCATCAGTCGAAGCTAGTTACATGGTTAGTGAGATGATTGCTAAGGCAGGGAAACCATTCACAGAAGGAGAGTTTGTTAAAAAAAAAATGCATGTTACAGGCTGCAAGTATTATCTGTCCGGAAAAGAAAGGCCAGTTTAGCAAAATCAGCCTTTCTGCCAACACTGTGGCAGAGCGCATTTTTGACATGTCAAGTGACATCATCAACTGTGTGAGACAGCCAAATGTTTTGATGCACATTCAGTTGCTCTTGACGAGGGCACAGATATAACAGACACTATGCAGCTCACAATTTATGTTCGTGGTGTTGATTGCAATTTTGAATTGACAGAGGAGCTGCCCACAATAATTCCAATGCCTGGCCAGACCACTGCTAATGAGATATTTCGGCATCTGTGTGATGCCATTGAGAATGCAGGTTTGCCATGGAAGAGGTTTGTTGGAATAATAACTGATGGAACGCCATTGATGACAAAGAGGAAAAATAGACTGGTGGCATTGTTCAAAAAAAACTTGAAGAGGAGGGTGTAGAGAAGGCCATTGCTCTTCACTGCATTATCCATCAGCAGGTCCTTTGCATTAAATGCCTGCCATGTGACAATGTGATGTCTGTTGTTGTGAAATGCATCAACCAAATCAGATCCAGGGGCTTAAAGCACAGGAGATTCAGTGCTTTTTTAGAGAAAATGGAATCAAAATATGGAAATGTGGTCTATTTCACCAAGGTATATTGGCTCAGCAGGGAAAATGTCCTGAAAAGATTTTTTTTTGAGTTGAGAGAAGTGAAAGCCTTCATGGAGAAGGATGGGAATGCTGTTTCTGAGTTAGTGATCACAAATGGCTCATGGACTTAGCTTTTCTTGTTGACATCACACATAAGCTGAATGTACTAAACAAGATGTTACAAGGCCCGGCCGGGTCAGTTTATCAGTGCTGCCTATGACAACTTGAGAGCATTCTCCACAAAACTTGTGTTATGGAAATCCCAGATCTCTCAGACAAACCTTTGTCATTTCCCTGCATACAAGGAACTTTTGGATGCAGGCATACCATTCAGTGGTGAAAAATATGTTGATGCTATTTTTAAGCTAGAGAAGGAATTTGATCACAGATTTGCAGACTTCAGAAAGCACAGAGCCACTTTCCAAATTTTTGTGGACCCATTTTCCTTTGATGTGCAAGATTCCCCTCCTGTGCTTCAAATGTAGCTCATTGACCTGCAATGCAACTCTGGTCTCATAGCCAAGTTCAGGGAGATTAGTGGAAAAGCAGACATGCATGGGCAATTTTTTTTTGTTGTTTTTTTTGGGCCACACCCTGTGAGGCTCAGGGGTTACTCCTGGCTATGCGCTCAGAAGTTGCTCCTGGCTTCTTGAGGGACCATATGGGACGCCGGGGGATTGAACCGCGGTCCGTCCTAGGCTAGCACAGGCAAGGCAGGCACCTTACCTCCAGCGCCACCGCCCAGCCCCCTCATGGGCAATTTTTGATAGAATTGCCTCCCAGCTTCCCTGAGCTTTCCTGAATGTTCAAGGGCACCATGTGACTTTTTGGGAGCACATATTTGTGTGAAAAGTTATTCTCCACATTGAACTTCAATAAGTAAAAGTCAGGTCCAGCCTTAATGATGATCATCTTCAAGCCATACTGAGGGTCTCAACTGCTTCCTCTCTAAAGCCAAATGTGGTTCAGATTTGTGAGAAGAGGTGCTGTCAAGTCTCTGGCAGCAAGGCATAGGCAAAAGATGCCATGTTTAGAAGAACTGTTCATGATCTTCACTCAATGTTCTATTCATGTTCAGAAGAAATAATTAAAACTGTTAATAATGATGTTTGAGGACTTTTTTTTTTGTAAAATCCCTTATACAGCCCTCCCTGCCTCCCCCCGACTTTGCCTCCTCCAGCCCCCAGGTAAATTGTGTTTGAGAGCCCTGGTTTAGAGATTTATCACAAAACTAAAAAAATTGCACACACTTATATCTGATTTTTAAGATTTTCTCCTTTTGTTTCTTGATAACAATTGGATAATACTATACTTATTATGTCTTATTACTTGGCAATAACACTCAATAAAGATCAAACCTGATTTACTTATGTTCATTCTTTTTATTTATTTTTTATTTTTATTTTTTGTCCCGTTTGACGCTCAGGAGTTACTGCTGGCTATGCGCTCAGAAATCACTCCTGGCTTGGGGGGACCATATGGGACGCCGAGGGATTGAACCATGGTCCGTCCTATGCTAGTGCTTGCAAGGCAGACACCTTACCTCTAGCGCCACCTTCCGGCCCCTGTTCATTCTTTTTAAATGTGAATTACTTTATTTAAAGACCATGTATTATGTAGTTTAGTTGCTCATAATACATTTTATAAGGAAGTTGTAAAAATTATTAAACAGAACGAAAGAAAGATAATATAATAAATTTTGTAAAAATTATCATATTTTGCAACAGGACATTAAATCATTTTCAGAAGGTTTAATAAGCTCTTGTTGCTAGTTGATCTTTCTGTTACTTTTTCTGTTTTTGAATGGTAGGTGGCTTTGAATTTTATTGTTATCTAAATTGCTGTGTTCCTACTGGGATGAAACTATTGAAAATCTTGGAACTATCATGTAGCTGCATATGTGGTCACCAGTCAAGTATCTCCAAGCTCTGTGGCTAATTATTGCTGCTTCTGTGGGGTGTAGTTTAATTGCCAGACCTTCGAGAAGTACAAGAAGACAAGAGGTTTGCCTTTATTCACTTCTTAAAAGTCTTGGTAATGTTAGCTCAAATACTGGCATATCTAGAGTTTTGGTCTGTTTGGTGTCTCTGTAAAGGTGAGTGATTGAGTGGTGGAGCTGGGTCACTGGTAGGAGCAATTTTTAGAGGTGGGTGGAGCTGGTGCAGCTTTGGTAGGGTGAGTCTTGGTCTACCTACCCTCCTAGGATTGCCAACTTTCAGCCAACTAGGCAAAAAAATCCCAGAAATTTTTGCATCTTGGTTCACATCTCTTTTGAGACTAGAGTGAGTCTCTGGTGCTGGTCAAATGCAGTCATGGCAACTGCATTCATTCATTGAGCATAGTTTAGGCTCTGTTCTTACTCTTTTTTTTTTTTCGTTTTTGGGTCACACCGGGCAGCGCTCACGGGTTACTCCTGGCTCTACACTCAGAAATTGCTCCTGGCAGGCTCAGGGGACCATATGGGATACCGGGATTCAAACCACTGACCTTTTGCATGAAAGGCAAACGCCTTACCTCCATTCTATCTCTCCAGCCCCTTATAGTGAGCAGAATATGAGAATATATATGTTGTATATGAACTTGTATATATGCTTATATAAACACATTTATAATATGCTTATATAAGTATATCCATCATCATTATTAATTTGCATATATAAATATATGAATATAATCATAATTTTGTATTGGTATTTCTAAATCTAATGCAAAATGTTTTTAAACTGTCAGCCTGTATCCCAAAGAAAGGAAATTTATACACAGAGTATAATATCTACTTTTGCATATCTTTTGCCTTTAGTTTTACAATCTCTGCTACTTTTCCAAATTATTTATATCATCATCATTTTCCATATCTCAGTGAAATTCTCTCATACACTTATACTTCTGTCAAGTTCTTTTGTTCAATCTGTATTTTATCTTGTTATTTATTTTTCTCTGTTCTCAGTAAAATTCATTCATACACTCATATTTTTTAATATAAATTTTTATTTTGATCATAATGGCTTACATATTGTTGACAATAATATTTTAGGTACATATTTACATAAAATCAGGGGGGATTCCCATCGCCAAATTGTCATCCCTACGCCTCCGTTTCTATCCTACCTCCCTTTTCCTTTTCCCTCACCCCAGGGCGGCTAGAATATGTGGTCCCCTCTGTATCTAACCCACTACTTAGTAGTCTTGCACCTGTTTGGTCCTGATGCCTCCCTTATTTCCCCCTCTATCTGGAGTCAGGACTAGCTAGTTCAAGTTGCGTGGTTTTGTTTGAAGGAGAAAAAAGCAATAAACTGGGGTAAGAGTCTAATACCCCGAAAATGGGCGGAGTCCTTCTAAAGGCTCTCATCATCACTCTGGGAGATGGAGAAAAAGTAGGTGAAACACTCCACTAGTACCAAAAGAAGTGTCAAATATCCAGTGAGGGCTCCAGCTATTTCGATAAGCACCACACAGAGCAGACAAAACAAACAAACAAACAAGTAGAAAAAAAATAAAACAAAAACAGACAAACAAAAATCACGCCATGGTCTTGAATTAAGAAACATGGCATAGCACATAACGAAAGAGAAGAAAGGAAGAGAAAAAAAAAAAATAAAAAAAATAAGTATAATTGGGGACTACACTTTCAATAATCACACCCAAACAGAGAAATCGACCAAAATAGATTGGTAAATCAAAAATAATAATAACAATAATAAATGAAGGTAATATATATATTTATATCAAAAAAATAACCAAGGTTTTGTGCTTTTTGTATTTTTGTTTTTTTCCCTCCTGCACTGGCACAGTAAATATTGGGGTCATTCGAAAAAGAATTCACTTGGCCTAAGAGATATGGGATTTCTCCGTCCTTGGAGCATACTCTCATGGGATCAACTCTAGACATTGCTCAGGATCCTTTACTTTCCCGGTGGTGTTTTTTTGTTTTTTTGTTTTTTTTTTCTTTCTTTTTTTTTTCCTTTGGTGTGTGGAAGACTTCTGCTCTGTGTTTAGAGGTCTCAGTATCTGTACAGATCCTGAGGTGGGACTTATGATGAAGTCAGTCTTTGTGGTTCTAGAGGTTCTGTTACCTCAGTGTCATTTTAACCCATCTTCTGTGGTTGATGATCTTGGTCTTTGCACTGAGCCTAGGGTGGCACCTAGGATAGTGTCTTTCTTTGTGCTCCCAAAAGCCCCATCCCAATTGTCTCTGCCGGATCTTTGGGGCTGGGGATCATGATTCTTGTGCAGGTCATAGTTCAAACCCTAAACTAGGGCTTATTTATTGGTCCCAAGATGTATACAGTCTGGTCGTGAATCAAGCAGCCAGTCATCTGTAAATCCCGATCTTGGGTTTTTGTCCTACCAAAGGGAGCCAAGACTTCTGGTTTTGTCTTGTCGTTAGTTGGTAAGGTAGGCTAATCTGCTCTAAGGTCAAAATGATCGCATTTTCCCCGTTGTCAGGATATCATGTTAGAGGTGGGCCTTGTTGTTGGTCTCGTCGTATTAAGGCCGTCCTGGATGGAGTTTGTTTCCTGCAGCTGTTGTGGAGAGCTGTGCCGTTTCTATGTCAGAGATCCAGGGTTCAAGGCTGGATGAATGGTATCTAATCACCTGAGGTCTAATTTGATTCCACATGACATATTTTCAAGGCAGGAGATATCCCTATATTTTAAATAACTATGAGTTCCTATCTCTAGTAGATAAGAGCTCTCTTTTATTTTTTTTTTTAAATGTAAAATTTCCCCTTTACTTAGTGTGCCTTTGTAGGGGGAAGTGGTGCTACATTATAATGTCTGTGTATTCATGGGTGGACTGATGGGATAACAGCCACAGATCACCTACCAAAAAACGAAGAAAAAAAAAAGGGGGGGGGATTGAAACTGTATGTGCTCACAAATATATATGAAGGACAAACATTTAAAAAAAAAAGATAAATAAATAAATTAAAAAAAAAAAAGAAATAAAATGAGTTAGCGAAATTTTTATGGGACCAAAGTGGTGCAAAAGACTACCTTACATTTGGGGGAGGGCAGGTAAAGAGGTGGTGTATTACAGGTCTTATGCCTATGTTGGAAGTACAGTTTTTCCCATTGTCTTTTGGGTTTTTCTTGTGGTGTGTGGGTTCCCAGGCGTCTTCCTAACCCACCCCCTGACCTTCTTCAGATTGGTAAATATTTGCGGCAGGGGGGTCTTGGAAGAGTTCTTGCATTGGGGATACTTTTGGATCTAGGCCCGGTTTCAAGGAGCAGTTCGCGTTAGGGGGAGTTGGTCAGGAGGGCCTCGCAGCATGAGTCCATAGGGGAGTTGGCTGTCTTTTCTTTCAGGAGACGAGGTGTGGTTTTATCTGGGTGTCCTCTCGCCTGGGTGCTGGGTACTGGTTCATTGGGTAGGAGGTCGATCTTGATGCCTAATAGAATAAGGACTGGGGGAGAGGAGTTTTAATATGGTGGGAGATCTGGATGGGATTGAGGGGTGAGGGGATAGTTGGATTTCCGGAGGGGGGAAAGGGGAAGGTGTATGGGAAGGGTTTGAAGGGAGAGAAAAGAGAAAATACCTTAGAGAGAAAAGGGGGGGAGAAAGGGAGAAAAGTAATGAGCAGAATAGAAGAAGAAAAAGAATAGCAAGGGAATGCTGGTTTGATTGAATGTGTTCGAAGAATAGAGCCTGTAGTTTAAGTCTGTACGTCTCAGGTACTGCTTCAGTGGTCTGACTGGTCACGTGCTTCAATTCCTAAATGAAGGTATTACCTAAAGATAAAGTGTATGTTAAAGAGTTTTCTTGTGGCCATCTCGTAGTGCAAGCAAGGTATGGTATCCCGTGTGGTATCCCAAGTTGCCACCTTAGTTTGTCCGCCCTTTGTATCCAAGGGCACCTGTGGGCAGAAAAGCTGAGAGGTTATTTAAAGTATAGTAAGATAAAGGCATTAAAAGGTAGTGTTATGGTATGTTGCCATTGTAGTCCGTGATTTCCCTTGGTGTTCTATACTTGTGTTCCTGTATATGAACTCTCAGGGATTATTGTGGACCTTTGTTGTAGAAGTCTGATTACATACCTGTTCTCTCTATGCTGCCGTTTCTGTTGTTGCTGTTTTCTTTGTGGTGTAATGTGTAGTCAAGAGTTTGCGTTGTTCCTTTTTCATGTATTTTGGACACTGCTCCCACGTCTATGCTGACTATTACAGTGTTCGGAGTTTCTACCCTGTTATTTGATAGGATTTAGTTGTGTATAAACTATGTGTTCTAGGTGTTTCAGAATAGTGCTACCATTCTGTGTTTATCTTTTGTCTTCTGACTTACTTCGTTTAACATAACATGATCTAGGTCCATCCATGTTGCTGCAAAGTCTGTGATTGTATCGTTTCTGACTGCCATGTAATATTCCATTGTGTATATGTACCACATCTTAATGATCCATTCATCTGTTGTTGGACATCGAGGTTGGTTCCAAGATTTGGCTATTATACTGAGTGCTGCAATAAATAGTGGGGTGCATATATATTTTGGAATGAATGTCCTTCCATCTTGTGGGTATATGCCTAGTAGAGCATATACCCTCCCCAAGGGTGAGGACAGAGCCTGAAGGGTTGAACTGAGGGAACCCTTCAAGGGAGGCGTGGAGGGGGCGGAGCTCCATTGACTCCCGGAGAAAGGAGGGGGGACTGAGAGCTAGGCTCAACAGCGCCAGTAACCATTGTGGCCAGGAGTGGAACTGCACCGCTGACAGAAATAAGGAGCAGAAAGGGACAAGACCCACAGCAGGAAGGCTGCACTCTAGGTAGCAAAGGGGAGGAAAAAGGGCTAGGCCCAACAAACTCACCCAACAGGCCCCTCTAGAAACACCTTCAGGAAGGGGACCAAAGCAGGCCAAAATTAGAAGCCACAGCACTCCAAAATACACCATTAAATACAAAGAACAATGCGTAAAGCAAGGAAATCGCTAATAACTGGAGACACCATGACAAACCCTATCAAATTTCCAAGTCCACCAAAGCGCACAGATCCACGGGAAGAAGACCTAAAAGCAGTCATGAGGAAGGAAATGCAAGAATTACTAAAAGAATTAAAAGAAACCCTAACAACCGAATATAAAAAATCCATGGACGAACGAATCAGCCAAATTAAAGAAGAAATGTCAAAGAACATGAGAGAGTCCATACAAAAAGAAGTGAAGGAATTAAAAGACAAGGTAACAAGCCTTACGAGCAGAAACACAGAGTTGGAGAAGCACATAGAAGAACTCGAAGGAAAACTGCAATCAAAAAATGATCAAGAAACCAACAAAGAAATAAAAGGCAAAGCACTGGAAGGAAAAATCCAATATCTAATCAACAAGGACAAAAGAAACAATCTAAGAATTGTGGGTATACCAGAAGGGGAGGAAATAGGGAAGGGGGTAGAACAGGTAGTCGGGGAGATAATAACAGAGAACTTTCCCACCCTCTGGAAAGACAATTCAGGACAAATCCAAGAAGTCAAGAGAGTCCCTAATAAAGTAGACCCCAATAAACCCACACCAAGACACATAATAATCCAAATGGCAAAAAACAAAGAGAAAGAGGAACTCCTGAAAGCAATAAGGGAGAAAAAAAAACCTCAAGTACAAAGGAAAGGACATAAGAATCAAACCAGATCTCCCATTTGAAATAATTCAAGCAAGAAGACAGTGGAATGACATATTTAAACGACTGAATGAAAGAAATTTCCAACCCAGGGTCCAATACCCAGCAAAACTATCATTCATATGGGAGGGCAGACTAAAAACATTCTCAAACATGAATGAACTTGAACTATTTGTGCAAACTAAGCCGATCCTAAGCGACTTACTCAGAGAAGAATTACACAATCCAAACCCCCGATTGTAACAACAATCACTCCACACAATACAACTGCACAACAGTCCTCTCCATCAATAATTTCCCTAAATGTAAACGGACTAAACTCTCCAATTAAAAGACACATAGTAGAGAACTGGGTTAGGAAAAATAAACCGGACTTCTGCTGTCTGCAAGAAACACACCTACAGCTACAGGATAAGCACAGGCTTAGAATAAAAGGATGGAAAGTAATTATTCAGGCCAATGGAAAACAAAAAAGAGCAGGGACAGCCATTCTTATATCAGACCAAATTGTATTCAACCTCAAGAAAGTGATCAGAGACAAAGAGGGTCACTACTTACTGGTCAGGGGAACATTAGATCAAGAAACACTAACCCTGGTCAATATCTATGCACCTAATGTAGAGTCACCAAAATATGTGAGGCAACTACTGGCAAACCTGGAGAAACACATGAAGGGAATTGTGATAATCGTAGGGGACCTCAATACTCCACTATCACCACTGGACAGATCCTCCAAGCAGAAAAATAGCAAAGAAATAAGAGCTCTAAATGAAAAATTAGAAGATTTAGGGCTAACAGACTTATATAGAGCCCTCCATCCCCAGAAAGCAGAATACACATTCTTCTCAAACTCACATGGAACCTTCTCCAGAATAGACCATGTCTTAGGATACAAAGCCAACCTATGTAAGATCACAAAGGTAAGGATAATTAGAAGTACCATTTCAGATCACTATGCAACAGAGCTTAAAATTGATGTCAAGAAGAAGCAATGGAGGAAAACTAATACCTGGAGACTAAACAACATGCTCCTTAACAACAGCTGGATCAAAGAACAACTCAAGGAAGAAATAAAAAGATTCCTTGAGACAAATGACAATGAAGAGACAACATGTCAAAATCTATGGGACACAGCAAAAGCAGTAATTAAGGGGGAACTCATAGCAATACAGGCCTATGTCAAGAAACAGGAAAACAACAAAACCAACAGTTTAAAAGATCACCTCAAAGAATTGGAACAACAGCAACAGAGAAATCCAACCACAAACAGAAGGCAAGAAATAATAAAAACCAGAGCAGAAATAAACAATATCGAAACTAAGAAAACAATACAAAAAATCAATGAGACCAGGAGTTGGTTTTTCGAAAAAATAAACAAGATAGACAAACCATTGGCGAGACTCACCAGAAAAAAGAGGGAAAACACCCAAATCACTAGGATCACAAATGAAAGGGGAGAGATTACAACAGAACCCCAAGAAATACAACATATCATGAGATCATATTATGAACAACTATACTCAAGTAGGCTAGAGAACCCAGTAGAAATCGACAGATTCTTGGACAAACACCCTCCTCCAAGACTGGAAAAGGAAGATCTAGAAAGTCTAAACAGACCAATCACTTCAGAGGAAATTGAAGAGGTAATTAAAAAACTCCCTAAGAACAAATGCCCAGGCCCAGATGGATTTACAGGTGAATTCTATCAAACATTTAAAGAAGACCTATTACCACTGTTCCAAAGGCTTTTCCAAACCATAGAAAAAACAGGAATCCTCCCCAACTCCTTTTATGAGGCTAATATCACACTCATTCCCAAAGAAGGCAAAGACACCACCAAAAAAGAAAACTACAGACCAATCTCACTAATGAACATAGATGCAAAGATACTCAACAAAATCCTAGCAAATCGAATCCAGCACTTCATCAAAAAGATCATACATCACGACCAAGTGGGTTTCATACCAGGAATGCAAGGTTGGTTCAACATACGCAAATCAATAAACATGATACATCACATCAACAACATGAAAGACAAAAACCACATGATCATATCAATTGATGCCGAGAAGGCATTTGACAAAATCCAACATCCTTTCATGTTAAAGACACTCAGCAAAATAGGGTTAGAAGGAACCTTCCTCAAGATAGTTACAGCTATATATGAAAAGCCTACAGCCAACATTATACTTAATGGCGAGAAACTAGAAGCATTCCCACTAAGGTCAGGAACTAGGCAAGGCTGTCCACTCTCTCCACTCTTATTCAATATAACCTTAGAAGTGCTAGCAATAGCAATCCGACTAGAGAAGGGAATCAAAGGAATTCAAGTAGGGAAAGATGAACACAAGCTAGCTCTATTTGCCGACGATATGATGATATACATCAAAAACCCTAAAGAGTCCACAGTAAAACTCCTAGAAACAATCAACCAATACAGCAAAGTGGCTGGATACAAAGTCAATACACAAAAGACAGTAGCGTTTCTATATACAAACAATGAAGTTGAGGAGAGAGAGATTAAAAATACAATCCCATTTAAGATAGTATCAAAAAATATCAAGTATCTAGGAATAAACCTTACAAGAGAAGTGAAAGACCTTTACCAGGGAAACTTCAAAACACTTCAGAAAGAAATTGAAGAAGATCTAAAGAAATGGAAGAACATCCCATGCTCATGGATAGGTAGAATTAACATAGTCAAAATGACTATCTTACCCAAACTTCTATATAGATTTAATGCAATCCCTATCCAAATTCAGACACAATTCTTTAAAGAAATAGAACAATCAATCACAAAATTCATCTGGAACCACAAAAGATCCAGGATAGCCAAACACATACTGAAAAACAAGAAGCTGGGAGGCATCTCCTTACCTAACTTGAAACTATACTATAAAGCCATAGTAATTAAAACAGCATGGTACTGGAACAGAGACAGGACCTCAGACCAGTGGATCAGAACAGAATTCCCAGACATAAACCCCCAGATATACAGCCAACTAATATTTGATAAAAGAGGCAAGAATCTGAAATGGAACAAAGAAAGCCTATTCAACAAATGGTGTTGGTACAACTGGAAAACCACATGTACGAAAGTGAAAATTGACCCATACCTCACTCCTTATACAAAAGTCAACTCAAAATGGATCAAAGACCTTGAAATCAGACCTGAATCTATAAAGTTTATCGAGAATAAAATAGGCAGAACACTCGAAGACCTATATATCAAAAAGGTTTTTGAGAACGGAGCACCAATGGCAAGAACGTTAGCATCAAATATAAACAAATGGGACTACATCAAACTAAAAAGCTTCTGCATGGCAAAAGAAACCCTACTTAATGCAAGAAGACAGCTAACAGAATGGGAAAAAATCTTTTCACTTGACATATCAGATAAAGGGCTGATATCTAGAACATACAAAACACTCAGAAAGCTGAGCCCCTCAAAACCAAATAAAGCCATAGAAAAATGGGGAGATGAAATGAATAGACACTTCTCTGAGGAAGACAAAAGGATGGCCAACAAACACATGAAAACATGCTCACCTTCACTCATCATCAGGGAGATCCAAATCAAGACAACAATGAGATACCACCTTACACCAGTGAGGTTGGCTCACATCAAAAATAATGGAAACAACCTTTGTTGGCGAGGATGCAGTATGAAAGGAACTCTCATCCACTGCTGGTGGGAATGCCCCCTAGTCCAACATCTATGGAGAAAAGTCTGGAGAGTGCTCAAAGAACTCAGAATTGATCTGCCATTTGACCCAGCAATTGCTCTACTAGGCATATACTCATACACTCACATTTTAGTCAGATACTTTTGTTATAATCTGCATTTCATTTTGGGAGTTTCTAGCTTCTAAAAATGAATTTTTAAATGTATTTACACTAAGACTTATACTTTATGAAATAAATTTATGTAAATTCTCATGAGTTCTTTATATGTCCATCATTATCATGTAATTGTAGAATATTTTCATAACCCTGTACTCAATTATCTACCATTTCCTCAAATCCTTAGCAACCACTGATAAATTTTGTTCCTAATTTTTTATAATGTGAAATAAAATAAATGAAATCACGTATGTAGCCTTTTATCGTGATTTCTCTAAATTTATATGTAAATATTTATATATATTTATATGAATAATAAATAATATTTATTTATATTAAAAGTCATTCTTTCACAGCTTGGTAGTTCATTCTTTCTATTGCTAATAGTATTTCATTGCAGGAATTTCTCACTTTTTAATAGTTGATTTTACTTTAATTTTATAAAAAATAACTATGACTAATTGTTTTTTTCTAATTAAGAGAAATGCATAGAGGAATTTTTGCTTTTATGGCAAAGAGCAAAAAAAGAAAATAGTGCTTAACAATGTAACAGTCATGCTTACGGGCAACATGTAACCAGGACAGTGAATATGCATTGTCAAGCTTCTCTGTGAACCATATTATATTGGCTCTGCATTTTATCATTTCATGCTTTTATCGTGTTTAATACCATTTTAGGTTTGATGTAAGTTGGCCTTATTTGTTAAGTCATTTGTGTGTGTATGTCTTTTAAATATTTAAGCCCATCCCCACACTCAACTTTGATATTTTGTAATTTTGGTTTATGAAGATTTCAGAGATAAATTCGACTTTCAGGTTGCCTACGGGTTGGAAGAACTATATATTTATATGTAAAAATGGGTTGTATACAGTTTGTCCATTTGCCAACAGAGGAATGTCTTGGTTGTTTCCATTTTTTTGTAATTTTGAATAAGATTACTAACAGAAGTCTCATGAAAGGCTAAGTGTAAATTTAAGCTTCTAATCAATTTTCTTTGGGATCATATAGGTATGTAGTCTTTAATCAGCAATTTTCTCTATGTAAAATCATACAGGTCTATTTATAAGATAACAGATGATGTTTTGCTTCTCTTCATAGATATTCAAGAATTTTATGAGGTCACATTACTAAATTCTCAGAAAAGTTGTGAGCAGAAGATAAAAGAAGCCAATCAAATTGCACAGAAATGGGAAAAGACAACACTCCTTGTTCCATGCTGTGACAATTCGCCCAAATCTACAGAGGTACACATTTCTAAAAGAATGGAATATTATTACAATGCCAGTAATGTAATAGTATTGATCATTATAAAAAAGGCAACCCAACAATATTAATATTGTTATACCTAACTATGTGACATTTATATATAGGAATCCAGATTTGTTATTACTTTTTTTTGGTGTGGAGGGGTGTGTGCTTTCAAATAATGGTCAAAGACCTTAAGACCAGTTCCAATATTTGGCTAATGTGATCAAGTAATTTAATGCTAAGGCTGAAGGATGTGGAGCTTTTTAGGCCTTGAACTGCTGTGGAGAAAGAAGACAACCTTGGCAATGATTAGAGAATCTAAGTGCCCTTAAAGGATACACCCAAGAGATTTTGGGGGTGGTGGTGTCATGTGATGCTTGAACTTGAGTTTGAACTTGAGTCTTTGACCCTTGCATTTTGAAAACCTAGATATTACCAAAAAATTAAATAGGATTTGGGAAGAAAGCTATTATTCATATGATACAAATAAATTCTATTATCAATATTGTCACATTTTTACTTCAGTCAAGAAAAAAAAGTTTAATATGAACATATTTTAAGCTAAATATAAAGCATTTAGAGATCTGAGAATATAGTAGTTAAGGCACTATTCTTACATACATTTGACCTGAATTTGCTCCCCAACTCTATATATATGGCCCATGAATATTTTCAGGAGTGATCCCTGATCTCAGAGCCAGGACTACGTCCCTAACACCACTGTTTGTAGCCTCAAAAAAATCATAGTTTTATGCTTAAATTTGTTTTTATTTATAGAATTTACAAGAATTATAGAATGTACAAGAATTTTATTAATAAATATTTAACATTAATTTTGGAAGTAACAGTTACCAAAGAGTAAGGCAAGTTGTGACATATCTCAGATTTGTAGCTAAGAAATAGTAGGGAGACAGAAAGGCACATCAGCCATATTTCAAAGTGGCAGGCAGTACTTTGAAGATAAATAATAGTACACATATATGCCAAAATACAATCTGTGAAGATATATTAGAGTTAACTTAGATAATATGTGGAACTGTCACTAATCAATGGCATTTAGATTATCAATGTTTTGAATTGTTATTATTAAAGCTTGTGAAACAAAATGCCTTAATTTTATAGAAGAGATTCTCAGAATACATGATTTATATGGAAAACATTTATATTTAAATAAGTATTATTTCATAATTTCATTAACATTGTATGCATACTTGAAGTCATTGCAATTAAAATTTTTGAAAGTACAATAGATGTAACAATAGTTAATCTTTATTTACAGTTCTGGAAATTAAATGACTTTTTCCTTACTGGTAATCTAAAAAACTATTTGATTGGATTCAAGAATTAGGACTTTAACTTATGGACAGATGCCAACAATAAAAGAATAACAACCAAGAAAATTATATATCTGGATATCATAATTACTTACATATTTGGTTTGGGGATAAGAGCTCCTGGCACTCAGGGCTTAATCTTATTCAGTTCTCATGGATCACTTCCGGCAGTTCTTGGAGACTATATGTGGTAAAGGAATTTGAATCCAGGTTGGCCACATACAAGGCAAATTTACTATATCTCTGTCACTATTTATCATAACTATTTATATTTTAGTGGTAATGTAGAAGAGTTAATGTAATTTTTGTTTTCCCACCTGCAAATTTTACTTTTTCTTTGATTATTTTTCTTACTTTCCTTTTTATTAACCTTGTTTTCTTTATATACCACTTTTATTTCAAAGTTCCCAGTCTATTGGTTTTTGAAAATTGGCAAATTATATAATAAACACACATGGCTTTTTATTCAGTATATTTTTAAAGTGACTCTGATTGCTCTTCCTAAAGGAATTATCTTAAGTAGAAATACGGATCTGCTTGTTCTATCTTACTCAAAGATGTAAACAGAGGCAATATTCTTTTTTATATGTGGCCTCAATTTACTATGGCAGAATTGAATTTCTATGGCTAAACTATTGCGAGAATGTGTCTAAATTAAACTCTTGGAAAAATAATCTAAATGAAGAAGGTAATTAAGATAGACACAAATAAAGACTATAATCAGAAAAGCTTAGAATATGTGATAACATCCCTGACCTGGCTTTGCTGGACTCAGTTTTACCTTATTTCTAGGAACCCATTCTGAGGCCACATTGGGGAGGATCAGACAGATCCCCAAATGAACTAACCTAGGTCTGTAAACAAAGGAAGCTATCTACTAATCCACACTAGACACAGTGAAGGAGAAACTCTCCTGCACTCACTGGTGGATGTTATAAAAAATTTTGAGTGGGCCCGGAGAGATATCACAGCGGCGTTTGCCTTGCAAGCAGCCGAACCAGGACCAAAGGTGGTTGGTTCGAATCCCGGTGTCCCATATGGTCCCCCGAGCCTGCCAGGAACTATTTCTGAGCAGACAGCCAGGAGTAACCCCTGAGCACCGCCGGGTGTGGCCCAAAAACAAAAAAAAAAAAAAAAAATTTTTTTTTTTGAGTAAAGTAAGTCAGAAAAAAAGGGATAGATACAGAATTATCTCATTTATATGTGAATTTGAAGATATGCAGGTGTGGTAGAAACAAAGGTCCCAAAGCAACAGAGCCAGAAAATTGACTCACAAATTTAGTTGGTGGTGGTGAGAGATGGAAGTTGTAAGGAGAGCAATTGTGGTGAGTACTCTGGTGAGGGGGTGTGGGGCTGGAAATATTTGCATGAAAAACTATCATTAATAGTATTATAAATCACAGAGCCACCAAACATTAAAAATGGGAACAATCCCAAGCAGAGTGTTCTGAATCCTCCCCAGTTAAAAATTCAAAGTGGCAATGCCTAGGCTATTCATCAAACTGAAGAAAACAATAGAAATGCTCTATGTTGAGCAAATGATCAACAATGAGTCAAATGATCTTTTACATTTTTAGTGATTATACACTTAATTTATTCTTTTTTTATTAAAACATAATGATTTAGAGAGTCAAAAAGTTGTTGATAGTTGAGTTTTGGTTATATGTTCCAACACCCATCCCTTCATCAATTTTATTTCCTACTATTAATTTCTCAGTTACCCTTTTTTTCCCATTCCTACCTCATCCACCATGAGATTGCCTCTATGAAACTTTTTTTTCTCTATTTACCCTCTATTTTTTTCTTTTAAGGCACCATGCTATGCAATATTGTTACATCAATAAAAACAGGCAGAATTTTTTTAGGACCTCAGAAGTATCCAGTGACCTGTCTCCAACAGGCAAAGATAACAAAAAAATAGGACTGTATGAAACAAAAAAGATTATACATTATGAAATAAACTTGGAAGAATATAAAATGATACTGTACTAAAATTTAAAAATATTTAAATATTTTTATAGAAAAACATTTTATTGGCATGAATTAATAAGGAAAGCACAATCCTTAATAGGGAATAAATTTTAGTTATTTTGATTTCTTTCTTACATTTTGCTTCTTATTTACTGATAGCAACTAAAGAAGTTCTATTTGAACAAAAGATAACTATAGGCTGCAATGTATTCCAATACAATTTTTACTATAAAGATTACCTTAATTTTTAGGAACATAATAATTAAGTAAGTCAAATAAGAAATTTCACTTCTTAACAAAAATAAATGGAGATTGTTTATGAAATTGAAAAGAAACACCAGTTTTACTTGTATTATTATAAAACGATCTAGTCTTAAATTGAATTATAGACTTAAAATATAAGAATAGTTTAGGCTAACTGTTCATTTCTATTCCTCATTTGTTTTGTTTTGTTTAGTTTTGTTTTTGTTTTGGGGTCATATCCATTGACCCATGTGCATTGGAGAAAAATATCTAGAAGTGTATCTATTTTTCTGGAGGTGGAGAGCTTTATCCCTATATATTATATATATTATATAATAATATAATATAATATATAATATGTAGATAGCTATTAGACAACTTTCTTTCATTTATTCTTTTAGAGCTAGTATATTCTTTTAGGTTTCAGCCTGGACGGTTGTTAAGGAGTGACAGAGTGGTGTTGAGGTCTACCATTATTATTGTGCTGCTGTTGATGTCTTCTTTTATATTTGTCAACAATTTTTAAAATATTTTGATGGTATTTCATAGATTTATATGTTTAGAAGTATGTTTAGAAACTTAGACGTATGATTTCTTCCTGTTTTGTATATCCCTGATTATTATGAAATGTTCATCTTTGCCCTTATAACATTTAAGTATAAAATTTGTGTCATTTGATATTAAAATGGCCACTCCCCACTCCAGCCTTTTTGCCCTTTTAAGGAACTTGTTTGCTTGGATGATTGTCCTCCAATCTTTGATTTTGGGTCTATATCTTTTTAAATATTCAGATGTGTTTCTTGTGGGCTTTAGAATGTTGGATTCAGCTTTTTTGTTTGTTTTTAGGCCACACCTGGAGATGCTGAGCAGTTAGTTACTCCTAATTTGTGTTCAGAAATTACTCCTGATAGGCTCAGTGCACCATCATGGATGTTGGGTGTTATACCAAGGTTGGTCCCTTGTTGCCACATGCAAGGCAAATGCCCTATAGATGTGTTATCACTCTGGCCCATGGATTCAGTTTTTTGATCCATTTGCCATTCTTTATTTCTTAACTGATACATTTAGTCCATTGATGTTGATAGGGATAAATGTCATGGGATATAGTTTAGTCTTTGTATAGAGTTTGTATATCTGTTGGTCTGCCTTGTCTAAACTAGACCTTTCAGTTTGTCTTTAAAGCTGGTTTTGAGTCTATAAAGTTTATGAGATGTTTTTAGCCATGAAGCTATGTATACGTCCTTCAAACCTGTATGTTAGTCTGACTAAGTGAAGTATTCAAAGTGAGGCATTCATTTTTATTGTGTTTTGTCAATATATCCCACCACTGCCTTCAGTCTGTTAGGGCTTTTTGTGATAGGTCTTCTGTAAATCTTAAGGATGCTCCTTTGAATGTAATTTTTCTTTTTGACCTTGCTGTTTTCAGTATTTTATTCTTGACTGTGTGATTTATCACTGTGTCTAGGATGTACTTTGAAGTGTTTTTTTTTTTTTTTGGTCTATTTTTGCTGATATTCTTCAGGCATGAAGGAGTTGGTTGCATGCATTCTTTAGCTCTGAAAGTTTCTCTGCAATCATGTCCTTGACTATTGTTCTTTTTTTTCGTGGGTCTCTGGGACTTTAATGTTTTTTATGTTGTTTCTGATGAGTTTATCAAAGACTGCTATTTTTATCTGTTCATATTTTAAGGATTTTTTTATTGTTGTATTATATCTTCTAGTTGATCTATCTGGTGGTAACATTGGAGTATTGAGATCTCCTACTATTATTGTGTTTCCATCAATGTGCTTCTTTATGTTTGTGAGCAAAAGCTCTATAAAATATTGTCCATAAAAGATCAATGGATGGCCAACAGGAACATAAATGCATGCTTATCATCCCTTATTAGATAAATGCAAATCAAAAGGATAATGAAATATCATCTCACACCAGTGAGAATGATGGAATATATCAAAATATATTTTTTTGTTCGTAGTGTTGTGTTGAAAAAAGAATTCTTATCCATTCCTGCTGGGAATGTAGAGTAGTTCAATATTTATGTTAAACAATATGGAAATTTCTCTATAAACTAAGAAGTGAGCTGACATATAATCCAGAAATTCTAATTCTGTTAATCTATGTTCATTCATTAAAACTGACTTGTATATGCAAAATATTATTAGCAGCAATTGGTACAATTGCTAACATATAAAATCAAGTTGTATCTATAAAATATGGGCAGATCATGAAGATGTGATATATACATAATAGAATACTGAAATCATGAAAAGTTATAAGAAATGTTGTTCTCATGAAATTTGTTGCAAAATGAATAGAAGTGGAAAATATCAAGATAAATTAAGTCAGAAGAAGGAAAAACATAAGATGATCTCACTTATGTGTGGCATATAAAATAAATAGACAAGTGAATGCCAACATTACTCTGATCCCAAGAGTAAAGAGAGGTCTGAGAAAAAAATGAAATTAACTTCAGATGAAGGAACAAACTAGAAGCAAGAGGGTAGGCTCAATGGGATTTGAAGAAATGTGTGATATAAAGGAGTTGTATGGCTAAACAGCTAAAACACAGTCAATAGTACTGAAATCTCAACAACTAAATCATGCCTCTATTAGCCCCCAGTTCTTGTTCAGAGTGACCATTTCTATTATTGTCATAATAGTTCCTTTCTGACCTAACTGCAGATTGATTGTTTTTTTGACGTCCTTATTTTGGTGTAGATATTGAAGTTGATGTCTCCTTTTTTATTTTATATTATTTTATCTTATCTTTTTCTTTTTTTTTTTGCACTCTGACATGATTTAAATTCAGAACTTGAGACTATTGTGTGGTGCTTCTCTTTATTGCTGTAGGGCTCACTGATATTTAATTTGACATTTATTTTTGTATTGTTATGGTGTTTCAATTACCTTTTTCATGTCCTCTCTCAAACTGAGGCTGATAGCCACTAGAAGGATTCCGCCCATTTTTCAGCATTTTTTTTCTTAATCTTTACCCCTATTGCCATTCTTTTCCTCAAACAAAACCACATAACTAGATTTATCTAGCTTAGCCTTTCAAATAGAGGGAGAAACAAGGGAGGGCACCAGGACCAAACAGATGTAGGATCACTGATAGTAAACTAGACAAAGAGGGGACCACCTACTCTAGCAGCCCCGGGGGGTGATGGTGGGAGATATGGATTGCAGAAAGGGAACAGGGAAGGGGGGGAGGACAAATTTGGTGGTGGGTATTCCCCTGATTCAATGTTAATATGTACCTAAAATACTAATGTGAAAGATATGTAAGCCACTATGATCAAAATAAAAATAAAAAAATGGGTATGTATGATAATCCTTCAGTAACAATGTTGAAAACTGTAGTATTGTCTAAAAGGAAGGAAAAAAAAGAAATAAAATGTCTGTCATAGAGTCAGGTGGGGAGGAGGGAAAGTGGAGAATTGGAGGGAGAACTGGGACATTGGTGAAGGGAAATGTGTACTGGTGAAGGAATGAGTGTTGGACATTGTATGACTGAAACTCAAACATGAACAACTTTGTAATTGTGTATCTTACAGGCATTTTATTAAAGAATTTATTTTATTTAAGTGTGCTTCTAAAATAATAGGTAAATAGGTAAAGTAATAGGTTGAAAATGCAGGTGGGTTGTGAAGGGACCTGAACCCTAGAAATGGAAATCCTAAAAATGGAGGGTAGTTGACATGATGGTGGAATTAGTACTGGAACATTGTACATCTAAAACTCAGTTAGGAAAAGCTTTATAAACATTTATGCCAGACATCAAATCTAAAGTGACTTGGTACCTGAGGCATATACTTTACTGTGAAGCTACTTTCTTATTCTTATAGAATTTGAATTAAAAATGATGAGCACTTGCAAGATAGAGACCATATGTTTCACCAGTCCCAGGAGGTGTTCATCAAACTGCATCTGTGTTTCATTTTATCTGCCCTGTGCAGAAAATGTTTAGTATATCTGAGTTCTCAGGGAGATGTGGGATCCAAACTGAAGCAAGGAATTGCTCTTTGTAGGCAAGAAACGTTAGTTCTAAATCTTACTCAGACTATCTTTCAAGATCAATTGCATTCCCTCACAAAAAATAATTTCATAAGGAGACATATAGGGGCTTAAAAGAAATGTGTTTATTGCCACAGATATTGGCACACATCACAAAGAACAAGAATAATCAGTGTTGGTGAGAATGTGGGGAGAAAGGAACTCTCATTCATTTTTGGTAGGAATGCCATCTAGTTCAGCCTTTATGGAAAACAATATGGAGATTCCTCAAACAACTAAAAATTGAGCTCCCCTATTATCCAGCTATACCACTCCTAGGAATATAAAAACACAAAAAAAATGCCTTCCTCACACCTATATTTATTACAGTGCTATTTACAACAGCCAGACTGTGGAAGCAAACAAGATGCCCTTCAACAGGTGAATGGCTAAAGAAGGTATGGTACATATACACAATGGGATATCATGCAGCCATCCGGAGATATGAAGTCATGAAATTTTCCTATACATGTATGTACATGGAAAATTTTATGCTGAGTGAAATAAGCCAGAGGGAGAGAGATAGACACAGAATAGTCTCAATCATCTATTGGTTTTAAGAAAAATAAAATACATTATTATTATAATGCCCAGAGATTAGGGCTGGAAGGACCAACTCATGATTTGAAGCTCACCAGTGCAGTTAGAAAAATAACTACATAAACAACTACCATGACAATGTTAATGAGTAGGAGAAGTAGAATGCTTGTCTCGAATATAAGCAGGGGAGTGAAGGAGGAGGAGGGAGATGGAGATATTGGTGGTGGGAATGTTGCGCTGGTAAGGGGAATGTTCTTTTTATTATTGAAACCCAACTACTACAATCATGTTTGTAATCATGGTGTTTAAATAAAGACATTGTAAAATTTAAAAAAAAAGAAATGTGTTTTCAGAAAAAAAAAAGGTGAGAGAAAGTGAGAGAAAGAGTGCTCAAGAGTAAATCTGGGATCCAGAGTGGAAAGTACAAGTACAAGTACATATTCCAAGCAACCATGCTTTGGCCATCTTAACAAAATGTGGAAATAATCTATAAAGCAAGAAAATCTACATTTTAGGGGAGATGTGGATAATAACTCACATTTTCCTTTCCCAAGTTAGTTTATATATAGTCTTCTCAAAGGGTTCCTCCTCTATAGTTCAATTTTAGAGTGGTTGCCAAGGTAAGACCTTATAGCAATTGATTATCAGGGCAGTTGGAATAACCCCAAGTAAAGGGTTTCTAGAGACCTGGTATAATAGGGCAAGAGGCAAGGCAAGGCAAGGAAGCCAGGGGACTTACAGCCAACCTCTAGGTAAGAAGAGGGAGACAGAGAGCTTAGGCTGGGACCAAGGTGAGGTGTGAGTTAGAGAGGACTTGAGGAAAGGGGAACATAGAAGGAACAGCAGGGCAACAGAAATAGTGCCTCCAACCAACAGGTTTTCCAGTAGCCTGGTAGCAACCATTCAGTGAAAAAGGTCTGGGAAAAACACCCAGCTCCTGCCCCTGCACTCAATCCAGGGCATATATACCTGCAGACAACTGCCCCTAAAGGGCAGTTTCAAGGGACCACTCCTAATTGTCTTCTAGTCACCTAAAGGGACATATCCATCTTATATCTAACCACGAAGCATAGATGTTTGTGTATCTCAAGTGTTGATTATGTGTGTTTTTATCTTTTTTTTTACATTTTTTGTTTGGTCCTTGTAAATTTAGGCCCTTTGCTCTATGCCTAAAATTTTGCATGCACTAGTGTCTAGACTAGGTTCTTGTTATGGTTCCTATGGCTCAAAGACATTCATGTGTTTGGGCTAGTTTAGGTTTCAGGCAATTTTTTAAAAATAATTTATTGTGATCAAAGTGAATTATAAGTCTTTCACAGTAATATTTAAGATACATAGTGAGAAAGAATTAGGGCCATTCCCACCACTAATGTTGTCCTCCCTACAACCCTGTTCCCAGCCTGAATCTCATACCTCCCCACTTTGCCCCATGGACTGCTAGTGTAAGAGGTCTCCTTTGTGTATAGCTTACTGTAGATTGGGCATCTATTCTGATGTCGTTGACTTTGGGTTTGATGCTTAAGTCTGATCATTTTTTATTTCTACTCAATGTTAATATGACTTGTTGTTCTGGTGCCATCCATTTTTTCCCCTCAAGTTATGAGGGCAAACAAGATGATTCAAGTTCTGTACTTCTGCTGGAAAAAGAAAATAAAGAAGAGGGAAAAAAAAAGAAAAAAAACGCTGGGGGAATCTGTCTACAGACTATAAATATCAATTCAGAAGAAAAAAAGGAAAAAAAGAAAAGGAAAAAACAAACAAACAAAACAAAAACAAACAAATAAAAGCAATGACAAAAAACACAGCAGCAGCAACAACAAAAAATCACCAAAACCACAGCCACAACGAGAAAGAAAAAAAAAAGTGAATGGGCTGGTGTGGCAAGGCTTTGTGTTTTTTTTTAATTATTTTTAATAAATATACATTACCTGATCTCCCCTACTCAAACTCCCCCATCATGCTGTGGTTTATGTTTTAGATCTTTTCCTTCTGGAAGTTCTAAAGCCTTCAATATAGCAACTTTTAAAGGAGGATTATTAAGACAAAAGGATATGCAAAAATCCCATTAAGTCACTCTCTACAACAGATATATAAGCATTTGTAGTATCTTCTTACTTGAATCTCATGTCTGCCTTAAAAAACCTTTAATTTCTTTTTTTTTTTTTTTTTTTGGTTTTTGGGCCACACCCGGCGGTGCTCAGGGGTTACTCCTGGCTGTCTGCTCAGAAATAGCTCCTGGCAGGCACGGGGGACCATATGGGACACCGGGATTCGAACCAATCACCTTTGGTTCGGGATCGGCTGCTTGCAGCGCAAACACCGCTGTGCTATCTCTCCGGGCCCAAAAAACCTTTAATTTCTAAAGATATATTTAAAAATAGTTGCACATATTCTACTCAGTAGTTCTTTAATATGTTTGATATTGAGATTGTGTTTCACTGTATTTTTATGAGTCAGAAATAATGGAAAATGAAATTGAAATTTTGTCTCATAGTGTGATACTACATTATATTTAATGCAATTTTAAATGATTTTTTTCTACTGATCTATTTTCAAATAGGATGTAGAATTTACAAATCTTTATGGACTTAAGGTCTTTATCATTTCTAGTGGAACATAAATCATACTTTTCATATCCTTTTCGAACGTTTATCAGTCTCCCACTATCTTCTTATCAGAGTAAAGTTAAGTTTCTTGTGATAGCCAAGTCAGTTCTATGCAAGGTACTTGTCTGATATATATGTTACTACTTTATAGTTACTCTTGCTTCTTTTCCACCTTACTACTCAGATTCCTGAACCTTTGATCTCTACTTGTCCTCACTTTTGGTACCAGTAGGGGTTCCCAAATGAGTTAATAAAATGGCAGAAAGGCTACTTTGTCTGTGTCCATATCTGTCAACTATGGAAGTAATGGGATATCTTGGACTGTGAGACTTGCGCTTTGCAGGAAAGGAAAGAAAGTCCTACAATTCACCCAGGTATTCCAAGACTGTCACCTTTTTCTCAGATGAGCATTTCAAGAAATGACAACTAATGAAGTAAAAACAAGTTTTATTTAGAAATTCTGATGAAGGCGAAGAAAAGGGAGAGAAAGAGAAAGAGTAACCACTCAAGAGAGAACTCAGGCTTCTCCAAAGGCTGACAGAGTTCCAGTATATATCCCAGCTTGAAAGTATGAAAGTATGGAAGTACAAAAATCAAAGAGGAGAGATGTGATGTAGGCAACATGTGTCCTGTGACTCCCATATGTCCAAGTAATGCATGTGCACCTTTCATTGATCCAAACTGACTCTTGCAGGGTTTCTCCCAACCTACTCCTTGTGGGGCTTTCTACTTAGGTAAGAGTTAATTGCTAGGGTAGTTATGGGGGTGAGGAGCAGGAGGGGAGAGTTGGGTGTAGTTGATTGTCTTCTTCGGCATTCCACTGCTGGCCTTTGTTACTGTTGGAACTTCATAAGGTGGGGGTTGGGGGTGTTTCTATTCTTCTTTGAACTGCAGATCGGGATTGTTACCCTTTTCTTTGAAAATATACTCCGTTGCGTAACTTTTTTTGTTATCTTTTTCTCATAACAACCATAATCTTGTATTAGAGGAGGATATTATAGATTATTTGTTAAGAGAATCACTCTAAGATGAAACCACTTGGATTTAAGTTGAGATTCCACCACTTTGTGGATTTGTGCGATTTAAAAACAACAACAAAAACCCAAACTTAACCTTAATGAAGTAATTATGAAGTTAAATGTTCTGTTTTTTGTTTTTTTTTCTCAGTGAACTGAAAGTGTTTTTTGATGGGAGCAGCTTATATCTATTTTATTACCTTTTCTCTGGCGCTTAGAATATTCCCTCATTTTATCAACTTTTGTGAGAAGTGTATTATAGACTATATAAAATTTTCCTAAGAATAAATACAATTTATTAAGTTTAGTTCTGTCTTTTAGTTATACCTTTTCAGTCTTCCATAAAATCTAAGGGTATTTTTGAATAAACGATGTGACAGTTTGTGTGTTTCTCCTCCATTTATCTTTCACTTAAATATTTGTTGTTTAAATTGCTATACTTTTTTAAGTATAGAGTTTACTGCAATCATTTGGTAATTTATATATATATATTTATTTTCATAAATAATATAAATAAATAATAATATATTAATTAATAAAACACATTACTATAAGTATCACACATTTATATATATTTAGTTATATAAAGATAAGCACTTTTGATACAAAATGCATTTATTATAATTAATGCTATATGATACCAATCCCATTGTCCATGATCAAAATGTTTGTATCCAAGTTGAGAATCTGAGCTTTTAAGAACCATGAAAATCATGGCTGAATCACGGATCTTGGAGTAAAACATTCTGAATTCTGGTTTTATATATCTCACTCCTATTACTCTTGAGTTTTATGTTCTTAAATAAGTTAATCAATATTTCTAAATAGTGTGTTTTAAAAAATCAGAGTTTGCAGTCAGAGCAAAAGTACATTGGATAGGTGTTTCGGCTTGCATATAGCAGGCCCAGGTTCAATCCTTATCACCCTATGGTCCCCAGAGCTCATCAGGATTATTTTCTGAATGTAGAGCAAGAATTAACTTCTGAGCACTGTTGGTATTTTCAATCCAGAGAGAAAAATAGACAAAGCAGGGATAATAATTACCTGTTTCAAAGATCTTTGAATACACAAGATGAAATTTATATATATATGTTACATATTAAATTATATATGTAAATGCACAGATTAAAACCAATTTGTGATTTTAAAATATCTTTTTCTTTTTTATTTTAATAATTGTGATTCACAAAGTTTTTCATGTTGAGTTTTAGACAATGTTTGAGTACTAATCCCACCACTAGTGTCAACCTTCCTCTACCAACGTTCCCAGATTCTATCCCATACCTCCCCTTCACCCCTGCTTGCCTTCATAATAGGCACCTTTTTAAGTATAGTTGTTAAAGCTTGGGTTTCATTATACTTACCTGACAGGGGAAATACCGTGATCACAAAAGTGGTTTCTCCAGGGCAAGTCTTATCCATTGCACTCTGGATATGCTGAACCCTGTAATTTCCGTAAATGTGGGAAACTTGACTACATTATTTGTGGTAGTGGGGGACTGTGTTCGTGCTCTCTCCTGAAAAAAATTTTTGTGTCTCACCATATTAATGCAATGCTGTTGACTTCATAGTTTGAATATTTAATTCTATCTTTTTTTTTTTAACACTACAATGTATCTGAATCTCCTTGACCCAGGTCCTGTTATTTCGTATTTTTCTCCTTCTTCACTTTATTTCTTTCCTTTTTACTCATTAACCTATGGAGTAAAGAGTGTCCTAGACATTTCTCAGTTAACCATTGCATTTCTTCATGAAGTTCTAAATACCACATATAAGTGATATTATTCTGTATCTATCCTTTTTCTTCAGGCTCACTTCAGTTAGTATATTTTTTTTTGTTTTGTTTTTTGGGGGGGCTACACCCGGCGGTGCTCAGGGGTTACTCCTGGCTGTCTGCTCAGAAATAGCTCCTGGCAGGCACGGGGGACCATATGGGACACCGGGATGCGAACCAACCACCTTTGGTCCTGGATCGGCTGCTTGAAAGGCAAACGCCGCTGTGCTATCTCTCCGGGCCCAACAGTTAGTATATCTTTCAGTTCCATCTACATTGCAGTAAATTGCATTATTACATCATTCCTACAGCTATGTAGTATTCCATTATGCACATGTACCACATCTTCATGATCCACTCATTTGTTGTTGGACATCTAGGATGATTCCAACTCCTTTCTATTGAGAATGTTTCTTATATACTGTCGTTTGTATTGCCTTGAAAAATGTCTTTCCTGAAATTTGGATAGAGAGAGCATGTGAATAGACTAAAGACGTTTAAAAGAATTAAAAGAGATAATAAAGTATGAATTATGTATGCAAACTAATCACTACTATTTGGCTGGAATGTAAAATATGAGACAGGTATATGAAGCAATAAAGATCAAAGCTAGTCTTGTAATTATTTATCTCTAAAGTAACCAATCTTAATATTTTGATGTATCTTATTTTAGTTATTTTTTATTTAATATAAATTTATATAAATATCAATCATTAGTCAATGGAGGTAAGGTGTTTGCCTTTCATGCAGGAGGTCATCGATTTGAATCCCGGTGTCCCATATGGTCCCCTGTGCCTGCCAGGAGCAATTTCTGAGCCTGGAGCCAGGAATAACCCCTGAGCACTGCCGGGTGTGACCCAAAAACCACACACACACAAAAAAGAGATATAATTTAAATGATAATAGCAAAATTAGTATAGTGACACATGCATCAAATTATTTTATGTAAATACTGTCCTATCTTTTCCTTAACTCTTCTGAACAGATCTATTCTCTTCTTAGATTAAAAATATTTTAAAGAATAGGGTGAAAAGAAAACACAACATAAAAAAATTATATAAAATTCTCATCAGATTGTATGTAACCTCCATGTAAATAACAGTTCTTGTTTAGCTTGGAGGAATAATTTGACAGACTGTTTCTATCACCCTTCTAATAAATATACAATTATTTATTCAAAACTAATCTAGATGTTAATGTGAAAGTGTTTTTATCTTTTGTTAACTTCTACAACCAGCAGAGTTTAAGTTAAATATATTGATCTTGATTATATTGATAAGTTTAATACAATTTGCTGGTAACTTTAAGAGTGGAAACTGGAGTTCCAAGAGAAGAACTTGTACTTCAAGACTATAATACCAGTTCTTATCTAAGCAGATTTCACTGGCTTATCTGTGCCATATATTCTACACTTCCTGATATCTGAAAATAGTAACTTTCAATTAATCATTTGGTCTCTGTCTCTATTTTCTTTGTTGGTTTTGTTTCTTTGGAGAACACTAAATTATTTAACACATGATAATAACTAAAATCTGTATAAAACCTTATAATACAATTGTCTAAGAATTCATTATATATTTAATTTTTATGTATTAAATCTTAAATATGTGTTTGAGTATTCAAAATCTTTGTAGACATACTGTGCTTTCCAATACATTTATGTTGGTTTGATACATATATCATTACAATATGATACCCATGGCCAAACTACCTATTTCCTTCCACTGAGGTCCCAAAGACCCCTCCTGTTCAAACCCTCCCCCTTCTCACCTTTCAGTGTTATAGACCAACTCTCCAGTTTTGTTAGGTTAGACCATTGATTGCATTTTCCTGTTCAAACCCTCCCCCTTCTCACCTTTCAGTGTTATAGACCAACTCTCCAGTTTTGTTAGGTTAGACCATTGATTGCATTTATTGCTCTTATTGAGTATCTTTAAACTGCATATATGAGAGACAGCATTTTCAATCTACTTCTGACTGACTTCATTAGGCATAATATCTTCTAGTTCTATCCATGTAGCATAAAATAAAAATGTATTTATGTATATTATTGTTGACAAGATTCCCAAAATTATTGGATATGTTTTGGTATGGGATATCTCCCAGGCAGTGTCTGGGGGTCATAGGGTTCTTTTAGAAATTTTTAGCCAATGGACCCATAAGTTCAATTATAATGAGCCAGCACTGACAATACAGTGCTGAACCTGATGATGTTGATGGACTATATGATACTATATGATACTAGGGTGTGTCTCATACAAGACATTGGCCTTAAGCCCTGTACCTTCTCATTCTTTTCCCCCAGTAATATTGGTTTATACTTATACTTACAAGGCAATTACACCCTGCCAAAATCCCTCTTCATTAATCCCAAACCATCACATGTTTATTAACCGCATTTCTTCAATTTTGATTGGGATTGGGCCTAGTGGTCCTCAAACTATGGCCCGCAGGCCTCATATTGTATTTGTATCTGTTTTGTTTCTTCATTGCAAAATAGTATATATGCAGTGTGCATAAGAATTCGTTCATAAGTTTTGTTTTTACTATAGTCAGATCCTCCAATGGTCTGAGGGACAGTGAACTGGCCCCCTGTTTAAAAAGTTTGGGGACCCCTGGATTCCTTGCTTTATTTCTTTGTATCTACATATAAGTGAGATAATCTGATGTTTGTCTTTATGAATTACTTCATATAGCATAACTTTTTCCAGGTTCATCCAAATCACTTCAAACTGCAAGACTTTTTATTTTATTTTATTTTATGTTGGGGGGCTCACATCTGGTGGCATTCACAGGTTACTCTGAGCTCAGAAATAGTCAGGGACTATATGAGATGCTGGGGATTGATCTTATCTCCATCCTGGTTCAACCATGTACAAGGCAAACACCTTACCATTGTGCTACTGCTCCACCCCCAAGCTTTTATTTTTTTAAACAGAGAAGTATCCCATTATACATATAAACTACAATTCCTTTATGCATTTATCTGTTGTGTGTCTGTGCCAATTTTAGATAATTTTGCAATGAACATTGTGTATATCCCTTTGGATTAATGTTGTTGAGATTTTTTTTTTTTTTGTCCAGTAGAACTACAGAAGGGAGACCTAAAATAAAATATATCCACTTGAAGTTAAAAGGGGCTAGGAACTCAGAGGATTAAGGAAACAAGATAGACATAAGAGAGCATGGGGTCAAGGGCTTATAGTCTTGTGGTCAGAGAACCCAAACAATCCTTCATATTACTGTTTATCTCAACAAGTAAACACAGGAAGAAAGGCAAACATTAATAGATAATGACCTATCTGTGCTAATCTAACTAGTTAGCCTAGGAACAGCTAATGCAAAACTCTAGATTGTCTTCTTTTGGGAGAGATGGCAGATTAAAGACCCCGACCAATAGGGTGTTCAAATAAGGGTGCCTGAGTTCTGATAATTAGTTATTAAAGGATTGAGTAATCACTAATATTTTCAGCTTCCTACTCGGACTATCATCTTTCTAGCTAAGCATATTTATTTTCTGGATGTCTGTATATTCAGCATTTTCTCCTTTTTTTTATGTTCTTCATGGGATAGCAACTTCATGATTGATGACATCTTGGTCCTGCTGGTGGCACTTGAGGTTCCAGTCTTTTGAGGGTCATGGACTTTTCCAGAGGCTCTTTCACACTACACATAACAGTGAAAATATGATGATTAAAATAAAAATAGGGCCCGGAGAGATAGCACAGCGGCGTTTGCCTTGCAAGCAGCCGATCCAGGACCAAAGGTGGTTGGTTCGAATCCCGGTGTCCCATATGGTCCCCCGTGCCTGCCAGGAGCTGTTACTGAGCAGACAGCCAGGAGTAACCCCTGAGCACCGCCAGGTGTGACCCAAAAACCAAAAAAAAAAAAAAATAAATAAAAATAAAAATAAAAACAGAATTATTTATTTTAGTCTATTGAGATCAGCTATATCACCCATGTAGATAACTGCCAGATAAAACTTTGAATTTATGAGAAGAGTATCAAATATTTCCTGTTACAAAGGTTGGATTTCATGAGAAATATTTCCTTAATTAAGCAAATATTTTTAATTAGTTCCCAGAATGTTCCATTTCATTATTCATGTTGGGAGTTACACAAAACAGTAAAATTCCAATCACATCTTAAACTTTAATTTGAAATTATAATAAATATCTCCTTGAAAAACTATTGCTTTTGTGTTCTGTTATTTAAATAATAATTTTAGCATCAATTTGTCATCAGTTGTGTTATAATAAATTATCATTTTTGCACCAGTACTCAACAGGGTGGGCAGTTTGGCTGCCCCCATGGAAGTTAATTGCAACAACAACAGCAGTGGCAGTTAATGCTATTAGTATCTTAATCTCCAAAAATAAGCATTGTTATAAAATGAGATTTTTTTTGGTATCTTATATAATGAATTTTCTACATTAAGAGTCCTGCCATGCCCTGGAAAGTTTTATTTATTTATTTTTAATTTAAACATTATAGTTGCAAGATTGCACATAATAGCCTTTATTTCCACAGATAAAGTTGTTCATAATTGAGTTACCATCATAGAGTGTACAACAACCTTCACCAGTGCACATTTTCTACCACTAATGTCCTCAATTTTCTTTCACCCTCCCTGATGCCCTCTCCCCTTCCTGCCCTGGAAAATTTAATTGGCATCAATATAACCCTATGGCTTTACATAAAGGGAATTAATAATTCTTTGCAAAAGATATAGACCAAAGTTTCTTTTCATTTATCAAGATACTTTTCTTATCAAGATAACATAAGGTATTTTTATATAAATTTATGTAAAGTATGTTTCATTCTTTTAGTAATCAAGCCATATTCCTTCAATAGGTTTAAGATCACACATAATTAAATCTGGCCAGAAAGTATTGTGAATCAATCCAGGCCATTTAAAGTAGAGCCTAGGTTACGACTGTAATGCTAAATTTCCCTTTGTAGTGTTAATGATATTTGATGCCAAATCTGACCTACAAATATGAAATATTTCCCTCTTCTGGCTTTTTTTAATGGTAAATCCAAAAGTATAATTCATTTTTGAAGTATATTTAATTTTTCTAGGTGATTTTTCTAGATCTCTATGTTTCCCCATTCCACTACTTGCATTAACTCACCTGTATAACTTACCAATACATTCAAAATGAAAATCATAGCTAGAAACATAGTGATTGGTGTTTCACCAGAATTAGTTTGTATCAATGCTTATTATGCCTTTGGTCAAACTTTTTCATTCATCTCCTAGTGAGAAGTGACACTAGTAGTTTTTCCATCACTTTCTTGGATCTTGAGGGTTAGGTTGGGCATATTTTTCTGTAAAAATAGAAGTATATACTTTCCCCTAAATTTTTATCCATCCTTTTTTTCCATTCCCTTTTTCCTTTATCCCTAAACCAAATAGGCAGATTAATCTGAATTTTAACATTAGCCTTTGGCTGTGTTGTTTTTCAGCTTCATATATTTCAAAAAAGGTTCTAAATTAGTAAGGATTTATTTGTTGCCTGAGTGACTTCTGTTCTCTCTCTCTTTGCTTTGTAATTGAGCTTTAGTGAAGCTTTAGCTCTTTCTACAATAACTTGGACCCTGTGAATTATAAAGGATGCAGAGGGTGTCTAATAGACCATTGTTGAAAAGCATGTTGGAAAAGAGACACATGCTGGGCATTTTTCTTTCTTAATACTCTTAGGTACAACTATACCTGCAAGACAGGAATATAGAAAGTCAAGGACATATTTTGCTTGTTCTCCAGATAAAGGTTGGGCCCTTAAGTACTTAAGGTACTTAAGTCTGCTGGCCAAAATAGACATTCTTTATTTCTATCTGATCATTAAGATTTTCACCAGGGTGGTTAAGCCCAGGGCCATTGGAAAGCAAACAATAGAAGCACAGTAGGGTAAAAGACCAAGATTTCTTTTGCTTGTGCTATGGTAACTGCAAATCAATGACAAATAAAATTAACCATGACAAATGGATTAACTATTTCTGAGTTAGTTGGTGCCTATTGAACATTGCTAATTAATAGCTGGTCTATTATGATATTCACTTTAACACTTTCTCCTGATAAAATCAAATAAACTCATAATGCATAATAATTACATTAACTTGATTTCATAAATACTTTAGCTCTATAAAGTACCATTTCTTCCATAGTATCTTAAAACTATTTCTCTTGGTAAAGAAGAATGAGCACATAACGCATAATAATTATTTTACCTCAATTTCATAAATACCATTAGCCCTATTGAGTACTATTTCTTCCATGGTCTTCTAAAACTATCTATATTTTAAACTACTATGACCACATACTGGCTATCAGAAACTATGATCACATTTTAGTTATTTTGGTTTTTGGGCCACACCTGGTGGCACTCAGGGGTTACTCCTGGCTTTGCACTCAGAAATCATTCCTGGTAGGCTTGGGGAACCATATGGGATGCCAGGGATTGAACCCAGGCTTGTCCTGGGTCTGCTGCATACTAGGCAAATGCCCTCCCTTAGTGCTATCTCTCCGACCCCTATGATCACATTTTAAAATGTCACTTCATTTAGTCTACATGTGGTGGGTATATTAGATCCAACTTTTATTACTTAACTCTTGAAAATAGTTTGTGATATTTAGTTGATCGATTCTGATTTGTAGTTTTACAACACAATTACTTTCCTATATAGTAAGTGGCCAAAATATTGAATTGGATATTTTGGATTTTATCAGGAACTATACTAATAAGTTCTGCCTGAGTTACCTATTCTTTTATACTGAAATAACAGTTCGAGGCTGATCCATTTAGTGGCTGCATATCACCTCAGGAGTAGATAACATAAGCTTGAGAAAACTGGTGCATTAGGCTGTAGGGCCAGGGTAACAAAAGGTTGACAAATAGGGCTGTATAAATTTCCTTGAGGCAGAGCCCTACATTGGCATCTGGCTGTTAACCCTTATTGATTTAATGATAAAAGAATGCATTGTTAACAACTTTGGAATAGCAGACATATACTTTAAGTAATAATATAATGATTGATTCTTTCAATTTCATGTGGAAATTTGATTTCCTGAAATCATTTTACTGAACAACTTTTTGAAGAGTGCTACAGTTTTGTTCTTAATTTCACAACAAGTCTACATTCTGGAATATAAGTATTAAAGCAATTATGCAGATACAAGTTAAAGATCTCCTGCAGTTTAACTAAATTTTCTTTTCTCAAACCTTATATACATTCTTTTACATTTAATTGTACTGTTTACTTGACTCAAAATTAACCCGTTTCACTTTAATACAGAATTCTTTGCTTAAACATCTTATCTATTATCTGCCTTACTTGAAGTTTACTTCTGTAGCTTTTATATAATCACATCTCATAGATTTAATTCCTTCTTATTAAATTTAGTATAACTTGATTTCCCAATAAATTTGAAAACAATTTGCTAATAATTTTGTTACATTTAATACCCAACCCTTTATCTTGAATAGGAATTCAAGTAAAGTGGGGGTTTCCTAGAAGTTTGTATATCAAAGTGACCTTTTCTCTATTTCTCCCTTACACCCTATTTTTTTTTTCAATTTGTGTTAGTGAAGGTTCATTGGCACAAGATAAATTATTCAAGATAGCAGTTGGCTTTCTTTAATCTTTTGTTAAAATTATTTTTTATTTTTTTGTTAAAATTCTAGTGTATCTAGAAGGAGTTTTAATCCAGCCCATCTAGAATGATTAAAAATCTAAATTGCCAAAAACTTTAGACACTGAATATCTATAGATATTTAACATCTTGGCATATTAGATTATTACCACTCTCCACTGTAAGAAAAAAGGAGATTTCTTTGGAAAGGAGATTCCTGCAACTTAAATAGCTGTTAATCTGGGGCTCTTCCTGCTCTGAATCCATACATTTACCTTTAACAATTCTAAGGAAAGTTACAATTTTCCCCTCTTGTCTTATTCCTTGGCAGCCTACCTGCTGACCTTCCTGTTTTATGTTTTCCCTTGAGATTTTACCACCTTAAAAATCACTGAGGGGAGTATGGGTGAAGGTCCATCTTCTATAACTTCTTCAGGCTGTCAAAGGACTGGTGGCCCTACCCATAAGTAATAAGAAAGGCTAAAAATCTCATGCTATCTTAGCTCTTCAGAAGGCAATTGATTGATTGGGTTCTACAGTTTCAACATCTAAAAAAGATTAGATCAATTAGACAGGGGAATATCACTTTAACCAATCAGGCCTTAGAGCAGTAAATGGTCCTCTCTACACTTGGGAAGACAGAGTTCACTCTGGAATAAAAACACAGAACTCAAGCATCAGAAACCAATGCATCATAGCATTATACTTGTTTCCCGAATATTTAGGCATCCATGTGAAGTCACACTGCCTGTCTTCCTCAGATAAAGTTCTCTCATGCTACAAAGATATTGCAGAAAGATAAGGTCCAGGACTTCACTAAATTTAGTAACAGTTCATAAAGCACAGCTCTCAGTTTCTTCTACTGTGCTGTTTAATCTAAGTTCTCCCTGATAAAGTTCTGGTTTCCACTATCCTAGTCAAACTAGCAATAACATATACAGTTTTTAGTTCCTTATGATTAGTCTACTAAAACCAGTAAGCACACCTTTATATAGATTATCCAGGAGTGGGCTTTTAAATTAAGCCCACTAGAATACATTTAATCCGATCAGCTATTGAAAAATAGTTTTTCTCTGCACCTTCACCTTGAACTTTGCAGATAGCTGAATAATCTTGACTTGTTCCTTTGCATATCCATTGGGGGCATCTCGTTATTTACAGATAAGTCCTGGGGATTGGTTAAGGGCAGAGCAGGTGATTTAATGATAAAGACACTAATACATGTCATGTCAGGGTTCCCTAGGCTTGGTTAATGTAAAGATGAGGTCAGATCAACATGACAGCCAGAGGTGGACCTGGGCCTCTCATGGTAGGAGGGAGTCTGTTCCATCCCTCTCCAGGGTTGGGAGAGATGGAACTTTTCTCAATGCTGAGAGCAAGACTCAGGCTGTGGACAGTTGGCATAGATCTAGATCCAGTTGGCCTATGGTCTACTTGAGGTTAGCAGAGTACTTGTAACAGTACCAATTATTACTGGACTTACTTTTGTCATTTGCCTTCTACCCATTCAATTTTGTTCCCCTAAAAGAGGGCTCTGGCATCCTGTAGCTGACTTTTAAGATTTTCTGTCTGGATGAGGAATAATACCCACTACAGAGAGAAAAACTTCCTGCCTGTATTTATGCAAATCAACACAGTGTCATTAAGCATAAGAAATACTGAAGGTGCTAAGAAAAAGCAAAAGCAAATGTTTTTTTTTCAAATATACAAAACACAGAACAATTATGCATATAATTTACAATTCCATTTGAAAAACCTTGATTTCAAAAAGTCCAATTTTCTAAGAGCACTGTAAAATGAGTATAGAACATCAGAGTTCCTTTTCCATAAAATTATCTATACGAAAACATGAGATCAGTTCTAATTTATTTTTCATCTTTTTATGAGGTGGTCCTGCCACTCTGACTCTGAATGGCACTCAGTTGGGCACCTTGGTTGGAGCACCAGATAGGGCTGTTTTATGGCTCCATATTCTGACCTCTTTCCATGCTTTTTGCTTACCAAAAACCTTTAAAACAGTTCTATAGATTTCCCATCTTTTAGATAGTGACAATAAAATACTATTACATTTAGAAAGAAACTTTTCACAAAATTAACAAAAGTTAAACTTGGTTTACAAAAGTTAACCACAATAATTTGCAATATTTTTGCTCAATTCTCCAATCTAAAATATCTGAAGACAGAAATTTTCTCCAGTTGAAATTTAAAAGCCACAATTTTTTTTGTTCTTTCTTTCCATTATCAACACTTTGCTCATTAGTGTTACCAGCAATAAATCAAAATAATTAAAGCTGCTTTTTTTGTACCCCTTTGGCATGAGTTTTAAAATAGCTAATTTTTTCTTTTCTGCTAGTCTGTGATTTACAGATTTAATGCCCTTAGCTGAGGAATTCCTGAGGGTGGGTGACAAAAGTTAGAGTGTTCACAACCAAGGGTTTTCTAGCTTCTTCTCTGGATGATTTTAATTCCTTCAGGACTGAATTTTCAAAGTCGCCCAATTTCTTTATAGCATTCATTTTTAGCACCCTCCCCCCTTTTCTTTTGTCTCATTAGTAAAATTAATCTCATCTCAGAAGAAGCTAAGCTGATGCCCCACCTTTACTGCTGACTGCCCCATCCAGCCCAGACTGCCTGGCTTCATGCCACACCTACCACTGCTCATATTCCCTTCATGGATAGACTCACATGCCTATAGCTTGCTTAGAAAGAAGAGAAAGGGATAGAGTTATGGTTTCCCTTGGTGTTTGTGGTGGTGGTGGTGGTAGACTGCAAAGGTGGTACCTATGCCCAGTGGCTCTCCAATCTGTATCTTGCCCTCCACTTGCCACACACATGCAGATAACCTCATTTGATCTTCCTCTGACCACCCCCCCCCCCAAGAGTTGCCAAAAACAACTGAGATTGATCGGAAAGTTCAGACTTTCTCCAGGACAAATTTATGTCCTGATGGTCGTTTGAAAATTGTCCTGAGTTTTTGGCCCCTCCCTTGCTGCACCTTGGCCTGTCTGTCTCTAGGATAGCAGTTAACTCTAGGCTTGCAAATCAAGCCAAACACACGGACCCTCAACCCCCTCCCCCCACACACAAATTTTTGCTGAACTTAAAACCAAATTTCACCAACCCTGGAGGGTTGCATTCTCCTTAGAATTTCTCTAAGACAGTGATACAGAGAAAACACAGCATGTCAAACATAAAAATAGACATAGATCATGCCCTCAACACTAAGACAGACACACACAGACAGATTGGAGGAGAAAATTAACCTCTCCCACATTCCGACTTCAGGTAAGATAAGACTTCAGGTCTTATTTTATGGCAGCAACATCCAGCACCGCCAAATGGACTAGTCTACTCATTCTCTTCCGGTAGCCCTCAACCCAGCAAGGTAATCTTAGACTACCGACTGGATCCCAATTATGGAGAATTGGAACATCTCCCAGATAACCAGACTGGCAACCCTCCAGTGCTTCTGCCAATGTCCGTTGCCAGAACTTTTCAAGGCCTTACACAGATTGTCCACTGCCACGAACATTTCATTTGGCTCAGGATTTTCTCCCTTCTATTCAGTGTCTTTCCAACTTTGTAAATTAGGATCCCAGATGAGCCCCCAGATGTTAGCTCCAAATTCAGATCTATCTCATAAAGACCACCAAGGAGACATACGTAGCACTGCAATAAGGCACAGGAGTTTATTTACTGCATGCATGGGTTGCCCCTCTAAGGAAACAACTCCTTAATGAGCTCTCAGGTTCCTTTTATAGGGATGCAGAGGCTTCAAACCATCAAAGTTAGCCTTTAAGTTGATTGGCTGTTGTCTAGGTTGTTTCCTTTTATGGCTATATATCTAGAGTGATATATTGTGGTTTATGGAGCCTCGGGGTCTGAGTTAGCTTAGTAGCAGAAGAGGAGCATGGGCGCCCACTGGGCACTCGTGACCTTGTTTGCCCACAGGTTCCCAAGTGTTGCTAGTTTATTTTGGTACATACCTTCAAAGTTCCTAAAACTGGCTTTATTTCGAAAACCTGAGCCTGTCATTGCTATACTTAGGGTCATAGAAAAACTTGGTTATAGTTAATTCTAAATCATACTTTAGATTCTAACACTCTTTTTTTGAGGTTCTCCCTTTTTGGAGGGGTTTGGGCCACACCTAGTGGTGCTCAGAAGTTATTCCTGGCTCTGCGCTCAGAAACCACTCCTAGCAGGATTGGGAGACCATAGGGGGTGCTGGAGATTGAACTTGGGTCTGTTCTGGGTTAGCTATGTGCAAGGCAAATGTCCTACTGCTGTACTATTGCTCCTGACCTAGTCCCACCATTTTCTGATAATGAATGAAAAGCTAATTAAATTAAGTTGCAAAGGAACCACACAGTAATTGATACAGATGTACCTTGTCTGAGTGACTTTTTTAATTTCAAGATAACTTTCTTCTATTGCTTCAAATTTAAAATTTAAAGTTCCTTGCAAGGGCAGCAGGTAACTGCTGCCTAATAGCCTGGAATAGTTACTGGGGAAAAAAAAGCTTCCTTTTTATTATTACTCCTGAATTACTCATTAGCAATGTTAGAAATTTAATGTACTCCTTCTCTTTGGAAGTACACTGCTCCATTATTACCCTAATTAACAAAATTCCAATGCAGCTCTCTTTGAGCTTCACTCACTTATTGGTGATATAACTCCTTTGGTTTATTGTGTGTATGCGTGTGTGTGTGTGTGTGTGTGTGTGTGTGTGTGTGTGTGTTTTAGGCTTCACCAATTTCAATGGACTTCAAACACTTTCTACTGCCCCAGGTGCACTTCTTACTGACCCAGTCCTAAATGATGGGCCCTGAAACAGCGATCATGAGGACTAAGGGAACAAGACATACGTAAGAGAGAAAAGCATTAGGTCATGAGGCTCACAGACTCATGGACAGCCTTGTGGACTGTAAGCCCTGACTCTCCTTCACATACAGTAGTTATTGTTTAAACCAGTAAACATAGAAAGAAGGTCAAACCTTAACAGAGAGTTATCTATGTTAACATAATCTAGCTATGTCTTTATATATCAAATGGGGCCTAAAGAAGCTAATGCAAAGATCCCCAGATTGTCTTCTTTAGGAAGAAGTGGCAGATAAAGAGTGAATCTAGGACCCTCATCAATAGTAACATTCCCTAAAGGTACTGGACATATAGTAATATTAATTAAGGGTTCCTAAATCAACTTTCAATCCCTTTTCTAAGTATCATTTTTCTAGCTAAGTATATTTATTTCCTGGATGTCTGTCTGTATATACAATACCTCACTGGTTGTAAATAAATATTCATGTGACATCAGAGAAAGGTTAATATCCAGAGTGTATAAAGCACTCTCAAAGTTCAACAACAACCACAAAATAGCTCTATCAAAAGCTGAGGTGTGAAATAGTTCCTCAAAGATGATAACAATGGCCAACAACCTTATAAAATATATTTATTAGCATTGATTATCAGGGCAAAGAAAATCAAAATGCAATGAGATATCTTCTTACACAAGCCAGAATAGTCTATATAAAAAGTCTTGAAATTGTGTTGGTTGAGAGTGGCAAAAAGGAACTCTCACTCATTGATGGTAGGAATGATGCTAGGTTTACTCTGGATAAAGATTTTGTACACCCTTCAGTATATACATAGCCCAGATCAACCTTATATAGCCACCAAAATATTACAACTTAATAGCTCTTGGAGCACACAGCCATGTATGCACCTGATTGATATTTCCAAGTTTCATAATACTGACAATTCAGTAGAAGCTCAGCAGATTTATGGAAAAGCTGAAAATCATCAAGCTCCAGAAACAAAAACAATAGCACATTAAACTAGTAAACACTAAACTAGTAAATCCTCAGACAAATGTAACTAAATGACTTTAGTAACATCATTATGAGATATAACAATGATCACAAATTGATGTTCACTAATCTATTTTGATAATTCTATTTGCATTTTTCTTGGAACAAAAAATATAAAGTAAATATGTACCTGCTAAAAGGGCAACTTCGTTGTTGGGTGGTGGGTGGGACACTGGGGACATTGCTACAGGGAAGTTTACACTGGTGGTAAGATTGATGTTAGAACATTAAATGCTTGAAACAAAAAGTTTGAGAGAGAAACTTGACATTGGTGGTAGAAAATGGGCACTGGTGAAGGTTAACTTAATCATTAACAACTTTATCTGTGAAAAAAAACTATATGAACAAACATGTAACATGGTGTTTAAATAAAAAAAGGTTAAAAAGAAAAAAAGTAAATTTGTTTAAGTAAATATTAAACAAATATATTATGAACAGCTTTGTAAATCACAGTGTTATAATAAGAGAAAAACTATATATAATGAAGTAGCAACGAAGATCCAAAGACAATATAATTGGAGAATTGATCTACACAATTGAGTTGAGAGAAATAAGAGGTGATCCTTTGGGAAAAAGAGTGGGTAAACTGCTGATGGGAATTTGTACACAAGAAGACATTATCATTAGTATCATAACCCTAGAATCTCAATGAAAATTATTCTTTAAAATATAACACGTCTATTCATTTTTATCTATTTGTCATTTAACTCACGTAATAGCCCACATACAGGTATTCTTATCTCATTTTATGATGAATAAACTAAGGTGCAGAAAACTTAAGTGGTTTGCCAACTTTATGCAGTTAGTAAGTAAATGATCTTGAATTCAATCTGTAGCAGACCATTTCTAAACAACCTAATATATACATCTCAAAAGTTAAGTGTTTTTGAACACTACATCAAGATAAGAACTTCATTTACAATTTCTGATAATTGTGGTTGGAAATGTTCAATTACACATGCTAATGATCAAACACAATTTGTTTGATCAGGGCCCAGAGAGATAGCACAGCGACGTTTGCCTTGCAAGCAGCTGATCCAGGACCAAAGGTGGTTGGTTCGCATCCCGGTGTCCCATATGGTCCCCTGTGCCTGCCAGGAGCTATTTCTGAACAGACAGCCAGGAGTAACCTCTGAGCACCACCGTGTGTGACCCAAAAATTTTTTTTGTTTGATCAATTAACTACTAGAGTCAATTACATTATTTTAATTTTTATGGTTTTGGGGCAATACCTAGTGGTGCTCAGTGTTTACTCCTGGCTCTTTATCACAGGAGTCACTACAGAATGGCTTGAAACTATATGCAATGCCAGGTATTGAACCTAGGTTAATCATGTGTAAGCAAGCAATTGCTCTAGCCCAGGATCAGTTAATATTTTTGAAGATCAATGAATATAAAATTTTACATATTCTACATCATTTAATCTTGTAGCAATGCTGTGAAATTGCTTCTATTATTTTCTATAGTTTACAATGTAGTAGAAGATTCTGAACTCAAAATAAGTAACATGTGAGTACACAAGCTATATTCAGAAACAGTTCTCTTGTGACATCATAATATAAAAAAAGAATTTAGAAATTCTTATTCACAATATCCAAAGATTTACCTTTGAAGGATGTTTTATGTAACATTTTATTAAATGTCATTAAGTTTCATCTATAATCTCTTATCGCAGAAGTCTAAGATCAGATAAATGTTAGCTGATAAATTAAGAAAAATTACATATAATTTCTGACAGACAAGAACAGAAAGAAAATATTTATTATGTAGATCAAAATGGGATATTACACAGAGACAATTAAAAATCAAAAGGCTGGGTAATAAGATGCAAATAAAATTATTAAAAAAATCTAATATTTTTAAACAAAAAGGTATGGGTAAGAACTAGGTTAAAGATGTTTGCCTGAAATACTTTACTACGTCAGTAGTTATATGGTTGTAATGATGGTCTACTTTAAAAGTACATGGTATAGAAACAGTGCACTCAGTATTATGGGACTATTATAGTTGTTAGAAAGTTTTTTCCATAGTTGGTATAAAAGTGTGCTTTCTGAAAATTCTACCCATTATTTGTGATTCTAGTGAAAATATACATTATTATCCATTAGTTTGAAGATTATAACTTACTCCCTTTTTCCTTTCTCAGCTTTCTTCTGAGATATTTATTTGATATAGGCATTGCAATGATATTTTGGTGAGACATTAAGAGTGCTAATTTCATGGGAAATGAAATAATTTCTCAAGAAAACAATTTAGCCATATCTATTTATAATTCAGATATTTAAAATGAACAATCCAGATTTACTCCTGAAATAATATATTTACAAAAGTAGAAAAGAATTCCAAAGAGTCAGTGCCGATTTAATATCTCTTAAAAATTGCCTGAATTTTATACAATAATAAAGTATTTACTCCATTATTTGTCTGTAAGTAGTTAAGACAAAAGTCATTAAATATAGGGAACTGTGGATGTTGTTTATGAGCACATTCATGACTTTTATGTGTAAAATTTGTATAAAGTTTAGACAATATTTGGGCCAGAGATAGTATGAGTTAAAGTATATGTCATGTGTTAGAATCTGATTAAATTCTTGGTATAATATAGAACCTGAACTTTACTAAATTCAGCCTTGGATATCTCCACACACAATAACATGTGTGATCCTGCATGTTCATTGCTCTAGGAATCCCCTGGCACCACAGAGTTCCAGTACCACTGCATCCTTAGGCTGGCACAGCTGGCTTTGAATTGCTAGGAGAAGCCCCTGAGTCTGCTGAGCATTGCTTAGAGTTTGAAGCACTTCCTCATGAACTCCTCATTCACAAAATAAAATTCTGCTTTTAAATGAGCAGTCTCTAAAATATCTGGAAAATACATATTTCTAAAATGAATTATTTCTCCAACATACAAAAGTTTAGTGAAAGAAAGATCTAGGTCTTGGAAGGACAAACAAAATTGGAAATCTTTGCCTAAACCTGTGAGGAAGAAAAAATTCTAATATAGCATTGTAAATAAAAAGGAGAGTTGGAGACAGGTAGGCATTTTGTCTTGCAGATGGCAGACCTGGATTAGATCTCTGGCTTCACATAAAGCCAGAAGTGATTTTTGAGTTATTCTTGAGCCAGGAATAACAAGTGAGCATTGCTGGGTGTGGCTGGGAGAATAAATGAACAGACATTACCTCAAAGAAGAAATACAGATGGCCAAAGCACATAAAAAATGCTCCCTATCACTAATCATCAGGGAGATGCGAATAAACAGAACAATTAAATATCATTTCATACCACAGAGATTAGAGCATGTTACAAAAATCAAAACCACCAATGTTGATGTGGATATGGAGAGAAAGGGGTTGTCATTCACTGCTGGTGGAAATGCAAACAGGTACAGTCTTTTTGGAAAACAATATGCATATTCCTCATAAAGCTAGAAATTAAGCTCCAATATAATCCAATAGTACCACTTCTAGGGTTATGCTCCAGGAACACAAAATACAATACAAAAATGCCCTGTGTACTCCTATCAGCACTATTTACAATAGCCAGAATCTGGAAACAATCCAGGTGCCTGACAACAGATGAGTGGCTAAAGTAATTGTGATACAACTACACAATAGAATAAATTGCAATCATTAAGGAAAATGAAGACATGCATACATTGGTTGGGCATGGAGACTATTAAGCTGAGTGAAATGAGTCAGAGGGAAAGGGATAGGTGTAGAATAATCTTGCTTGTTTGTGGGATATAAGAAAAAGCAAGAGATAAATGGCAATAATACCCAGAAACAATAGAGACAAAGGTCAGGAGGTCTAGTCAGGATAGAAAACTCACCACAAAGAGTGATAAGTGTAGCTAGAATAGAGAAGGGTCTCATTAGGACAATGATAGTTAGAATTGATTGCTGTGGACAAGATCTGGGCATTGAGTTTGGATAAACTATCATGCAAGGCACCTTTCTGTTAATAATAGTGCAACCTATAATTTCAAAAAGAAAATAGAGAGAAAGAGAACAAGACTGAGATAGAGAGAGACAGACAGAGACAGACAGAGAGATAACGAGAAGCAATTTGCCTGTCCTAGAGCAAGGCAAGGATGTGTAGGAGAGGGGTGAAAGGGAAACAGACATTGGTGACTGGAAGGATGCACTGGGGAAGGATGGTATACATTGACTGAAACCCAACAATGAACAATTTTGTAACCATGGTGCTTATATAAAGCCATTTTTAAAAAAAGGGATAAAGACAGACATACAGAGATGTGTGTCACACAGAGATTTAAATCACAGATGTGATTAAACTAGCAAACAAATAATATAAGACAAAATAAGAAATGAATGAGATACTTTCATTATATACTTTTGGATATATTTTGGATAGGAATACAAAGGTTCATAAGAGATTCTTACAACCAGTTTTATACCTCTAAGGAGATCCTAAAAGATCTTCTCTAGCTGGAACAAAACTTAACTATGTACAGATGACATAAAATATCACTTAAAAATTCAAAGAATGATTCCAATTAATTAACTACTACATAAAATAAAACAATGGGGGCTGGAGTGATAGTGCAGTGATAGGGCATTTGCCTTGCACGCGGTTGACCCAGGACTAACCTGGGTTTGATACTTGGCATCCTATATGGTCCCCCAAGCCAGTAGCAATTTCTGAGCATAGCCAGGAGTAACCCGAGAGTCACCGGGTGTGGCCCAAAAACCAAAAAAAAAAAAAAAAAAAAAAAAAAAAGAAACAATGCAGTCAAGATTTAGGCTACTATATAAATATATAAAAACTTAGAACTGGGTAGGTAGTTCTAAAATTTAGAACTGGCTGGACACTTGCCTTTCAAATGACTTACCTGGGTTTGATCCTCAGCAGGACAAACTTACTTGGACTTCTGTCTCTCTTTGCCAGTATGGCTCACTTTCTTGGTTTTCCTATTGTTCTTAAGCTTTTGTGGGTGCTGAAAGTGTAGTCTTAAATTCCTGAATTTTTGAGTAGTGCACTTATTCATTACTTTACACTAAGACTCTATGCTTATAGTATTTGTAATATTTCTATTGTAGTACAAAGGTATTTTCGTGGGACATGAGGGAATTTTTCTAATTCCCCTTTTAGTTGCCAGGTGGGTAACCACATGGTTTCCTTTCTGCCTTTTGAGTGTAGAAGATGCATGAATTACAATAGTTAAACAGATGCATTAGCATCTGTGGTATCCATGGTAATGAGTCAAGCAGTCTCTGGGCACTAGGGATGATTTTCCTTACACTGTTGACCTTTTAAATTTTACAACATTCATAAAAGTACTGGACACAAGTCCAGTAATTTCTTGCTTTTCAAAATTTTCAAAATTACATGATAAGGACCTCAAATCAGGTAGGGCGTTTCCTTGCATGTGGCTGACCCAGCTTTTGATGGTTTCCAGAGCCTGACAGAAATTATTCCTGAAATAAAGAGCCTGGATGACCCCTAGCATTTCTTGGTTTGGCCCCAAACAAAAATTTTAATTCAATTTTTGTTAATATAGAAAATTATGATAAATTGTAAGTAATGTTTCTTACTGATATATTTTTATTGTACTAAGATAGTTTCAAAAACCTTACAATTATAAAATTCCAATGTTGGTCCTAAAATGCCAAAATAATGCTTATATATATTTATGTCAAAACCCAATGCACCTCTGTTTTGGAGACTTTACTTCTAATACCAACCTCTTCCACACTATTTTGAACATATTTTATTTTGTCTTATTTGTTCATGTTTGTATGCTAATATGAAGTCTGAATTTAAAAAGGATACCTGTGAATGATGGCTTTTAAGCTCCCAAAATTAAGTAAATATTTATTTATGACCCAGGGTTCACTTTCAATATCATTAGGCATAATAAAATTAACTCATTTTTTGTATGTTGCATGTATCAGTTTTTATTTGCGCCAATGAAGTCTGAGATCATTGTATTTTTTATTTTTTCCTCTTTCCTTGCTTTATTATTTTCTAAATTTGACTTACGTGTTCACTGTTCTAAATTTGGCTTACATGTTTACTCTATCCATTTATTCACCATGAATAATTTATATTCCACATATTTTTACTTATCTAAAATTTTTAGATAGGTTGCTATGAGGATTTATGTAAGTATAAATTATGTTAGTTATGTAGCTTATTGGAATGCATTTTTGATTTGTTTGTGACCTGCTGCAAATAATTACAGTTACATTGATAATAAAATATTAATTTTTTTACCTAGGCCATATATACTTAATGGAAGAATGATATAAATCACTTTCCTTATCCAGATTACTTTCCTTTTATTAACAAACAAACCTACAAAGTTTTCATTATTGAATTTTAGCCATACAACATCCAAGTTGCATCTCATCACCAGTGCACATTTTCTCTCAATGGCTCCCATTTCCCTCCCTCCTTCCACTTCTCCCTGTCCTCTCCCATGCCTGACTCTATGACAGACATTTTTCTGGTCTCTCTCTTCACTTTTTTCTTTTAGACTCTATGGTGTCTAATAGTGTTACTGAAAGGGTATCATGTATATCACTTTACTGCCTTTGAGCAACCAGTTCTTGTTCAGTGTGATCATTTTTAAATATCATTGTCATAGTGATATGTCTTTCTTTTACTTACCTGCATTACCTTGTTGTGGCAACCTTCCTACAATGGATTGGACTGCTGGCCCTCTATCATCTTGGGAATTGTTACCATACTATCCTCTTTTTTTTATATCCTACAAAAATATGTGCTATCATTTTCTATTCCTCTCCCTGTGACTCATTTCACTCAGCAGAATTCAATTCATATCACTCAATGTATAAGCAAGTTTTATGACTTACTTTTAATAGCTGTGTAGTATTCCATTGTGTAGACATGCTACGATTTATTTTTTTACTTTTGGGTCACACATGGCAGTGCTCAGGTGTTACTCCTGGCTCTATACTCAGAAATTGCTCCTGGCAGGCACAGGGGACCATATGGGATGCTGGAATTCGAACTAATGACCTTCTGCATGAAAGGCAAACACCTTACCTCCATGCTATCTCTCTGGCCCTGACATGCTACTATTTTTATCCCACTTATCTGTTCTCAGAAACTTGGATTGTTTCCAATTCCTGGCTATTGTAAATAGTGCTTTAATGAACAAAGGTCTGTTATTTTTTTTACACAGAAATACTAAATACCTTAGAGCGGAAAAAGAAATAATAATTTCTATTTTTTCTATTTTTTCACAGTTGTATTTCAGTAACTTAGTGACAGTGAATTAGGACTGTTCCCACCACCAGTGTTGACCTCCCTCCACCATAGTTCCCAGCATGCATCCCGTACCTCCATCCTTAGTCCCCTAGACTTCTAGTGTAACAGTTCCATTTTGTTATCGCTTGTTATAGTTTCGGTCTCTTCATTCCACTGTTATTTACATTGGTTTGGGTATTTAGGACTGACCTTTTATTTTTAAATTTTCATTGTATGCTCTTGGGACCATTTGGCCCTTGGGTCTCAGATACCTTTTTATTTATTTTTTCTCAGTTCGTAGGAAGACATATAAATGAGAGGCAGAGCTAGATGGTTCATGTTCTATGGTTGAAAAAATAAGAAATAAAAGGCAGGGGACCCTATATAGAAGCTATAAGTATAAATAAAATTAACAGAAAGGAAAAAAATGGATGCAGGGCAAATGTGGCAAGCATTTTTGTTTGTTTATCTGTTAATTTTTCCTTCTCTTTTTTGCATAGGCACAGTAAACTTTGGGGTAATTAGAAAGAAAATTTCCTTGGCCTAAGAGATACAGGGTGTTTCTACTCTTGAAACCCATTTTTTTTAAATAATATCTTTATTTAAACACTGTGATTACAAACATGATTGTTGTTGGGTTTCAGTCATAAAAAACACCCCCCTTCACCAGTGCAACATTTTCATATTCAATGTCCACATCTCCTTCCTCCCTTCCACCTGTATTTGAAACAAGTTTTATACATTCCTCACTCTTTGACATTGTCATGATATTTCTCAGTGTAGTTATTTCTCTAACTGTGTTCACCACTCTTTGTGGTGAGCTTCATATTGTGAGCCAGTCCTTCGAGTCTTCACCTCTGGGAATTATTTCAATAAACCCAGAGATGAGTGAGACTATTCTGTGTCTCTCTCCCTCTGACTTATTTCACTCAGCATAACAGATTCCATGTACATCCATGTAAAGGAAAATTTCATGACTTCATTTCTCCTGATGGCTGCATAATATTTCATTGTGTATATGTACCACAATTTTTATAGCCTTTCCTCTGTTGAAGGGCATCTGAGTTGTTTCCAGAGTCTGGCTATTAGAAATAGTGCTGCAATGAATTTAGGTGTGAGGAAGAGATTTTTGTTTTTGTGTTTTATTGTTCCTGAGGTATATTCCTAGGAGTGGTAGAGCTGGATCATATGGGAGCTCAATTTTCAGTTTTTTGAGAAATCTCCATATCGTTTTTCATAAGGGCTGGACTAGGCAGCATTCCCACCAATAGTGAATGAGAGTTCCTTTCTCTCCATATCCCCGCCAGGGTCCTTGAAACATTGTCATGAGACTGAATATAGACTCCAGGCATGTTAGTTGTCATACCCCAAGGTTTTCCTTTATGGTCCAAGGAAAACTTCTGTTCATTCGTGGTTGTCAGAGTCATTTTGTGTAATTAAATATCTTGATTTTTGCATAGATCCTAGGGTGAACCCAAGAACAACGTCATTCTTTGTGGTCCTAGGAAAGTTCTTCTCATTTGAGTTTGTCATAGCCAGTCTTCTTTAATTAGTGATCTTGGATTTTGCACAAATACTATGATGGAGAGTCTTCTGATTTCATCTCACAGTTAGATGGTGAGATAGGGCAACCTGCCCTTAGATCAAGTTGTTGCTGCTTCCACATAACCAGGGTGTGTTTTGATATACCCTGGTGCAAGTTGGTGCCAGAGCAGAATTAAAGCCTTCCCCTGAGGTAGGGGTGGGTTGACTACTGCTTTATAGAATAGTTTGAAGTTGGGGAAAGTGATGCTTCCCATCTTCTTTTCCCCCAAAATTGATTTACTTACTCATGGAGTTTTATTGTTCCATATGAATTCAGAATTGTTTTTATATATTTCTTTGAAAAAATGTCATGGTATACTTACAGAGATTGCATTAAATCTGTTTTTTTTTTAATTTTTAAATCTTAACTTTGACTATAAATGGATCTAACTATGTTGAGAAAATTTTCTTCAACTCTAATCATGTGATTTTTTTTAAATCATGAATGGGTGCTTGTCAAATGCTTTCTCTGCATCCGTTGGTACGATCATATTTTTATCATTATGGTGCATTATGGTGAATGACTTGTGTATGTTAAGCTATCCAGAATAAATTCTAGTTAGTCATGGTATATGACTAGTTTTGCTGAGTTGTTGGGTTCTCTTTGCTCATATTTTGCAGAGAATCTTTGCATCTGTTCATCAAAATTAATTTACCTCTATTCTCTTTTTGCTTGTGAGTTTGTGTTTCCTTTCTGCTTTTGGTATCTTAGTAACATAGGGTGAGATTAGCTTCATAGAAACTGTTTAGGAGCATTTCTCTTTAATTTTCTGTAAAAGCCTGAAAATGAATGGCAGCAGGTTTCTTTAAAGATTTGAAAGAATTTACTAGTGAATCCATCTGAGCCTGGGCAGTTTTTGGGAAGCTGTTTGATTACCATTTTAATTTCCTCATTTACTTATATTTTGCAGAGAATATTTGCATCTGTTCATTAAAATTAGTTGGCCTGCTATTCTCTCTCTTTTTTGGGTGTGTGTGTGTGTGTGTGTGTGTGTGTGTGTGTGTGTGTGTTTTTCTTTCTGCTTTTGGTATCTTTGTATCATAGAGAGTTATTTGTTTCATAGAAACTGTTTGGGAGCATTTTTCTTTAATTTCATGTAAGGCCTGAAAGTAAATGGCAAAAAGTATCTTTAAAGATGTGAAAGAATTCACTAGTGAATCCATCTGGGCCTGGCTAGCTTTTGGGAAGCTGTTTGATTACCACTTCCTCAATAGTTATAGATCTGATCAGGTATTCTACATCATCTTGGTTGTTGATAGGTAGTTATAGAAGTTATAGGAATTCAAGAATTAATCAATTTCTTTTAGGCTCTCTCATTTTGTGGCATGAAGAGTCTCAAAGTAGTCTATGATTACCTTTTACATTTCTGTAGTGTTTTATGACAGCCTCTTTTATTTCTGACTTGGTTTATTTGAGCTCTCTTCTTTGTGAGTCTTGCTATTGATATATTGATTTTGTTTATATATTTATTATTAAAAAAAACTTCCAGGGCTGGAGAGATAGCAGAGTGGCAGGGAATTTTCCTTGCACATGAATGATCGAGTACAGACCCGCGTTTAATTCCTGGCATCCCATTTGGTCCCCTGAGCCTGCCAGGAGCAATTTCTGAGCTCAGAACCAGGAATAACTCCTGAGCGCCGCTGGGTGTGGCCCAAACAAACAAACAAACAAAATAACCTCTTCCTTTCCTTCATCTTTTGTGTGTGTGCACGTGTACTTGTGTTTGTGTGTGTGTGTGTGTGTGTGTGTGTGGGAGGCTCAGTTCCTTGTTTTCTTAAGTTTGATTTTTCCTTCTTTCCTGTTTTCAGCTCATTTTGTCAGTCATTTTTAAATGTATTAATCTATGCCATTAATTTGCTTATATAGGTCCTTTCTTCTTGATGAATGCTTGAAACTATAAATTTATATCCTAATATTGTTTTCGTTGTGTCTCACAGTTTTGATTGTGATCCTCATTCTTACTTGTTTCCAGCAATCTTCTGATTTTCTCTCTTGATTCCACTGTTGTTTAGTAGTCACCTGTTTGATTTCCAAGTGTTCAGTTACTTTTATTTCTGTTAGTAACTCACTTTTGTTTTCAGTGCATCATTGTCTGAGAAAATAGTTGGTACAATTTCTATTCTTTAAATTTTATGTGGGTATGTTATGTGGCCCAGCAAGATGTCAATCTTTGAAAATGTTCCAAATGCATTGGATTAGAGTGCATATTCAGCATTTGGGCATAAAAACCCCTATATATATATCTACTAATGTCCCCTCTTTCATTTTTTCCTTCAAAGTTAGTATATCCTTGTTGAGTTTTATCCTGGTTGATCAACAGAGGTGACAGACTGGGGTTGAACTCTCCAATTACTATTGTGTATTACTATTGATGTCTTTCTTTAAGTCTATTTGCAGTATTTTAAGTATTTTGCTGGCCACTCATAAAGTGCATATGTTTAGGACTGTGATTTCTTCCTGACAATTATCCTTTCATTATTACAAAATGATTGTCTCTCTCATAAAAGTTTTTGAGACTTAAGTCTATGTTATCTGACAATAATATGAACATCACAGCATTTTAAGGATTTTTTTGCTTTAAGTATTTTCTTTCAACCTTTGACTTGAGTCTGTGTTTAATTTGACTATTCATATATATATATATATATTTTATATCTGTAGGTCACGGTTGTTGCTTCGGTGGTCTGGCTGGTCATGCACTTTAGGTCTTAAAAGAAGGCATAATCTAGAAATAAAGGGTATGTTAAAGAGTTATATCTGGACATTTTCATGATGCAAGCTGAGTATGGTGCCTCCTATGACTCAGCACCGAAGTACCACCATAGGATGTTCACCTTTTGTATCCAGGAACCCCTATGAGCAGAAAAACTGAGAGGTTATTTTACATGTGGTAAGGTTAAGGCATTCAACCATAATGTTTTGAAATGTTTCCATTGGAGTCAATAATTTCCCACCATAATCTTTACCTGTATTCCTGTATAAGATCCCTAGTAAATTATTATGGGCCTTTGTAGTAAAATGATAATTACATACCTGTTCTCTCTACACTGCTGTTTCTGCTGTTGCTGGTTTCTTTATGATATGCAGGGGTCCTCAAACTTTTTAAACAGGGGGGCAGTTCACTGTCCCTCAGACCATTGGAGAGTCTGACTATAGTAAAAACAAAACTTATAAAGAATTCTTATGCACACTGCATATATCTTATTTTACAGTGAAGAAACTAAACAGATACAAATACAATATGTGGCCCGCGGGCCATAGTTTGAGGACCACTGATATAATGTGTAGTCAGGCTTCGTGTTGTTTCTCTGCCCTTTGTTTTGGGCTCTACTTCCCAGTATATGGTGATTATTACAGTGTTTGAGGTTTCTATTCTGTTACACCCTGTTATTTAATCATGGGGTTTTGGTTATATATCTGGTGCCTATTCTAGGTACTTTAGAATAGTGCTACCATTCTGTGTTTATCTTTCGTCTTCTGGCTTGCTTTGTTTAACATAATATGTTCTAGGTCCAACCACGTTGCTGCAAATTCTGTGATTGTATCATTTCTGACTGCCATGTAGTATTCCATTGTGTATAGATACCACATCTTAATGATCCACTCATCTGTTGTTGGACATCGAGGTTTGTTCCAAGACTTGGCTATTATACTGAGTGCTGCGATAAATAGTGGGGTGCACACATACTTTAGGATGAATGTCCTTCCGACTTGGGGGTAGATACCTATGAGAACAATTGCTGGGTCAAATGGCAGCTCAATTCTGAGTTCCTTTAGCACACTCCAGACTGTTCTCCATAGGTGTTCGACTAGGGGGCATTTCCACCAGCAGTGGATGAGAGTGCTTTTCATACCACAACCCCGCCAACAAAAACTGTTTCCATTATTTTTGATGTGAGCCATCCTCACTAGTGTAAGGTGGTACCTCATTGTTGTCTTGATTTGGATTTCCCTAATGATGAGTGAAGGTGAGCATGTTTTCATTTGTTTGTTGGCCATCCTTTGGTCTTTCTCAGAGAAGTTTCTATTCATTTTAAATCCCCATTTTTTATGGCTTTATTTGGTTTTGAGGGGCTCAGCTTTCTGAGTGCTTTGTATATTCTAGATATCAGCCCTTTATCTGACATGTTGAATGCAAAGATTTTTTCCCATTCAGTTAACTGTCTTCTTGTGTTAAGTAGGTTTTTTTTTTTTGGTTTTTTTTTTTTTTTTTTGCCATGCCAAAGCTTTTTAGTTTGGTGTAGTCCCATTTGTTTATGTTTGATGCTAGAGTTTTGCCATTGGTGCTCCATCCTCATCCTTGATATATAGGTCTTCGAGTGTTCTGCCTATTTTATTCTCAATAAACTTTTTTGATTCGGATCTGATTTCAAGGTCTTTGATCCATTTTGAGTTGACTTTTGTATAAGGAGTGAGGTATGGGTCAATTTTCAATTTCTTACATGTGGTTTTCCAGTTGTACCAACACCATTTGTTGAAGAGACTTTCTTTGTTCCATTTCAAGTTCTTGGCTCTTTTGTCAAACATTAGTTGACTGTATATGTGAGGGTTTATGTCTGGGAATTCTGTTTTGACCCATTGGTCTGAGGTCCTGTCTTTGTTCAAGTACCATGCTGTTTTGATCACTATGGCTTTATAGTATAGTTGCAGGTTAAGTAAAGAGATGCCGCCCAGCTTCTTGTTTTTCAATATGTGTTTGGCTATCCTGGGTCTTTTGTGGTTCCAGATGAATTTTGTGATTGATTGCTCTAATTCTTTAAAGAATGATGTCTGAATTTGGATAGGGATTGCATTAAATCTATATAGTAGTTCGGGTAGGATAGTCATTTTGACTATGTTGATTTTACCTATCCATGAGCATGGGATGTTCTTCCATTTCCTTGGATCCTCTTCAATTTCTTTCTGAAGTGTTTTGAAGTTTCCCTGGTATAGGTCCTTACTTCCCTTGTAAGGTTGATTCCTAGGTACCTAATATTTTTTATACTATTTTAAATGGAATTATATTTTTAATCTCTCTCTTCAGCTTTGTTATTTGTATAGAGAAACGCTGCTGTCTTTTGTGTATTGACTTTCTAGCCAGCCACTTTGCTATATTGGTTAATTGTTTCTAGGAGTTTTACTGTGGACTCTTTAGGGTTTTAGCATCATATTGTCTGCAAAAAGAGATAGTTTGAATTCCTCTTTCCCAATTTGGATTCCTTTGATTCCCTTCTCTTGCCGAATTGCTATTGCTAGGACTTCTAAGATTATATTGAATAAGAGTGGAGAGAGTGGACAGCCTTGTCTAGTTCCTGACTTAATGGAAATGCATCTAGTATTTCGCCATTAAGGATAATGTTGACTGTGGGCTTTTCATAGATAGCTGTAACTATCTTGAGGAAGGTTCCTTCTAACTCTATTTTACTGAGTGTCTTCAACATGAAAGGGTGTTGGATTTTGTCAAATGCCTTCTCTGCATCGATTGATATGATCATGTGGTTTTTGTCTTTCTTGTTGATGTGATGTATAATGTTGATTGATTTGCGTATGTTGAACCAACCTTGCATTCCTGGAATAAAACCCACTTTGTCATCTTTTTGATGAAGTGCTGGATTCGGTTTGCTAAGATTTTGTTGAGTATCTTTGCATCTATGTTCATTAGTGAGATTGGTCTGTAGTTTTCTTTCTTGGTGATGTCTTTGCTATCTTTGGGGATGAGTGTGATATAAACTCCTCATAAAAGGAGTTGGGGAGGATTCCTGTTTTTCGATGGTTTGGAAGAGCCTGTGAAAAAGTGGTAGTAAGTCTTCTCGGAATGTTTGATAGAATTCACCTGTAAATCCATCTGGGCCTGGACTTTTATTCTTAGGGAGTTTCTTAATTACATCTTCAATTTCCTCTGAAGTGATTCATCTGTTTAGGCTTTCTAGGTCTTCCTTTTCCATTCTCGGAAGATGGTATTTTTCCAGGAATCTGTGGATTTCTACTGAGTTCTCCAGCCTAACTGAGTATAGTTGTTCATAATATGATCTCATGATATGTTGTTTTTCTTGGAGTTCTGTTGCAATATCTCCCCTCTCATTTGTGATCCTACTGATTTGGGTGTTTTCCCTCTTTTTTTTTTTTTGGTGACTTTTTCCAGTGGTTTGTCTATCTTGTTAATTTTTTCGAAAAACCAACTCCTGGTCTCATTGATTTTTGTATTGTTTTCTTAGTTTCTATGTTGTTTATTTCTGCTCTGGTTTTTATTATTTCTTGCCTTCTGGTTGTGGTTGGATTTCTTTGCTGCTGTTGTTCCAATTCCTTGAGATGATCCTTTAAACATTTGATTTTGTCATTTTCCTCTTTCTTGATATAGGCCTGTATTGCTATGAGTTTCCCCCTAATTACTGCTTTTGCTGTGTCCCACAAATTTTGACAAGTTGTCTCTTCGTTATCATTTGTTTCAAGGAATCTTTTTATTTCTTCCTTGAGTTGCTCTTTGACTCAGCTGTTATTGAGCAGCATGTTGTTTAATCTTCAAGTACTAGTTTTTCTCCATTGCTTCTTCTTGCAGTCAATTTTGACCTCTCTTGCATAGTGATCTTATAGTGTGCTTCTAATGATCCTTACACTTGTGGTCTTATATAGGTTAGATTTGTATCCTAATATATGGTCTATTCTGGAGAAGGTTCCATGAGGGCTTGAGAAGAATGTGTATTCTGTTTTCTGGGGGTGGAGGGCCCTATATAAGTCTATTAACCCTAGATCTTCTAATTTTTCATTTAGGGCTCTTATTTCTTTGCTTTTTTTCTGTTTTGTGGATCTGTCCAATGGTGATAGTGGAGTATTAAGGTCTTCTACTATTAGCACATTTCCCTTCATGTGTTTCTCCAGGTTAGTGAGCAACTGCCTCACATATTTTGCTGACTCTACGTTAGGTGCATAAATATTGATCAGGGTTAGTACATCTTGATCTAGTGTACCCCTGATTAGTATGTAATGACCCTCTTTGTCTCTGATCACTTTCTTGAGGTTGAATGGAATTTGGTCTGATATAGGAATGGCTGTCCCTGCTCTTTTTTGTTTTCCATTGGCCTGAAAGATTGATTTCTACCCTTTTATTCTAAGCCTATGCCTGTCCTGTACTTGTATGTGTGTTTCTTGCAGGCAGAAGTCTAGTTTATGTTTTCTAATTCAGTTCTCTACTATGTGTCTTTAATGGGAGAGTTTAGTCCGTTAACATTTAGGGAGATTTTTGACAGATAATCTCTTGTGCAGTTGTGTTCTGTAGGGTGGTTGTTGTTACAATTGGGGTTTTGGATTGTGTAGTTCATCTTGAGTAAGTCATTTAGAATCAGTTTTATTTGCACAAATAATGCAAGATCGTTTTTGTTTGAGAATGTTTTTAGGCTACCACCCATATGAATGAGAGTGTTGCTGGGTATTGTACCCTAGACTTGAAATTTCTTTCATTCAGTCATTTAAATATTTCATTCTACTGTCTTCTTGCTTGAATTGTTTCAACTGGGATATCTGGTTTGATTCTTATGTCCCTTCCTTTGTACTTACGGTTCTTTATTTCCCTTATTGTTTTAAGGAGTACATCTTTCTAATTTTTTTTTGCCATTTGGATTATTATATGTCTTGGTGTTGGTTTATTAGGGTCTATTTTTATTAGGGACTCTTCACTTCCTGGATTTGCACAGTCTTCATTCCAAAGGGTGGGAAAGTTTTCTGCTATTATTTCCCTAACTACTTGTTCTTCCCCTTTCCCTGTTTCCTCCCTTCTGGTATACCTACAATTCTTAGATTATTTCTTTTGTCTTTGTTCATTAAGTACTGAACTTTTCCTTCTAGGGCCTTACCTCTTAATTCCTTGTTGGTTTCCTGGTCATTTTTGGTTTGCAGTTTTCCTTCAAGTACTACTATGTGCTTCTCCATCTCAGTGATTCTGCTTGTCTGGCTTTTTAGGGTGTCTGTTAATTCCTTTAATTGCTTTTGTATGGAGTCTCATATTCTGTATCAGATCTTCTTTAATTTGGCTAATTTGTTCCTCCATGGATTTCTTGTACTTGGTGGCTAGCGATTCTCTCATTTCCTGTACCAGGGCTTGCATTTCCTTTCTCATGGCTGCTTTTAAATCTTCATCTCTTGATTCTGTGCATTGTCGTGGACTTGGGAACTTAGTAGGAGTTCTCTCTGTATCTCCAGCTGTTAGGGTCCTCCTCAGTTTACCTATGTTTTTATGCATTTATTGGTGTGGCCTGGAGAGCAGTGCCTTCTGATTTCGGCCTACTTTTGCTCCCTGTGGTGTAGGGCTGGGTCCCTTCTCTGAATTGCAGCTCTGGGTGGGACTGTTGGGTGGGCTGGCTGAGGTTTGGCCTCTAGAGTGCCCTCTAGCGGAGCCTGATTAGTTGATGGCTCCTCTTGTTGCCAGCCAGTGCAGTACTGCATCTGGCCACACTGGTGGAGGGCGCTGTTGAGCCTGGCTTCCTTGTCCTCCTCTCAATGTGGAAGTCAGCGGAGCTCCGCCCCCTTCAGGCCTCTGCCAGAAGACCCTCCCATCTATAGTTCCTATCCCGTCCCAGGGGCGCAGAGATGTGGTGGGGCAGGGGCGGTACTGTCTGCCAGCCCAGGAAGCCTCAGGGATGTGTTTGGGAGAGGGGCAGAGGCAGGGGGAGGTCCCCTATGTCAGCAGGCGTGGGAAGCCTCAGAGACGTGACCAGGGGAGGGGTGGAGATGGGAGGAGGGGACCCTTATTTATTTTTTAACTAAAGATAATTATGGTGCTGAAATGTTGCATGTAACACTTGAATATTATTTGTAGCATGATAGTTTTCAAAGTTATCTGGTTATTGTAGAATGTTTTCTATTCATTTTCCCTCTTTGAACCCTTGCTTTTATTTATCTCTGTACTTCTCTATGCTTTTCTTATCTGCTAACTATGATCAAATGTAATTTTAAATGTTTCCTTCAATGAAAAATCATAATAGTAAGTGGGAGTAAATTTGAAAATTGGAGAGATTATATATGCAGCATATATTTTGTTTTTCTTTAGATATGCAGAAAATTATAGTTATTTATACTTTTTTTTTGTTACCGGGGCATTAAGTAGCGAAAGATAAAGCAAATATTTGGTGGCCAACTTGAAGTTTTTTTTTTTAATAAATAGTAACTAAATTTGGCACTGGATTCTCATTTTATATTTTAATGTTAAGCAAAATTAATTAAAACTGTTCAAATATTTTTAAGAATGTTGAGTATTGTTCTACTTTAGCTTTTGTACATGATTATGTATGCATGAAAGTATGGGTATGAATATAACCATGTACTTCTATGAGTGTACTTCATTTTCCTTCTAATGCAGTGCAAACTGTCATAAATATCAAAGCATTAAGTAAAATAATAATAAATATTAGAAATTAAAATGCTTACTAAAATATGAGATCACTGGAATTAAATAGAAATCCTTTTCATTATAGGCTTACAAAAATATTTCCTTTAAGTACTTTATGAGAAAATACATTTTAGATGGTTACTTAGTGGATAACTATAAAAATACTGATTCAACGTAATTTTCATAATTTGATGCCAAAAAATTACTTGAGATTTCCCAAATAAATAGCATAGTAATAATTATACTTATTTTGCTTATTAATATAGTAGTCACAAACAGCAGTGCTCATGATTGAGCACTCCTAGCTCTAATTTCACAAATCACTCCTGGAGGGGCCCAGGGAAGCAAATAAGGTGCCAGGGATCAAACCTGGGTTTACAGCATGCAAGACAAATACCTACCCACTGTACTACCACTCAGGCTCAAATTACATTTATTAGAAATACCAGATTACTAATATTAGAGAAAACTTTTATTCAATACTAAACTGTACCCACTGTTTCTTTAAAATATATAATCAAGAACGAGAGTGAATTATTTTCAACTTTTCAAATAAGTTCTCATCACATTTTCCTTGCCTTTATTGCATTATTTTTGAATAATATAATATGTACTCCAATGTTCAATACTTAGAGGCTAGACATTGATTAAATTAAAAACAAAAGCATTTTAATTATGAAATTATTTAAGATAAGAAACTTGTTTTGAAAATACATTTTGAGAACCAACTGGAAGCTATAAAGGCATCTTCAATGATCTGATACCTTTAACAAATATAATAAAAAGTATACAGATGGTTTGACATTTGTTCATTTAGAAAGAGATCCATTTTATTTTCTTAATGTAGCTGATCAATATTACTAAACCACTTGTTGGTGATGCTATCTTTGCCCAACTTCCTATTTCTTGTACCTTTATCACAGAATACTTGGTCATATACGTAAGGTATGTTTAAGTCTGTATATTCAAAGTATATTAAAGTTTAGTATATTCAAGTCTGTTCCATTGATCTGAGAGTGTCCAATACAATGCCATTTTATTTATTTAGTTTTAATTAAATAATATATTTATTTAAGCAACATGATTACAAGCATGCTCTTAGTTGGTTTTAAATTATAAAAATACATATCCCCCTTTACCAGTGCAACCTGTTTACCACCATGTCCCCCATCTCCCTCCTCCCCTACGCCCTGCCTGTATTTAAGATAAGCATTTTATTTGTCTTACTCACTACCCTTGTCATGATAATTGTTAGTGTAGTTATTTCTCTAACAGCACTCAGTATTCTTTTGGTAAGCTTCATATCATAGTCTGGTTCTTCCAGCCCTCATCTCTATTGTCTCTGGGTGTTATTACAATACTGTCTTTTATTTTTCTTAAATCCCACAAATGAGTGAGAATATCCTGTCTATTTCTTTCCTTCTGACTTATTTCATGCAGCATAATAGTTTCCATGTCCATTGATGTATAGGAAAATTTTATGAGCTTATTTCTCCTGATGGCTGCATAATATTCCATTGTGTATATATACTACAGTTTCTTTAGCCAGTCATCCATTCATCTGTTGACGAAAATTTTCCATTTTAATAACTGATATGTTATTGGAAAAAATTTATTTTTATTAGACTTATTTGTTTTATTTTCTGATTTTGACTCCTGGCTGTGCTCTCAGTGATTATTCTTGGTGGGCTTGGTGGTGCTAGTTTGAACCTAGGCCAACTGTATGTAAGGCAAGTGCCATTCCCATTGTACTAGCACTCCAGCCTTTGTCATTTCTTTTCTAGATTATCATCTCCTAAGTAGTTTTGTTCAATGGTTTCCGATGGTTTCCGTGAGCTCTTCACAGGGTTTTAAACTTATAGTCAATTCTAAATAGAAAACAAGTTTATTTCAAGGTAATTCATGAAGTCCGCATTATTTCTTTCCTTACCCCCTTCTTACCTTTTAGGTTTTCATGTCTTGGTAAGCCTAGGTGGGGTTTCCTTTTATTATTCAGAAGTCCTTTCGTATTCCTTGCAAGGCTGATTTAGGGGAGATGAACCCCTTTATTTATTTGTTTGCAAGGATCTTCAACTCTGAGATACTCTGTTTAAAGTTTTCTTGCTGACCATCATTTTCATTAAAGATTCTGAATACATCATGAAATTCCCATCTGGCCTGCAGAGTTTATGCTGAGAAATTTGCTGATCTTGTTGACTTTGCTTTTCTTCTGCTGCTTTTTAGATTCTCCCATTATCTTTACTTTTTGCTATGGTAATTACAATGTTTCCTGTTCTGTGTTTGTTTTGGTTTATTTTGTTTGTAACTCTTTGAACCTCATATATAGACACTTTTTAGCTTTCACAATTTCTGAAAATTCTGTTAGTATTTCTTTGAATAACATTTCTGCTCCCACTTCTCTTTCTGTGACCTTATTCATACTTGTGTGTTCCCTCTTTATTCCCTCTAGATACATTCTAATGTATTTTCATTTAAAAATTATTATTTGAATGATTTCTGCTAATGTCCTTCAATAACAACTTTTAAATTTAATTTTCAGTTTCAGGGGCTGGGGAGATAGCACAGTGGTAGGGCATTTGCCTTGCATACGGTCAACCCACAACGGACCCAGGTTTGATCCCTGACATCCTATATGGTCCCTGAGTCTGCCAGGAGCAATTTCTGAGCACAGAGCCAAGAGTAACCCATAAGTGCCACTGAGGATGGCCCAAAAAGGAACAAAAATTTCAGTTTCATACTTCTATTTTTGAGCCTATATTTTCTATCTTTAAGTTCAGTTACTAATTTCTTAAATTATGATTTATGTATGGATTTTATCATATTTTCTATGTCTATAAATTTATTATTTGATTCTCTCATTCTTAGTATTAGTAAGAAATTAAATTTTATTCTATGTTTTCTTTAGTTTAGTTGTTATTTTACACATTAAGATTTTCTTGCATGGTTTTGTTTTAATGCATATCTGGAATGAATTATTCTCTCACTTTATTTTTTTGCTGGTCTGGTTTTATTTATATGAAATAGTCTTAATAACTTATCTTTCAAATATGATTGTAATATTCTTGTATTAAAAATGATGAATCCTGTTTAATTGGCTTAGGTTTTTTATTACTATCTAGAGTGAGTTTGTATCAACACAAGATTGCTGGTGCTCAGGAGCCAACACAATGTAGGAGCCCAGAAGTGACTGCCGTGACAATGGGGAATTAAAAGTGAAGTTAACTGCTGCACAGTTAGAATGTGGCACAGGCTTTCCTGTGTATTATGGGATAAGTATTTGCCCACACTGTTTCCCAAGGCATACTGTCAGTTTTACCTTTACATATGTCTTAGTTGATACTGACTTCTCATGCAGTCTAGCTCTATTTCAGTGTTTTTGTTTCCCCTAAATTTCACAGTCAGAACAAGTAAAAAGTGGATATGACTTTAAAACTCTCACAAGTACCCTGCTATCTACATATTTTGCATAGTTGAGTTACCTCCATAGATCCTTGATCTTTGCCATTCATAGGTTCTTAAGTACTGGATTGTAGCATGTTCTTGTCCAGATATTTAGTCTTTTATTCATACTAGTTTTCCTTCCCCAAATAATTACTCTACTTTATGGTGTGCAGGACCATCTGGAAAGCCACTAGTGCCCACCTGGAAAAAATATTTGTCTGAAATAATTCCTAGCAGAATATATGTTTTGTCCTTGCCATAGACAAAAATAAAACATATATTTCTAGTTGAGAGATTGCCTCAGGTTTCATCTTGAACATTTGCCTGTTCTCTAACTTTACAAACAAATACCTCTCAGGTAGTGAGTATTTTTGTTGGTGTTTTCTCCATATTCTTTTTGTTTTGTTTTATTTTTGGGTCACACCCAGCAGAGCTCAGGGGTTACTCCTGGCTCTATGCTCAGAAATTGCTTCTGGAAGGCTCAGGGGACCATATGGGATGCTAGGATTTGAACCACCATCCTTCTGCATGAAATGCCTTACCTCCATGCTATCTCTCTGGCCCCCTCCCTTTATTCCTTAAGAGTAAACCCCCTCCATACTGTCTCCCTCCTCACCCACCCCAGATCACTGTATCTAGTTTCTGGGCTGAAGAAATGTATCTATCATGCAGAGCTCCAAGTCAGACTTGTAGTGTAGTTGTGTTAGAATTCCCCAAGTTAAGACCTATAATTTTTTGTTCAATCAAAAGTAATGTGAGGGTCCTGATATCTCCCAGATGATGATGGTCAGAGGGAAAATGACCTATTGCTCTCTGTCACTGTGGGGGCATCTTTCTTATTTTCCACTTAATAGCTTTCTAAATTCAGCAATCATCACATTCTACTAGTCTGGCTATAATGTTTTTATTGAACCTTGTTTCCAACTATGCTACTTGTCTTTCCTCATCTACCTCCTCTGTTTTCCACGCCTGAATGCATTTCTTTCTTTCAACTCTATTGTGACCTTCCCAAATGCTGGCACACTCAAGAAAGGAGTTAAACCTTTGGGCACTTCGGGGAAGTAATTATGCTAGTCATATCCTAAGATTGCTTCTGGTGAGGCTGTGCTTTTGGCCTTCTTACCTATTTTTATCTTTTTCCATTCCCTCCTGAACTAGACATAGACTTTAGATACTCTGCCTTTTCACTAGGGAATTAACTCTATTAATACTAAAATTTGTAAAAGACAATATTAAGATCTTGCTAAGTTGTCATTGTGAGGTAGTGACCTTAATTTCTTTTAGTGCTGCATGAATACTTTTGCCTGCATAAATTCTTTAACTTATAAAGTTTATACTGCACTACTTATAAAGTTCTATCAGATTCACAGATAAATATTTCTTAGTACCATGGAATAACTGATTAGTATAGAATTGCACTTAGTTTCCCATTTCATGGAATATGACTATCAACTATAATACATTTTAGAAAATGTCACTTTGCTCCATATGCAGCATATCATTATAATTCCAATAGGATTTGATCTAAAGAAATATTTGTTCTCACATTTAACAAAAGGAGTTATCTTTAATACCTGTAGAGATTATATACTTTAAAAACATATCCCATGTGTATATTAACTCCTAAAACAAACATATCCTTTAATACATGTGAATATTTAAAGTATCTCAGCTACATTTTCAAAACCATACATAAAAATTATTCATAAATGTGTTCCCAAAAAAGGCTTTTAGTCAGATATGTGGCACTTTTATTAACAAACTGACTTTATATCCTTTGGAAATAATATAAAGTGTTGTACTTGGCCAACATATTTTTGATCTCTGGCACGACATGTGGCCATTCTAGCCCATCAGGAGTAATTACTGACTGCAAAGTGAGGCCTTCAACACCAGGAAGAGTTGCCTAAAAAAAAACAAAAACAATGACATAAAGCTAGATATGTATATTATTTATTTATTTATTTATTTATTTATTTATTTATTTATTTATTTATTTATTTATTTCTGGTTTTTGGGCCACACCCGGCGTTGTTCAGGGGTTACTCCTGGCTGTCTGCTCAGAAATAGCTCCTGGCAGGCACGGGGGACCATATGGGACACCAGGATTTGAACCAACCACCTTTGGTCCTGGATCGGCTGCTGCAAGGCAAGCGCCGCTGTGCTATCTCTCCGGGCCCATATTATTTATTTTGACATTTATTTAAGTAACCATTTGAGTGTTTCAAGTCTTAGCATACCACATACTTTTATTAACTTGAGGATATTGGCACCTTTGATCCAGATATACTGTTAATTTTGGGAGTAGTCTGAGGAGCTTGGGGGGTACTCTTGGCAATTATTACTCATGTAGGACAACTTGTCAGTGCTGAGGATAACATGAACCACCACATTGGCTCTTTAAATATGTAAGAGTATTTAACTTTATGTAACTTTTGGAGCATTAACTTTAGATTATCTTTCATGTTGAGTTGAGAACTTAACAAAATGAAGCCAAGCATGGATAAAAGGAGAAGAAAGGGACACTCATTTACTGCTGGTAGGAATGCAGACATTTTGGAAAACAATATGGACTTTCCTCACAAAGCTAGAAATTGAGTTTTCATATGACTAGGGATATATACCAGGAACACAAAAACACAATACAAAAATGCCCTCTGCAATTCTATGTTCAGCATAGTTCTATTTATAATGGCCAGAATGGAAACAAAACAGATGTGTGGTTAAAGAAACTGTGCTATATTTACACAATGGAATATTATGCAACCATTAGGAGAAGTTAAGTCATGAAATTTGCTTATACGTGGACAGACATGGAATTATTATTATGAGAGAAAAGAACCAGAAAGAAAGGGTTAGATATAAAATAATCTCACTCACTTGTGAAATAACCCAGAGACAATAGAGATAAAGGTCAGGATACCCAGCTCATGGTAGAAAGCCTGCCACAAAGAGTGGTGAGTGTAGTTAGAGAAGAATATACTAGGATTATAATAGTTGAAAAAGAAATCAGTGCTAAAAGTGATAAAAGTACCAACATGTAAGGTACTCTCCATTAACAGTAATAAAAACCACAATATTAAAAATGAGACAGAGAGGCAGCCGGAGAGATAGCATGGAGGTAGGGCATTTGCCTTGCATGCAAAAAGAGGGTGGTTCGAATCCCGGCATCCCATATGGTCCCTGAGCCTGCCAGGAGCGATTTCTGAGCATAGAGCCAGGAGTGACCCATGAGAACTGCTGAGTGTGACCCCCCCAAATAAAAAAAATGAAAGAGAGAGAGAGAGTGAGAGAAAGAGAAACAAATTGCTTGCTTGAGAGCAAGGTGGGGGTGGGGGTTGAGGTGGAGGAAAATGGGAGACATTTGTGATGAAAAGGATGCACTGGTGAAGGATGGTGTACACTGTATGACTGAAACCAAACAATGAATAATTTTGTAGCCCTGGTGTGTAACTAAAGAAATTAAAAATTAAAAATTATAAAATTAAACAAAGTGAAGCTAAGAATATAAAGTACTTTACAACTTTACAGCTTAAAGAAAATAATAATCTTAGTACACATTAAAAGAGGGCCTTAAAATGTGAGCATGTGTTGCCATCAAGAGTAAATTATATGAGCTGGAGTTATAACATAGCAGGTAGTGTGCTTGGTTTGTGTGGGTTTGATCCCTAGCACACCATATGGCCTTCTAAACTGACCAGTATTGATTTATCCTGAGCACCACTGAATGCGGCCCAAAACAAAATAAAAAAAAATAAGTGATGTATGAGTATTAATTATACAAACATATGTTTTACCATTATCTTGAAAAGTCAATGAGAAGATATAATCTAGATTTCCTTGGTTGGAAAATGGCATACTAACACTTTTTTTCACATATAGTTCAAAGGAACTGGGATATCATAAGTGTAAAAGGACATAGAAGAGGAATAATCTGGGGGTAGGTGAGGTGCTGAAAAGATAAACATGAACATTAGGGTTTAGGAGTACCCCTGGAGAAACACAGTGTTCATAAGTATTATCTCCTTTAGCCAGAGTTTTCTGAGAGGGAGGAAAGATGGCACAAGATCAAGATCTATTAGGAGTCACTAATCATGGGGAGATAGCACCTCACTTTGTACTGTCCTTTCCCATCTTGGATGCGGTCATGTCTTTGAATCACCTTCAAGGAGAATTCCCAGAACAATTGCTCTATGGGATATCTATTGCTCTATGGGGTACCCTGGAACAAATAGTTCTACGAGATTCCATCTGCCATGTGGTTCTGGAATAGCATCACTGTTAGAGGGAATCTAACAGTTACCTATCTTGTCCCTTCATATTGTATATAGATTTATGTTCACATTATTATATGAATAAAATACATATATAAAATCATATACTAATATAATACTCTTTGTTTGATTTAATTTTATTTTAAAATTTTATTTATTTTTTGTTTGCGCATTCATACATAGGGTATGGGGTAGCTCTACGCTCAGGTATCATTCCTGGGGCACTTGCAGATCATCTTGCGTACCAGTGATTGAACTGAAGGATGCCTTATACACCATTTGATCTCTCTAGCTTCAATTTTTGTTTTTAATATAATAAATATATACAGGTAACATATTTTAATAATTTTAATATGTTTAATTTTAATAGTAGATAAAACAATTCATCAAATTAGAAGGAAGATATATTCTTAAATGTTACCATTTGAGACTGCATCAAAACACATAATACTGTAATTTTTCATTGTAAGTGTATTACATATAAAATTAAAAATTTAAACAGCTTTATTTTTGCCTTCACACTTTGTGAATAAAATTTTGTTATACTATTCAAGATTTATTTCTCTCAGATATTAATGAATGCTCTATTCACTCCTTATATTTATTACATTTAATATTTAAATTAATAATCTAGTATTTATTACATTGCGATAAATCTTAAATGATACATCTATTTTATTGTTTCTTGAGTATTCAACTATATATTTATTATCCACTTTCTTCTTATTGAGTATATTTTGAGACAAACTACTATGAACACTCAATTCTATAATTTGCTAGATAATATGGATTATATGGAATACATATCATAGATTAAATAATGAAAATAAAAATTGAAGTGGATTGAATTTTAAAATATATTATTAGAGGATATGAAAAATGAGTATACTTGAAGAAGGTAAAATAATTATCTATGTGATTAGATAGGATTATTGTCTGTATGCACATAAGGAGAATTACCAGTATAAAAATTCTAATAATAGGAACCAAAGAGACCTTTAAGTGGATAGAGCATTTGCCTATTTGACATCTGGCACATCAAATAGTCCTCTAAATTCTTCCAGGAATGGTCTTTGAGAACAGATCCAAAAAAAATATCTGAGCACTTCTGGATATGTCCAAAACCAAAAATTCTTATAATAGACTTTTGTGAAAAACAAAGAAACAGGTTTGATTAGAGTAGATGTATATGAGGGATATAAAATAAATAGAGTGTATAAAGTGAATTCAGATACATAATGAAAAGTCAGATATTTCATTTTTTTTCTGTTAGGCAATTTGTTTTTTATCTTTGACTGAATATTGATTGAACACTGATAATCATAAAAGTAATAACTTGACAGAAATTAAAGTAATAGCTCTAGCTGCTATGTGGCCACTTATTCATAGAGAACAAGAGCATATGGATGATTCAAGACTATGATTATTGCATAATCTAGTTATAAATTATTAATGGATCAGACCATTATAAATGACAAAAATTCAGAACTCTGAATAGATTTTAAAGATAAAGGCAAAATATAGCACCTATTTATAACTGACTATAAGGTTCTAAGGTGAGTTTGTTTCTTTGCTAAAACTTTGCTACCAACTTTTTTTTTAACATAATTTTTATTTTGATCATAGTGGCTTACATATTGTTGACAATAATATCTTAGTTACATATTTACATAAGATCAAAGGGGATTCCCATCACCGGTTTGTCTTCCCTCCTCCTCCCTTTTTGTCCTACCACCCATATCCTCTTCCCTCACCCCTAGGGCTGCTAGAATATGTGGTCCCCTCTGTACCTATCCTATTACTTCGTAGTCTTACACCTGTTTGGTCCTGATGTCTCCTTTTTCCCCCCCTCTAGTTAGGAGGCAGGAGAAGGTAGTTCAAGTTATGTGGTTTTGTTTGAAGAGGAGAAAAGTGATAAACTGGGGTAAAAGTCTAATACGCCAGAAATAAGCAAAATTCTTCTAGAGGCTCTCGTCATCAATTTGAGAGGCGAAGGAGAAAAAGAAGGTGAAACACTCGACCCCTACAAAATGCAGTGTCAAATATCTATTAAGAGTTCCAACGCGAACGCTAAGCACCACCAGAACAGAACAAAACCAACAAATACACAACCAAAAAAAACAACAACAAAACAAAACAAACAAACAAACAAAAAACGCCGCGATCTTGAGATAGGCACCATGGCATAGCACATGGAGAGGGAAAAGAAGGGGCCAGAGAGATAATATAGAGGCAAGGCGTCTGCCTTTCATGCAGGAGGTCATCGGCCCGAATCTTGGTGCCCCAAATGGTCCCTCATGCCCGCCCGAAGCAATCTCTGAGCCCGGAGCCAGGAAAAATCCCCGAGCGCTGCCTGGTGCCTCCAAAAAATCTGAATGAAAGAAAGAAAAAAAAAAAAGATAAATGGGGCAATAACTTCAATAACCACAATAAAACAAAGAGATCGACCAAAAATAAATAGGTAAATAAAATGATAATAGTAGTACATGAAGATAAAAAGTAATATATGAAAAATAAACAAGATTTTTTTCTCCCTGCCCAGGCACAGTAAATATTGGGGTCATTCAAAGAGGGATTCACATGGCCTAAGATGTATGGGGTTTCTCCGCCCTTGGAGTATATTGTCATGGGATCCACTATAGACTCTGTTCATGATCCTTTATTCTCCCGGTGGTCCATTTGTGATGTTTGGGAGGCTTCTGGTCCTTCCTGGGTGATATAGTGAGTCCTCTGTATCTAGCAATCTCAGTATCGGCACAGTTACAGGGGTGGGACTTATGATGAAGTCAGTCTTAGTGGTTGTAGAAGTTCTGTTCCATCAATATTATTTTAGTCCATCTTCTGTGGTTGTTGGTCTTGGTCTTGGCACTAAATCTGGGATGGCACCTAGGATAATGCCTTTCCTTATGTTTCCAGAAGCCCCATTCCGTTACAATGGTCTCTGCCAGACCTTTGGAACTGGGATCATGGTTGTTGTGCAGGTCGTAGCTCAAACCCTAGGTTAGGGCTTTTTTATTGGTCCCAAGATATATACAGTCTGGTCATGGTTCTAGCAGCCAGTCCTCTGCAAATCGCGTTCTTGGTTTTTGGACCTACCAGCGGGTGACAAGTCTTCTGATTTTGTCTTATCAGTGGCTAGAGGGCCAGGATAACCTGCTCTTAAGTCAAGTTGTTCCCCTTTTCCTCGTTGTCAGGATATCATATTAGAGCTGGCACTCGTTGGTGTTCCCGCAGTAATAAGGTTGTCTTGGATGGGGTTTGTTACTTGCAGCTGTTGTGAAAGACTGTGCCATTTCTGTGACTGGGATCCAGGGTTCAAGGTTCGATGGATGGGATCTACTCTCCTGAAGTCTAAGTTGATTCCACATGACATATTTTCAAGGTAGGAGTTATCCCTATATTGTAAACAACTATGAGTTTCTATCTCTAGTAGATAAAAGCTCTTTTTTATGTGAGAGATTTCCCCCTTTTTTTAGTGTGCCTTTGCAGGGAGAAATGGTGCTACGTTATATTGTTGGTGCATTTGGGGGTGGACAGAGAGAAAAACAAAAACAGGTCACATACCCAAAAAAGATTAAAACAAAACAAAACGAAACAAAACCAAAAAAAAAAAGATAGGATTAAAAATGTATGTGCTCACATATGTATATGTGGACCAGAAAATTAATGGAGTATTTAAAGGACCAAAGAGGTGCAAAAGACTACCTTACATTTGGGGAAAGGCAGGTAAAGAGGAGGTGTAATACAAGTCTTATGTTTATGTTAGGAGTACAGGTTTTCCCGTTGTCTTTTGGGTTTTTCTTGTAATGTGTGGGTTCCCAGGCACCTTTCCATCACACCCCCTGACCTTCTTCAGATTGGTGAAAGATTTGTGGCAGGGAGGTCTTGGTAAGAGTTCCTGCATTGGGGCTACTTTTGGGCCTAAGTCCAGTTTCAAGTAGCAGTCCACCTTAGGGGAAGATGGTAGGGGGCACCGCGCAGCATGGGTCCACAGTAGAGTTAGCTGCTTTTTCTTGCAGGAAACGAAGTGTGGGTTTGACTGGGTGTCTCTTCATTTGGGTACTGGGTACTGGTTCATTGAGGTAGGAGGTCAATCTTGATGCCTAAGAGATTTAGGACTGAGGGTGAAGAGTGTTAATACAGTGGGAAATATGGATGGGAATGAGGGATGAGGGGGTAGTTGGATTTCGAAAGGGGGGAAAGGGGGAGGTATATGGTAGGAGTAGGAAGGGAGAGAAGAGAAAATACATTAGAAAGGAAGGGAAAAGAGGAAAGAAAGAAAGTAGAGAGAGGAGTAGAGAAGAAATGATTAAAAAAAGTAGTGAGAAGAGAGGAGAGAATAGCAAGGGAGTGTTAGTTTGCTTGAGCGTGTTCGGTGAGTATAGTCTGTAGTTTAAGTCTGAATGTCACGGTTACTGCTTCGGTGATCTGATTGGCCACGTGCTTCGATTCCTAAAAGAAGGTATAACCTTGAAATAAAGTGTGTGTTAAAGGGTTTTCTCAGGAACATCTCGTAGTACCAGCTAGGTATGGTATCTCATGTGGCATCCCGAGCTGCCCTCTTGGTTTGTCCACCCTTTGTATCGAAGGATGCCTGTGGGCAGAAAAGCTGAGAGGTTATTTTAAATATAGTAATATAAGGCATTAAAACATGATGTTATGGGGTGATTCCATTGGAGTCAGCGATTTCCCATGGCATTCTTTACCTGTAATCCTGATTGCGATCTCCAAGGGATTATTGTGGGCCTTTGTCGTAGAAGGCTGATTACATACCTGTTCTCTCTATGCTGTTGTTTCTGGTGTTGCTGCTATCTTTGTGGTATAATGCAGTCAAGGGTTTGCGTTGTTCCTTTTTTTCATGTATTTTGGGGGCTGCAGTCGAGTGTATGTTGGCTATTACAGTGTTTAGAGTTTCTACCTTTTAAATCCTCTTATTTGATTGTTGAGTGTTAGATGTGTATAAGATGTATGATCTGGGGGCTTCAGAATAGTGCTATCATTCTGTGTTTATCTTTGGTCTTCTGACTTACTTCGTTTAACATAACATGTTCTAGATCCATCCATGTTGCTGCAAAGTCTGTGATTGTATCATTTCTGACTGCCATGTAGTATTCCATTGTATATATGTACCACATCTTAATAATCCATTCATCTTTTGTTGGACATCGAGGTTGGTTCCAAGACTTGGCTATTATACTGAGTGCTGCTATAAATAGTGGGGTGCACACGTATTTTGGAATGAATGTCCTTCCAAGTTGGGGGTATATACCTAGGAGAGCAATTGCTGGGTCAAATGGCAACTCAATTATGAGTTCTTTGAGCACTCTCCAGACTGTTCTCCATAGGTGTTGGACTAGGGGGCATTCCCACCAGCAGTGGATGAGAGTTCCCTTCATACCACATCCCCGCCAACAGAGATTGTCCCCGTTATTTTTGATGTGAGCCATCCTTACTGGTGTAAGGTGGTATCTCATTGTTGTCTTGATTTGGATCTCTCTGATGATGAGTGAAGGGGAGCATGTTTTCATGTGTTTGTTGGCCATCCTTGTATCTTCCTCAGAGAAGTGTCTATTCATTTCATCTCCCCATTTTTTATGGCTTTATTTGGTTTGGGGGGGCTCAGCTTTCTGAGTGCTTTGTATATTCTAGATATCAGTCTTTTGTCTGATGTGTCGAGTGAAAAGATTTTTTCCCATTCTGTTAACTGTCTTCTTGCATTAAGTAAGGTTTCTTTCGCCATGCAGAAGCTTTTTAGTTTGATGTAGTCCCATTTGTTTATGTTTGATGCTAAAGTTCTTGCCATTGGTGCTCCATTCTCGAAGACCTTTTTGATATATAGGTCTTCGAGTGTTCTGCCTATTTTGTTCTCGATAAACTTTATAGATTCGGGTCTGATTTCAAGGTCTTTGATCCATTTTGAGTTGACTTTTGTATATGGAGTGAGGTATGGGTCAATTTTCACTTTCGTACATGTGGTTTTCCAGTTGTACCAACACCATTTGTTGAAGAGGCTTTCTTTGTTCCATTTCAAGTTCCTGCCTCTTTTATCAAATATTAGTTGGCTGTATATCTGGGGGTTTATGTCTGGGAATTCTGTCCTGACCCACTGGTCTGAGGTTCTGTGTCTGTTCCAGTACCATGCTGTTTTGATTACTATGGCTTTATAGTATAGTTTCAAGTTAGGTAAGGAGATGCCACCCAGCTTCTTGTGTTTTAGTATTTGTTTGGCTATCCTGGGTCTTTTGTGGTTCCAGATGAATTTTGAGATTGAATGTTCTATTTCTTTAAAGAAGGGTGTTTTAATTTGGATAGGGATTGCATTAAATCTATATAGTAGTTTGGGTAGGATAGTCATTTTGACTATTTTAAATCTACCTATCCATGAGCATGGGATATTCTTCCATTTCTTTAGATCCTCTTCAATTTCTTTCTGAAGTGTTTTGAAGTTTCCCTGGTATAGGTCCTTGACTTCCCTTGTAAGGTTGATTCCTAGGTATCTGATATTTTTAGATACTATTTTGAATGGAATTGTGTTTTTAATCTCTCTCTCCTCGACTTCGTTGTTTGTATATAGAAATGCTACTGTCTTTTGTGTATTGATTTTGTATCCAGCTACTTTGCTATATTGGTTGATTATTTCTAGAAGTTTTATTGTGGACTCTTTAGGGTTTTCAATGTATATCATCGTATCATCTGCAAATAGAGATAGTTTGTGTTCCTCTTTCCCGATTTGGATTCCTTTGATTCCCTTCTCTTGTCGGATTGCTATTGCTAGGACTTCTAAGGTTATATTAAATAAGAGCGGAGAGAGTGGACAGCCTTGCCTAGTTCCTGACCTTAGTGGGAATGCTTCTAGTTTCTCGCCATTAAGAATAATGTTGGCTGTCGGTTTTTCATAGATAGCTGTAACTATCTTGAGGAAGGATCCTTCCAACCCTATTTTGCTGAGTGTCTTTAACATGAAAGGGTGTTGGATTTTGTCAAACGCCTTCTCTGCATCGATTGATATGATCATGTGGTTTTTGTCTTTCTTGTTGTTGATGTGATGTATAATGTTGATTGATTTGCGTATGTTGAACCAACCTTGCATTCCTGGTATGAATCCCACTTGGTCATGATGTATGATCTTTTTGATGAAGTGCTGGATTCGGTTTGCTAAGATTTTGTTAAGTATCTTTGCATCTATGTTCATTAGTGAGATTGGTCTGTAGTTTTCTTTTTTGGTGGTGTCTTTGCCATCTTTGGGAATGAGTGTGATATTGGCCTCATAAAAGGAATTGGGGAGGATTCCAGTTTTCTCTATGGTTTGGAAGAGCCTATGGAAAAGTGGTAGTATGTCTTCTCGAAATGTTTGGTAGAATTCACCTGTAAATCCATCTGGGCCTGGACTTTTGTTCTTAGGGAGTTTCTTAATTACATCTTCAATTTCCTCTGAGGTGATTGGTCTATTTAGGCTTTCTATTTCTTCCTTTTCCAGTCTTGGAAGATGGCATTTTTCTAGGAATCTGTCGATTTCTGCTGGGTTCTCTAGCCTAGTTGAGTATAGTTGTTCATAATATGATCTCATGATATGTTGTATTTCTTGGGGTTCTGTTGTAATCTCTCCCCTTTCATTTGTGATCCTACTGATTTGGGTGTTTTCCCTCTTTTTTTTGGTGAGTTTTGCCAGTGGTTTGTCTATCTTGTTTATTTTTTCGAAAAACCAACTCCTGGTCTCATTGATTTTTTGTATTGTTTTCTTAGATTCTATGTTGTTTATTTCTGCTCTGGTTTTTATTATTTCTTGCCTTCTGGACATGGTTGGGTTTCTATGCTGCTGCTGTTCCAATTCCTTGAGGTGATCATTTAAACTGTTGATTTTATTGTTTTCTTGTTTCTTGACATAGGCCTGTATTGCTATGAGTTTCCCCCTAATTACTGCTTTTGCTGTGTCCCACAAATTTTTTTTTACACCACCCATCACCAGTGCAACATTCCCATCACCAATGTCCCAAGTCTCCCTCCTCCCCACCCAACCCCCGCCTGTACTCTAAACAGGTTCTCAATTTCCCTCATACATTCTCATTATTAGGACAGTTCAAAATGTAGTTATTTATCCAACTAAACTCATCACTCTTTGTGATGAGCTTCCTGAGGTGAGCTGGAACTTCCAGCTCTTTTCTCTTTTGTGTCTGAAAGTTATTATTGCAAGAATGTCTTTCATTTTTCTTAAAACCCATAAATGTGTGAGACCATTCTGCGTTTTTCTCTCTCCCTCTGACTTATTTCACTCAGCATAATAGATTCCGTGTACATCCATGTATAGGAAAATTTCATGACTTCATCTCTCCTGACAGCTGCATAATATTCCATTGTGTATATGTACCACAGTTTCTTTAGCCATTCGTCTGTTGAAGGGCATCTTGGTTGTTTCCAGAGTCTTGCTATGGTAAATAGTGCTGCAATGAATATAGGTGTAAGGAATGGGTTTTTGTATTGTATTTTTGTGTTCCTAGGGTATATTCCTAGGAGTGGTATAGCTGGATCGTATGGGAGCTCGATTTCCAGTTTTTGGAGGAATCTCCATATCGCTTTCCATAAAGGTTGAACTAGACGGCATTCCCACCAGCAGTGGATAAGAGTTCCTTTCTCCCCACATCCCCGCCAACACTGTTTATTCTCATTCTTTGTGATGTGTGCCATTCTCTGTGGTGTGAAGTGGTATCTCATTGTTGTTTTGATTTGCATCTCCCTGATGATTAGTGATGTGGAGCACTTTTTCATGTGTCTTTTGGCCATCTGTATTTCTTCTTTGTCAAAGTGTCTGTTCATTTCTTCTCCCCATTTTTTGATGGGATTAGATGTTTTTTTCTTGTAAAGTTCTGTCAGTGCCTTGTATATTTTGGAGATTAGCCCCTTATCTGATGGGTATTGGGTGAATAGTTTCTCCCACTCAGTGGGTGGCTCTTGTATCTTGGGCACTATTTCCTTTGAGGTGCAGAAGCTTCTCAGCTTAATATATTCCCATCTGTTAATTTCTGCTTTCACTTGCTTGGAGAGTGCAGTTTCTTCCTTGAAGATGCCTTTAGCCTCAATGTCCTGGAGTGTTTTACCTATGTATTGTTCTATATATCTTATGGTTTTGGGGCTGATATCGAGGTCTTTAATCCATTTGGATTTTACCTTCGTACATGATGTTAGCTGGGGGTCTAAGTTCAATATTTTGCAAGTGGCTACCCAGTTTTGCCAACACCACTTGTTGAAGAGACTTTCTTTGTTCCATTTAGGATTTTTTGCTCCTTTATCAAAAATTAGATGATTGTATGTCTGGGGAACATTCTCTGAGTATTCAAGCTTATTCCACTGATCTGAGGGCCTGTCTTTATTCCAATACCATGCTGTTTTGATAACTATTGCTTTGTAGTAAAGTTTAAAGTTGGGGAAAGTAATTCCTCCCATATTCTTTTTCCCAATGATTGCTTTAGCTATTCGAGGGTGTTTATTGTTCCAAATAAATTTCAAAAGTGCCTGGTCCACTTCTTTGAAGAATGTCATGGGTATCTTTAGGGGGATCGCATTAAATCTGTACAGTGCTTTGGGGAGTATTGCCATTTTAATGATGTTAATCCTGCCAATCCATGAGCAGGGTATATGCTTCCATTTCCGCGTGTCCTCTCTTATTTCTTGGAGCAGAGTTTTATAGTTTTCCTTGTATAGGTCCTTCACATTTTTAGTCAAGTTGATTCCAAGATATTTCAGTTTGTGTGACACTATAGTGAATGGAGTTGTTTTCTTAATGTCCATTTCTTCCTTATTAGTATTGGTGTATAGGAAGGCCATTGATTTTTGTGTGTTAATTTTGTAGCCTGCCACCTTGCTATATGAGTCTATTGTTTCTAGAAGCTTTTTGATAGAGTCTTTGGGGTTTTCTAAGTAGAGTATCATGTCATCTGCAAACAGTGAGAGCTTGACTTCTTCCTTTCCTATCTGGATTCCCTTGATATCCTTTTCTTGCCTAATCGCTATAGCAAGTACTTCAAGTGCTATGTTGAATAGAAGTGGTGAGAGAGGACAGCCTTGTCTTGTGCCAGAATTTAGAGGAAAGGCTTTCAGTTTTTCTCCATTGAGGACAATATTTGCCTCTGGCTTGTGGTAGATGGCCTTAATTATATTGAGAAAGGTTCCCTCCATTCCCATCTTGCTGAGAGTTTTGATCAAGAATGGGTGTTGGACCTTGTCAAATGCTTTCTCTGCGTCGATTGATATGATCATGTGATTTTTATTTTTCTTGCTGTTGATGTTGTGTATTATGTTGATAGATTTACGGATGTTAAACCAGCCTTGCATTCCTGGAATGAAACCTACTTGATCGTAGTGGATGATCTTCTTAATGAGGCATTGAATCCTATTTGCCAGGATTTTGTTGAAGATCTTTGCATCTGCATTCATCAGCGATATTGGTCTGTAATTTTCTTTTTTCATAGCATCTCTGTCTGGTTTAGGTATCAAGGTAATGTTGGCTTCATAAAAGCTATTTGGAAGTTTTCCTGTTTTTTCAATTTCATTAAAGAGTCTTGCCAGGATTGGTAGTAGTTCCTCTTGAAAGGTTTGAAAGAATTCATTAGTAAATCCATCTGGGCCTGGGCTTTTGTTTTTGGGCAGACATTTGATTACTTTCTTAATTTCCTCAATAGTAATGGGTGTGTTTAGATATGCTACATCCTCTTCATTCAATCGTGGAAGATTATAAGATTCCAAAAATTTATCCATTTCTTCCAGGTTTTCATTTTTAGTGGCATAGAGTTTCTCAAAGTAGTTTCTGATTACCCTTTGAATCTCTACCATATCAGTAGTGATCTCTCCTTTTTCATTCCTAATACGAGTTATCAAGTTTCTCTCTCTTTCTTTCTTTGTTAGTTTTGCCAGTGGTCTATCAATCTTGTTTATTTTTTCAAAGAACCAACTTCTGCTTTCGTTGATCTTTTGGATGGTTTTTCTGGTTTCCACTTCATTGATTTCTGCTCTCAGCTTTGTTATTTCCTTCTGCCTCCCTATTTTTGGATCCTTTTGTTGAGCACTTTCTAATTCTATGAGCTGCGTCATTAAGCTATTCAGGTATGCCCCTTCTTCTTTCCTGATGTGTGCTTGCAAAGCTATAAATTTTCCTCTCAGTACTGCTTTTGCTGTGTCCCATAGGTTCTGATAAATTGTGTCTCCATTGTCATTTGTTTTCAGGAAGGTTTTGATTTCCTCTTTGATTTCATCTTGGACCCACTGATTATTCAGTATGAGGCTATTTAACTTCCAGATGTTAAAATTTTTCTTCTGTGTCCCTTTGTAGTTTATATATAATTTCAGGGCTTTGTGGTCAGCAAAGGCAGCCTGCAAAATTTCTATCCTCTTGATATTATGGAGATATGTTTTGTGTGCTAACATGTAGTCTATCCTAGAGAATGTCCCATGTACATTAGAGAAAAATGTGTATCCAGGCTTCTGGGGGTGGAGTGTCCTGTATATATCTACTAGGCCTCTTACTTCCATTTCTCTCCTCAGGTCTAGTATATTCTTGTTGGGTTTCAGTCTGGTTGATTTTCCTCCAGCCTTTTATTTTGAGTCTATGTTTGTTCTGACTATTCAGGTGCGTTTCTTGTAGGCAGCAGAAGGTTGGATTGAGTTTTTTGATCCATTTAGCCACTCTGTGTCTCTTAACTGGTGCATTTAGTCCATTGACATTGAGAGAAAGAATTGTCCTGGGAGTTAGTGCCATCTTTATATTAAAGTTTGGTGTGTTTGTTGGTAAGCCTTGTCTTAAAGTATGCCGTTCAGTTTTTCTTTTAAGAATGGTTTTGAGTCTGTGAAGTTTTTGAGCTGTTGTTTGTCTGTGAAACTATGTATTGTTCCTTCAAACCTAAAAGTGAGTTTTGCTGGGTACAGTATTCTAGGCGAAGCATTTATTTCATTGAGTTTTGTCACTATGTCCCACCACTGCCTTCTGGCCTTGAGTGTTTCTGGTGACAGGTCTGCAGTAAATCTCAAGGATGTTCCCTTAAATGTAATTTCTCTTTTCGATCTTGTTGCTTTCAGAATTCTGTCTCTATCTATGGGATTCGTCATTGTGACTAGAATATGTCTTGGGGTGTTTTTTCTGGGGTCTCTTTTAGTTGGCACTCTTCGGGCATGCAGGATTTGATCACATGTATTCATTATCTCTGGTAGTTTCTCTTTAATGATGTTCTTGACTGTTGATTCTTCCCGGAGATTTTCTTCCTGAGTCTCTGGGACTCCAATGATTCTTATGTTGTTTCTGTTGAGCTTATCATAGACTTCTATTTTCATCTGTTCCCATTCTTTGAGTAATTTTTCCATTGTTTGATCATTTGCTTTGAGGCTTTTTTCCAATTTCTTCTGCTGTATGTAATTGTTATGTATCTCATCTTCCAGTGTACTGATTCTATCCTCAGCTGCTGTTAACCTGTGGGAAATCTCAAACATGTTTTTCTTCAATTCATCTACTGAGTTTCTCAGACCTGTTATTTGATCTGAAATTTCCGTTTGGAGTTTTCTCATTTCTATCTTCATATTCTCCTGATTCTTTTTAGTTTTCTCTTCTATACTTTGTTTGAGTTCTTTGAACATGTTCCATATTGCAACTCTAAACTCCTTATCTGAGAGACTGACTAGGTGGTTGATCATGTTCAAGTCATCACAGTTGCCATCTTCATTCTCTATGTCTGGCACTGGCCCATGTTGTTTCCCCATTGTCACACTAGTACTGCGTGTTTTTCTACGTGTTGTGATTGTATTCATCTGCTAAATGCTGTGCACCGTCGCGAAGGGGAGCGGAGCAACCGTGCTCCTCTGGCTTCTCCCTTTCTGGGCGTGTTGACTCACCTCCACGGAAGGCTCACAGGAAGGCAGGCTGGCAGATGGGCTGCACCCAGGATGAAATCAGGCCAAAAATGCAGGACAGCAGAGTTGAGAGGCAGAAGGGTGCTGGCATCTGAGATCCAGCGAAGTTCAGTGGCTCCTCCCTTTCTGGGCGTGTCGACTCACCTCCACGGAAGGCTCACGGGAAGGCAGACTCCCCGGAAAGCTCACAGGAAAGCAGGCTGGCTGATGAGCCGCACCAAGGGTGAAATCAGGCCGAAAATGCAGGACAGCAGAGTAGAGAGGCAGAAGGGTGCTGGCATCTGAGATCCAGCAGAGTTCGGTGGCTCCTCCCTTTCTGGGCGTGTCGGCTCACCTCCAAGGAAGGCTCATGGGAAGGCAGACTCCCCGGAAAGCTCACAGGAAAGCAGGCTGGCTGATGAGCCGCACCAAGGGTGAAATCAGGCCGAAAATGCAGGACAGCAGAGTAGAGAGGCAGAAGGGTGCTGGCATCTGAGATCCAGCGAAGTTCAGTGGCTCCTCCCTTTCTGGGCGTGTCGACTCACCTCCACGGAAGGCTCACGGGAAGGCAGACTCCATGTCCCACAAATTTTGACAAGTTGTCTCCTCATTATCATTTGTCTCAAGGAATCTTTTTATTTTTTCCTTGAGTTGTTCTTTGATCCAGCTGTTGTTGAGCAGCATGTTGTTTAATCTCCAGGTATTAGTTTTTCTCCATTGTTTCTTCTTGACATCAATTTTGACCTCTATTGCATAGTGGTCTGATAGGGTACTTCTAATGATCCTTACATTTGTGGTCTTATATAGGTTGGCTTTGTGTCCTAAGACATGATCAATTCTGGAGAAGGATCCATGTGGGCTTGAGAAGAATGTGTATTCTGCTTTCTGGGGATGGAGGGCTCTATATAAGTCTATTAGCCCTAGATCTTCTAATTTTTCATTTAGGTCTCTTATTGCTTTGCTATTTTTCTGTTGGTGGATCTGTCTTGTGGTGATAGTGGAGTATTGAGGTCCCCTACTATTATCTCATTTCCCTTCATGTGTTTCTCCAGGTTTGTGAGCAGTTGCCTCACATATTTTGCTGGCTCTATATTAGGTGCATAGATATTGACCAGAGTTAGTACTTCTTGATCTAATGTTCCCCTGATCAGTAGGTAGTGACCGTCTTTGTCTTTGATCACTTTCTTGAGATTGAATGCAATTTGGTCTGATATAAGAATGGCTGTCCCTGCTCTTTTTTATTTTCCATTGGCCTGTATAATTACTTTCCATCCCTTTATTCTAAGCCGGTGCTTATCCTGTAGTTGTAGGTGTGTTTCTTGGAGACAGCAGAAGTCTGGTTTATTTTTCCTAACCCATTTCTCTACTATGTGTCTTTTTATTGGTGAGTTTAGTTCATTAACATTTAGGGAAATTATTGAGAGAGAGGACTGTTGTGCAGTTGTATTGTGTGGAGTGGTTGATGTTACAATCGGGGGTTTGGATTGTGTAATTCGTCTCTGAGTAGGTCGTTTAAGATCGGCTTAGTTTGCACAAATAGTACAAGTTCGTTCATGTTTGAGAATGTTTCTAGTCTGCCCTCCCATATGAATGATAGTTTTGCTGGGTATTGGACCCTGGGTTGGAAATTTCTTTCATTCAGTCGTTTAAATATGACATTCCACTGTCTTCTTGCTTGGATTATTTCAAATGGGAGATCTGGTTTGATTCTTATGTCCTTTCCTTTGTACTTGAGGGTTTTTTTTCTCCCTTATTGCTTTAAGGAGTTCCTCTTTCTCTTTGTTTTTTGTCATTTGGATTATTATATGTCTTGGTGTTGGTTTATTCGGATCTATTTTATTAGGGATTCTCTTGGCTTCCTGGATTTGTCCCGAGTTTTCTTTCCAGAGGGTGGGAAAGTTCTCTGTTATTATCTCCCTGACTACCTGTTCTTCTCCTTTCCCTATTTCCTCCCCTTCTGGTATACCCACGATTCTTAGATTGTTTCTTTTGTCCTTGTTCATTAAATATTGGATTTTTCCTTCCAGTGCTTTGCCTTTTATTTCTTTGTTGGTTTCTTGATCATTTTTTGTTTGCAGTTTTTCTTCGAGTTCTTCAATGTGCTTCTCTAACTCTGTGTTTCTGCTCGTAAGGCTTGTTATTTTGTCTTTTAATTCCTTCATTTCTTTTTGTATGGACTCTCTCATGTTCTATGACATTTCTTCTTTAATTTGGCTGATTCGCTCATCCAAGGATTTCTTATATTCAGTAGCTAGGGTTTCTTTGATTCCTTTTATTAATTCTTGCATTTCCTTCCTCATGGCCGCTTTTAGGTCTTCTTCCCCTGGATCTATGCGTTTTGGTGGGCTTGGAAACTTGCTAGGGTTTGTCATGGTGTCTCCAGATATTAGGGATCTCCTTGATTTACGCATATTTCTTTGTATTTAATAGTGTGCTTTGGAGTGCTGTGGTTTCTAATTTCGGCCTGCTTTGGTCCCCTGTGGTGTGAAGATGTGTCCCTTTCCTGAGGGTGGTTCTAGGGGGGGCTGTTGGGTGAGCCTGTTGGACTTAGCTCTTTCTTCTCCCCTTTGCTACTTAGCTGTCAGCCTTGCCTTGCCTTTAGGATTCTTTTCTGTTCCTTGTTTCAGTCAGCGGTGCAGTTCTGCTCCTGGCCACAATGGTTGCTGGTGCTGTTGAGCCTAGCTCTCTGTCCTCCCTCCTCTCTCTGGGAGTTTATGGAGCTCCGCCCCCTCCAAGCCTCTGCCGGCCCCTTCTCCTCTGGGTTCGGGCTTTCTGGTTCTGGGCGGGGGTCCCCGAGGGCAAGGGGCACTCACCCGGCCCCTTCTCACTGGGTTCGGGCTTCCTGGCTCTGGGCGGGAAGCTCCCCAGGCCCCTTCTCCGCTAGGTTTGGGCTTCCTGGCTTTGGGCGGGGGTCCCCGAGGGCAAGGGGCACTCACTCGGCCCCTTCTCCACTGGGTTCCTGTCTGGCTCTGGGCGGGGGTCCCCATGGGCAAGGGGCACTCACGCGGCCCCTTCTCACTGGGTTTGGGCTTCCTGGCTCTGGGCGGGAAGCTCCCCAGGCCCCTTCTCTGCTAGGTTCGGGCTTCCTGGCTCTGGGCGGGGGTCCCCGAGGGCAAGGAGCACTCACCCGGCCCCTTCTCACTGGGTTCAGGCTTCCTGGCTCTGGGCGGGAAGCTCCCCAGGCCCCTTCTCCGCTGGGTTTGGGCTTCCTGGCTCTGGGCGGGAAGCTCCCCAGGCCCCTTCTCTGCTAGGTTAGGGCTTCCTGGCTCTGGGCGGGGGTCCCCGAGGGCAAGGGGCACTCACCCGGCCCCTTCTCCACTGGGTTCCGGCTGTCTGGCTCTGGGAGGGGGTCCCCGTGGGCATGGGGCACTCACCCGGCCCCTTCTCTGCTAGGTTCGGGCTTCCTGGCTCTGGGCGGGGGTCCCCGAGGGCAAGGGGCACTCACCTGGCCCCTTCTCCACTGGGTTCCGGCTGTCTGGCTCTGGGCGGGGGTCCCCGTGGGCAAGGGGCACTCACCCGGCCCCTTCTCACTGGGTTCGGGCTTCCTGGCTCTCCCTACCAACTTTTTATCTGGAATCTTGAATCTTGTCTTTATTTTAAGTCTCTGAAATATTAAAATGATAGATTAATTTATTAATTTACTTCTGTGACTAGCAAAATTAAAGGTTTGAATCAATTTTAACTAATTCATACCAAACTTTTTCTATCTATGATGTCATGTTGCTAATTTTTTAGGATAAACAAGTTTATGTATTGAATCTTGTGGAAATATTTTTGTTAAAGTGCCTTTGTGATAAATGAAATGATTGGTCCTATATCAACACTTGGATCATCTGAGAACTTCAATTACTCTTATTATAATGTAGTTCAACTATTATAATGCAGTATTTATTTTACAAAAACCATTAAACTATATAATTTATTGGATGAGTGTTATACAAATAGTTCAGCAGAGATTTCCTGGCATATCTTCATTTATTTCTGATCACTGGCACATATGATAATTTAACTAAAGACATTTTTCTTGAATAATATATCTAAACACATTTTATTTCAGTAAAATTAATAGGCATTTATTTTTGCTGCCAAAAAGCAAAAGCACCTACAATGTTTCATTTCCATACTCATATTCATGGACATATTCATTATAGCATTCAAATATGGTTTCCCACTTAATTCACAGCTATAAGAAATGACACATAATTTTTTACACAGATGTTTATTTCCATATTGTTCTAAATCATTAACACTTTCTTACCAATATCATTGGTAGATGAATGTTTCACTAGAGCAGCTGCTGATTCTATAATATAAATGATACATACATGTCTTGTCTTTCTTGCATAAACTTTACCACTAGCCAATGATGAATATTTAGTATCTAGAAGCATTAAATATGCCTATTTTACATATAAATAATTTATGATTAAAATTTAATATATAACATTTTTTATATCTCAGAAATAATAACAGTGTAGAATCTTGGTAAGCACCTCTCCTGTATTAGAAAATTAACTCTGGGCCTGGAGAGATAGCACAGCGGTGTTTGCCTTGCAAGCAGCCGATCCAGGACCAAAGGTGGTTGGTTCGAATCCCGGTGTCTTATATGGTCCCCTGTGCCTGCCAGGAGCTAATTCTGAGCAGACAGCCAGGAGTAACCCCTGAGCACCGCCGGGTGTGACCCAAAACCCCCCCCAAAAAAAATAAAAAAAAGAAAATTAACTCACTTTTCAATAAATCACCATACATAAAGCTGAAAACACTAAGAATTGCTTCTTCACCTCTAAGTAAATGGTGTCCAAATATAAAGACTGCTCACAGAATTGGAGAAATGATTAGCTTAATACCCATCTAATTAAGGGGTTAATACTTCAGATCTATAAGGCATGAGTAGAGTTTAGCAAGAAAAAATTCTAAATCCATCCAAAAAATGGGATAGTTGACTAGACCTTTTCTCAAAGAAGAAATTCAGATAGCTAAAACACATGAAAAAATGTTCTACAGTTCCACATTGCACCAGAAGATGCAAATCAAAACAAACCATGGGATATTATCTCACACCACAGAGAATGACACACATTACAAAGAACAAGAACAAAAAGATGCTGGGAGAAAAGGACTCATTCACTGCTGGTGGAAATGTTGACTGATCCAGCCTTTTATTAGAAAACAGTATGGTATTCTTCACAAAACTAGAAATTGAGCGTACATATGACCTACAGTACCACTCTATCCTATTAAATATTAATTATAGAGTCCTAGATGTGCATGGATGGATGGTGAGGCCTTTTCCTGCCAGCCCAACACCTGTAGGTATCAGGGTAATGGCGTGGAAATGACTCACAGCCAGTCAGTAGAAGCCAGGAGACATGCAGCTTTATTATAAGGCCTTAACCACTATGTGTGGCTTCTAAGCTAAACAGCCTCTGTATCCGTGCTGTTTCTTCTTCCTGCTCCTTCTGTTCTGCCCTCCCCCCGAGGAAACCCTTTGTTACCAACCATAGACCCCTCCCAGATATGGGCTGGTCTGACCATCAGGTAAGATTAGCATTTTGCCCTGGGGAGGGGTAACACCACTCCTAATAATACACCCTGGGGGCCCAATACATCATGCAGAAAATCTTTCTGCAATCCTATGTTCATCGCAGCACTATCCACAATAGCCAGAATTTAAACCGTCCATGTGCCAAAGAACAGAGAAGTGGGTAAAGAAACAGTGATACACTTACACAATGGATTACTATGCAGCTTTTAGGAAAGTGAAATTTACTTATACAAGGATGGATATGTAGAGTATTGTTATGGTAAGTGAACTGAGTCAGAGGGAGTGAGTGGTATAGGCATATAATTATTGTATTTTTATGTAGAAAATCAAAAAGGGTAGTATGGATGTAATATTAAGATACAATAGAGATGAGAGCCATGGGGAAAGAGTCCATTGTAGGAAGCTTGTCATCTATAGGAGGGGAATGTAGTTAGAGAAGAGAAGGGAACATTATGACAATGATAGTTGATTGAAAATGATCACTCGGGACATAAACTGGGTGCTGAATGGAAATAGAGCTATATACATGATACTCCTTGAGCAACAATATTGTAAACCCAGTATCTGAAAGGAAAAAATAGAGAAGAAAAATGTTTGCTACTGAAGAAGGCAGAAGAGTGGGGCAGGAAAAGAAACTGGGGACATTGGTTGAGGTAAATGTGTATTGGTGAAAGGTACTGTACACTACGTGATAAAAATCAATTATGAAACTGTGAAAAAAAGCAACAATTATGAACAGCCTTTTAAACCAACATTTAAAATAAAGTAATTTTTAAAAAGCTAAAAACAACTAAACTTATTGAACTAACTTTTGTGAATGCTGTAAAATATGGCTCTTCTTTTCTTCCTTCTTTCCTTTCCAGTTTTTCCAATGATTTGAAGATTTTCCTTGCTCTCTACATCAAGCATAGCTCCTTTGTTATAGTCTCACTGTGCATAAGTATAATGCTGTATTTCTGGGCTCTCAATTTTACTCCACTAGTCTGAGATTCTATTTTTACTCCAACCCCATGCATTTGGTTACTATAGTTTTGTGTATGATTTAAATACAGGAAATCTTTTTTATTATATCTTTTACCCCTTCAGAATAGCTTTGGCTATTTGAGGAGTTTTATAGTTTCATAAAAATTTTAGTACAGTTTCTTTTGAGTCCTTCAAAATGTCTCAGAATTTTAATAGAGATTACATTGCATGTGTATAATGATTTGGATAGGATGGTAATTTTGACAATGTTAATTTTTCCTATTTTCTGATGTCTTCTATTTCTTTGATAACATATCTTTACATATGTCTTTCATATCATTTATTAAGTTGATTCATAGAAATTTGATTATTTTGAATGTTATTTTAAACAGGACCATCATTTTTACTTATTTCTTTTCTAAGTTATTATTCTCATATATGGATAAAATGAATCTGTGTGTGTTGATTTTGTAGCCTGTTTCATTTCTGTACTAATATATTTCTTTAGGAATTCTTCTAGGATAATTGATGTTTTTATACTTATTATTGTTATCTGTGTACACATATATATACTACATTCTTCTAATTTCATGTTCATGAATCACTTTATTGTTATTCAATCTGATTGATCTATATGATGAGAGAATAATATTAAAGTCTCCACTATAACTGTATCATAATCAATGTATATCTTTAGCTCTATACTAAATTTTTTTTATTTGGTAAAGTATGTTAACACAAATTAAGTATTTTTATATTTTATTTTTAGCTAGGATTTTATTTGGCTAGATACAAATGTGCTTGATATATATTTTGTTGTTGTTGTCATTATATCATTAGCATATATGATTATTTTCCAACACTTGACTGTGAACTTGTACTTATTGTGAGAATTCAAATGTATACTTGTAAGCAATGAAGGGTTGAATTTTCTTTCCTAAGCCATCCAGTCATTCTTTCATTTTATGGGAGAAATAAATCCATTAAATTTTGGAAAATTATTTATATAAACAATTGATGCATTTGGTCACTTATTTTTATGCCATCCCCAGTTATGCTTAGGTCTTACTATTGACTGTGCTCAAGTATTACTCTTTGGTGTTTAAGGAATCATATACAGTACTAGAGATTGAACCAGAATCTACCCTAATTCCTGTACTATCTCTCTGGTTTGAGAGCTTTGCATTTCATACGAGGCCATTGTCTATACTTAACAGTTAGGTTTAGATGCTACCTTCTCTACACCTCCTGAGAACTTTTAAAAAATTGTTCTTGAAACTATGAGTGATAAACTTCCAGTGTAAAGAATTCTTTATTGTAGGTTTTTTATTTATTGTATACATTATCACTTTTTTCTTAGTTTGAGCTTTATTAAAATATGCTGTGACATATTAATTATATAATATTTGAAGTTTTGCTTTTTAATCACAGTGTATCTTGGTGCAGTTATGATTAGGCTTATCTTGGTGTTCTTTGGCTTACTAGACTGGCGCTCTTTGCACCTTTTGATACATGCTTTAATAATCTTCTTGGTGAAGATTTTACCTTAAACCATCTGTTTTTTTTTTTCCATATCCATTTATCCTCTCTATCCGGGATGACTGTTACTCTGAGGTTGTTGTTCCTAGTATTTTCTTTTTTTTAACAGTAATAAAATATTTTATTTAAATGTTATTAAAATGAAAATGTTTCATTGTTACAGTAGCCAGTATAGTCATTCATATTAAAAATGTTTATTTTAAGTAAATAGATAGGTTTCAATAACTATATAGGCTTCAATAAATTCTACAATTAAGATGTTATTCTTTTTTATTTATAATATCTTTATTTAAGCATATTAATTACAAATATGATTGTTATTAGGTTTCAGTCATGTAAAGAACACCCCCCTTCACCAGTGCAACATTCCCACCACCAATGTCCCAAATCTCCCTCCATCCCACCCCACCCCCACCTGTACTCCAGACAGGCTTTCCCAGTTCCCTCATTTATTCACATGGTTATGTTAGTTCTCAGTGTAGTTATTTCTATAACTGCACTAACCACTCTTTGTGGTGAGCTTCATGAAGTGAGCTGGAAGTTCCAGCCCTCCTCTCATTGTCTCAGGATTGTTGCAAAACTGACTTTTATTTTTCTTAAAACCCACAAATGAGTGAGACTATTCTGCATCTCTCTCTGACTTATTTCACTCAGCATGATAGATTCCATGTACAGCCATGTATAGGAAAATTTCATGACTTCATCTCTCCTGACGGCTGCATAATATTCCATTGTATATGTACCACAGTTTCTTTAGCCATTCATCTGTTGAAGGGCATCTTGGTTGTTTCCAGAGCCTGGCTATTGTGAATAGTGCTGCAATAAATACCATCTCACACCACAGATTGGCACACATCACAAAGAATGAGAACAGTGTTGGCAGGGATGTGGAAAGAAAAGAACTCTTATCACTGCTGGTGGGAATGCCGACTAGTCCAACCTCTATGGAAAGCGATATGGAGATTCCTCCAAAAACTGGAAATTGAGCTCCCATTCAACCCAGCTATTCCACTCCCTAGGAACACATGAATACAATACAAAAACCCCTTCCTCAACCTATATTTATTGCAGCACTATTCACAATAGCCAGGATCCTAGTATTTTCAATAATATCTTTGTGTCCATATATTTCTTTGATTTTTCTGTATTGATAGACATGCGGATCCTTAGGGGGTGCCAAGAATGAAACCTGTGTTGACCGCATGCAAGATATATCTCTTTCTTACGGTACTATCACTCCAGGATATTTTTACCTTTAAAAATATGCACATTCATTAAGGAATAATAATGTGAATCATGTAAAGTTTCATAGAGGTGGCTATTTCAGAGATCCATTTAGGGAAATTATTTACTGTTTAGAAATGGTGAGAATATGCTAGATAGATCCTTATATAGAGAGGCACTACATAGATTAAAACGGAAGATTTCAAAGTATAAAAATATATATCCTTAAACTTTGTAATCTAATATAATAAAGCAGCATGTCATATGCAAATGTTGTGAGCCTGAATTCTTCCTTTCCTATCTGGATGCCCCTGATAATAATTTTCTTGCTTGATTGCTATTGAAAGTATTTTCAGGGGCCTGGAGAGATAGCACAGCGGTGTTTGCCTTGCAAGCAGCCGATCCAGGACCAAAGGTGGTTGGTTCGAATCCTGGTGTCCCATATGGTCCCCCGTGCCTGCCAGGAGCTATTTCTGAGCAGACAGCCAGGAGTAACCCCTGAGCACCGCCGGGTGTGGCCCAAAAACCAAAAAAAAAAAAAAAAAAAAAAAAAGTATTTTCAGTACTATGTTGAATAGAAGTGACAAAAGGGGGAAAACTTGCCTCTTGCCAGATCTTAGAGGAAAGGCTTTTAGTATAATTGACTGCAATATTGCGTACAATTGAGTATATTTGCCATGTCTGTGGTAAATGGCATTGACTGCATTGAATAAATTTTTTTCTTTGTGTCTGTTTGTAATTTACTGCTATTTTTAGTGCATCTTGATCTGAGAAGATATTTGATACAATTTCTATCCTCTTGATTTTATGGAGGTATGTTTTATGGCCCAGATGTGGTTTGTCTTGGAGAATGTGCCATGTGCTTTGGAGAAGAATAAGCACCAAGTTTTCTGGCAATGGAGAGCCATATGTGTGTGTGTACATGTCCCATGAGTGCATACACTATATATATATATATATTTATATATATATGTGTGTGTGTATACATATATATGTGTATGTATATATATATATATATATATATATATATATATATATACTACTCTCTTCCATTTTGCCTTTAGGGCCAGTATATCCTTGTTAACATTTAACCTGATTGCCTTATTAAGGGGTGACAGGATGGTGTTGAATTTTCCCACCATTACTTTGTTGCTATTCATGTTTTTCTTCAAATCTATCAGCAATAGTTTAAATATTTTCTGGCCTCTCCTTAGGTGCATAAATATTTCTTGGTATGATTTCTTTCTGTTATATATCCTTTGATTATTAATAAATTTCCATATTTGTCTCTTTTAACTTCTTTACTTTTAAAGTCAACATGTCTGATAGTATTGCTACCCCAGATTTTTTTTAATTTTTATTTTGATCATAGTGGTTTACATAGTGTTGACAATAATATTTTAGGTACATATTTACATAAAATCAGGGGGGATTCCCATCACCAAATTGTCCTCCCTACACCTCCGTTTCTGTCCTACCTCCCATTTCCTCTTCCCTCACCCCAGGTCGGCTAGAATATGTGGTCCCCTCTGTATCTAACCCACAACTTGGTAGTCTTGCACCTGTTTGGTCTTGATGCCTCTCTTAGTTCCCCCTCTAACTGGAGGCAGGACTAGCTAGTTCAAGTTGCGTGGTTTTGTTTGAAAAAGAGAAAAGTAATAAACTGGGGTAAGGGTCTAATACACCGAAACTGGGCGGAATCCTTCTAGAGGCTCTCATCATCGATTTGAGAGATGTAGAAAAAGAAGGTGAAACACTCTACCTGTACCAAAAGAAGTGTCAAATATCCAGTGAGGGCTCGAGCTATATCGATAAGCACCACAAAAAAAAGGCAAACTAACAAACAAACAAAAAAAAGCAAAACAAACAAAAACAAACAAACAAAACAAAAAACAAAAAACAAAAAACACGCCATGGTCTTGAAATGAGAAACATGGCATAGCACATAACGAAAGAAAAGAAAGGAAGAGAAAATATAAGTATGATGGGGGACAATTTCAATACTCACTCCCAAACAGAGAAATCGACCAAAATAGATAGGTAAATAAAAATAATAATAACAATAATAAATGGAGGTAAAAAATATATAGATAATATCGAAGGTTTTGTGCTTTTTGTATTTTTGTTTTTTTCCCTCCTGCCCTGGCACAGAAAATATTGGGGTCATTCGAAAAGAAATTCACTTGGCCTAAGAGATATGGGGTTTCTCCGTCCTTGGAGCATACTGTCATGGGATCAACTCTAGACTTTGCTCAGGAACCTTTCCTCTCCTGGTGGTGTTTTTTTTTTTTTTTTTTTTTTTTTTTGGTGTGTGGAAGACTTCTGTTCTGTGTTTAGAGGTCTCAGTATCTGCACAGATCCTGCGGTGGGACTTATGATGAAGTCAGTCTTTGTGGTTCTAGAGGTTCTGTTACCTCAGTGTCATTTTAATCCATCTTCTGTGGTTGGTGATCTTGGTCTTTGCACTGAACCTAGGGTGGCACCTAGGATAGCGTCTTTCTTTGTGCTTCCAAAAGCCCCGTTCCATTACAATTTTCTCTGCCGGACCTTTGGGACTGGGGATCCTGATTATTGTGCAGGTCATAGTTCAAACCCTAAACTAGGGCTTTTTTTTTTTTTTTTTTGGTCCCAATATGTATACCGTCTGGTCGTAGTTCTAGCAGCCAGTCATCTATAAATCACGATCTTGGCTTTTGGACCTACCAAAGGGTGCCAAGACTTCTGGTTTTGTCTTGTCGTTAATCTGTAGGTTAATCTGCTCTAAGGTCAGGTTGTTCGCATTTTCCTCATTGTCAGGATATCATGTTAGAGTTGGCCCTTGTTGTTGACCCCGCAGTATTAAGGCTGTCCCGGCTGGGATTTGTTTCTTGTAGCTGTTGTGAAGAACTGTGCCGTTTCTATGTCTGGGATCCAGGGTTCAAGGCTGGTTGGATGGTATTTAATCACCTGAGGTCTAAGTTGATTACACATGACATATTTTCAAGGTAGGAGATATCCCTGTATTGTAAACAACTATGAGTTCCCGTCTCTAGTAGATAAGAGCTCTTTTTTTTTTATATGTAAGATTTCCCCTTTATTTGGTGTGCCTTTGCAGGGGGAAGTGGTGCTACATTATAATGTCGGTGTATTTGTGGGTGGACAGAGGGAATAACAGAAACAGGTCACATACTCAAAAACGAGAGAAAAAAAAAGAAAAAAAAAGGAAATAAAAATGTATGTGCTCACAAGTGTATATGTAGGGCAAACATTTAAAAAATAAATAAATAAATTTAAAAAAAAAGAAAGAAAAATAGGAAATAAAGTGAGTTAGTGAGGTTTTTAAAGGACCAAAGTGGTGCAAAAGACTACCTTACATTTGGGGGAGAGCAGGTAAAGAGGTGGTATATTACCGGTCTTATGCCTATGTTGGAGGTACAGTTTTTCCCATTGTCTTTTGGGTTTTTCTTGTGGTGTGTGGGTTCCCAGGCATCTTCCTATCACACCCCCTGACCTTCTTCAGATTGGTAAAAATTTGCGGCAGAGAGGTCTTGGAAGAGTTCTTGCGTTGGGGATACTTTTGGACCTAGGTCCGGTTTCAAGAAACAGTCTGCGTTAGGGGGAGTTGGTAGGGAGGGCCTCCCAGCATGAGTCCTCAGGGGAGTTGGCTGTCTTTTCTTGCAGGAGACGAGGTGTGGGTTTAACTGGGTGTCCCCTCGCCTGGGTGCTGGGTACTGGTTCGTTGGGTAGGAGGTCGGTCTTGATGCCTAATAGATTAAGGACTGAGGGTGAAGAGTTTTAATATGGTGGGAGATCTGGATGGAATTGAGGGGTGAAGGGATAGTTGGATTTCCAGAGGGGAGACAGGGGAAGGTATATGGGAGGGGTATGCAGGGAGAGAAAAGAGAAAATACCTTAGAAAGAAAAGGAGAAGAGTAAGGGGAAAAAGTAAAGAGAAGAATAGAATTAAAAAAAAAGTAGTGAGAATAGAGGAGAGAATAGCAAGGGAATGCTGGTTAGGTTGAATGTGTTCGAAGCATAGAGCCTGTAGTTTAAGTCTGTACATCGCAGGCACTGCTTCGGTGGTCTGACTGGTCACGTGCTTCAATTCCTAAAAGAAGGAATAACCTAGAGATAAAGTATATGTTAGAGAGTTATCTCGTGGCCCTCTCGTAGTGCAAGCAAGGTATGGTATCTCGTGTGGTATCCCGAGTTGCCATCTTAGTTTGTCCGCCCTTTGTATCCAAGGGCGCCTGTGGACAGAAAAGCTGAGAGGTTATTTAAAATATAGTAAGATAAAGGCATTAAAACATAGTGTTATGGTATGTTGCCATTGCAGTTGTGATTTCCCTTGGTGTTCTATACTTGTGTTCCTTACTAGAGAAGTGAAAGACCTATACCAGGAAAACTTCAAAACACTTCAGAAAGAAATTGAAGACGATCTAAAGAAATGGAAGAACATCCCATGCTCATGGATAGGTAGAATTAACATAGTCAAAATGACTATCTTACCCAAACTTCTATATAGATTTAATGCAATCCCTATCCAAATCCAGACACAATTCTTTAAAGAAATAGAACAATCAATCACAAAATTCATCTGGAACCACAAAAGAGCCAGGATAGCCAAACACATATTGAAAAACAAGAAGCTGGGAGGCATCTCCTTACCTAACTTGAAACTATACTATAAAGCCATAGTAATTAAAACAGCATGGTACTGGAACAGAGACAGGACCTCAGACCAATGGGTCAGAAAAGAATTCCCAGACATAAACCCCCACATATACAGCCAACTAATATTTGATAAAAGAGGCAAGAATCTGAAATGGAACAAAGAAAGCCTATTCAACAAATGGTGTTGGTACAACTGGAAAACCACATGTACGAAAGTGAAAATCGACCCATATCTCACCCCTTATACAAAAGTCAACTCAAAATGGATCAAAGACCTTGAAATCAGACCCGAATCTATAAAGTTTATCGAGAATAAAATAGGCAGAACACTAGAAGACCTATATATCAAAAAGGTCTTTGAGAATGGAGCACCAACGGCAAGAACGTTAGCATCTAATATAAACAAATGGGACTACATCAAACTAAAAAGCTTCTGCATGGCCAAAGAAACCCTACTTAATGCAAGAAGACAGCTAACAGAATGGGAAAAAATCTTTTCACTCGACATATCGGATAAAGGGCTGATGTCTAGAACATACAAAGCACTCAGAAAGCTGAGCCCCTCAAAACCAAATAAAGCCATAAAAAATGGGGAGATGAAATGAATAGACACTTCTCTGAGGAAGACAGAAGGATGGCCAACAAACACATGAAAACATGCTCACCTTCACTCATCATCAGGGAGATCCAAATCAAGACAACAATGAGATACCACCTTACACCAGTGAGGATGGCTCACATCAAAAATAATGGAAACAACCTTTATTGGCGGGGATGTGGTATGAATGGAACTCTCATCCACTGCTGGTGGGAATGCCCCCTAGTCCAACATCTATGGAGAAAAGTCTGGAGAGTGCTCAAAGAACTCAGAATTGAGCTGCCATTTGACCCAGCAATTGCTCTCCTAGGCGTATACCCCCAAGATGGAAGGGCATTCATTCCAAAATACGTATGCACCCCACTATTTATCGAAGCACTCAGTATAATAGCCAAATCGTGGAACCAACCTCGATGTCCAACAACAGATGAATGGATCATTAAGATGTGATACATATACACAATGGAGTATTACATGGCAGTCAGAAATGATACAATCACAGACTTTGCAGCAACATGGATGGACCTAGATCATGTTATGTTAAACGAAGTAAGTCAGAAGACAAAAGATAAACACAGAATGGTGGCACTATTCTGAAACACCTAAAACATATAGTTTATACACAACTAATATCTAACAATCAAATAACAGGGTTTAACAGGGTAGAAACTTCGAACACTGTAATACTCAACATATACGTGGGAGCAGTGTCCAAAATTCATGAAAAAGGAGCAACACAAACACTTGACAACACATTATATCACAAAGAAAACAGCAACAACAGAAACAACAGCATAAAGAGAACAGGTATGTAATCAGACTTCCAAAACAAAGGCCCACAATAATCCCTTAGAGTTCGTATACAGCTACCCCAGATTTTAAAGGAAATTTTTTTTTTTTTGGGGTCACACCCAGCGTTGCTCAGGGGTGACTCCTGGCTGTCTGCTCAGAAATAGCTCCTGGCAGGCACGAGGGACCATATGGGACACCGGGATTTGAACCAACCACCTTTGGTCCTGGATTGGCTGCTTGCAAGGCAAACACCACTGTGCTATCTCTCCGGGCCCTAAAGGAAATTTTTTGCTTGAATGAATGTCTTTCAACCATTGACTTGGAGTTTATGTTTGCTCTGACTATTCAGTTGTGTTTCTTGCAGGCAGAAAATGTTAGATTCAATATTTTGATCTATTTTTCCACCCTCTGTCTCTTATTCCATTGACATTGAGAGATGATTGTCATGGGATTAAGTATAATCTCTTTGTAGGAGTTTGGTGTGTTTGTGGGTCTGCCTTGCCTTAAGTAGACCTATCAGTTCTTTTTTTTTTTTTTAATTTTTATTGTGATCGAGGTGTATTACAAGTCTTTCACAGAATTATTTACGGTACATAGTGACAATGAATGAAGGGCATTCCCACCACCAGTATTGTCCTCCCTCCACCCCTGTTCCCAGCATGTATCCCATATCTCCCTCCTTTACCCCCCAGAATACTAGTGTAACTGGTCTCCACTTTACAGCTTGTTGTAGATTGGGTATCTATTCTGTTATCATTGACTTTGGGTTTGGTGTTCAAGTCTAATAATTTTTTATTTTCATTACATGTTCATATAATTGGTCCAGGTATCATTTCCCCCCCTCAATTTATAAGGCTGAATGATTCAAGTTATGTGATTCTGTCGGAGATAAAAAGGATAAGAAAAAGAGAAGAAAAAAAGAGAAAAAAAAGAGAAAAAAAAAAAAGAAAAATGCACCCAGCAAAACAAAACAAAACAAAAACAACAACAAAAAAAACCCACCAAATAATATCCACACGAGTGAAAAAGAAAGAAAAATAGTGGAAGAAAAAGAAGGAAAATAATATTAAAAACAAAACAAGAAAAAGGAGTGCTGTGGCAGGGTTTGGTGTTATCCCTACTTTTTTTTTTTTTTTTTTTTTTTTGCATAGGCACAGTAAGTATTGGGGAATAAAGGGAATTCCCGTGGCCTAAGAGATTCAGGGTTTCTCCCCTCTTGAAGCATACTTTCATGAGAACAACCATTGGCTCCATATATACTCATTACCATATCCCAAGGGTGTGTGTGTGTGTGTGTGTGTGTGTGTGTGTGTGTGTGTGTGTGTTGCCAGGAAACTTTCCTCTCAGTTGTGGATGAGAAAATCAGGCCACTGTAGCTAGCAATCTTGGTAAGTGCATAGGTTATAGGACAAGTTCTAGGATAGAGTCTTTATGGTTCTAGAGGTTCTGTTCCATCTTTGTTGTTGTGTTCATTCTTCTGTATCTTGTGCTCCCTGTTTTTGCTCAGTCCCAAGGATATTATGGTTCCAAAGGTTCTGCTCAGTCTCTGTTGTCAAAGTTGGGCCTCTGTACTAGGAAATCTTGATTTTTGTAAGAGTCCTGGGCTACAGTCTAGGGTAGGGCTTTCCTTATTGGTCCCAAGGTAAGCTTTGCCCAGTCAAGGTTGTCAAAGTCAGTTTTCTGTAGTTAGTGCTCTTATGTTTCACAGTTTAAAGACGATACATCTTCTGATTTCCACTTAGTGTTAGGTGATGTGATGAGACCACCTGGTCTTAGGTCAAGTTGTCATTTCCATGCTGTCCTTGTTGTTATATTAACACTGACACAAGTTGGTGTCAGAGCAATGTTATAAATCTCCCAATGGAGCTTAGTTCCTGGTGTTGTTGCAGGGAGCTGTACCAGTTCTAAATCTGAGATCTGGGATTTGAGATTGAATTAACACTGTTAATGACATATGTCCAGGATGGGAGGCACCCTTGTGTTATAAAAAGTGTGAGTTCTTATCTTTAGAAGATAAGATGTAGTTTCTGTGTCTATGGTTTCCCCCGTTTTTTTTACTGTGCCTATTCAAAAACGTATGGTGTCATACTGTATTGCTGGTGCTATTCTGGGTAAGGATGACAGATCATACATACTGGGGTTTGGTTTTGATCTGAGCTTTTATCCCAGGCAAGACATTTTCTTGGTTTTTGTACCAAGAAGCACCAAAACTGGTGAAGATAGAGAAAATATGTGTATATAAAAAATAGAACAAATAAAACTGAGTTAAAAAATAAAAAAAAGGTATTAGAAGAAAACAAGTGATGGAGGAGGCTACCTGTATGTTTAGGAATACACATCTTAAGATGCATTATTATATATGTATTAAAATTACAAATGCAATATAGGCCTCCCAATTAGGTCTTTTGAGATATTTTTGTGGAGAGTGAAAGCCAAGGCACTTTTTCGTATCACAGACCTTGGTCTTGAGTTTGAGATATGATTTGCAGCATTACGGAATCATGTAGTGTCCTTGAGCTGGGGGTTTTGCTGAAGATGGTCCCGGTATCATGCAACAGTCCACGATTTGATGTGGGTGAGAGGGGCCACAAGCTTGAGTCAGCAGGCATGTTGGTTGTGGTTTCTTGGCAAGAAATGAGATATGGGATCGAGAGGGTATCTTTCATTGAGGAGCTGGATGGTGGTCTGTTGGGGCAGGAGGTCAGTCTTGGTGCCTAAGGAGTTAAGAACTGAGGGTAAAGAAGGTTAATTAAGGGAAAGATAACGAATACGGGTTGGGAGATGAGGGAGTAGAAGGGTCTTTGGATGGGGGAGGGGCAATATATCAGAGGGGCTATATACATTGTATAGATGAATTGTTTATGGATTAAGCTTGGCAGTCAGAGAGGACCACTGTATAGGAAGTCACATCTACATATTACACTGATTTTAGAGATCTATTTGAATGTTATCCTCCAAATCTAGGGCATTCCATTTCCTTTCCCAGAAACAGTCAAGAATTAAGAACATTTTTGGGTGATGTTAAAAAGTATATTTGTCAGGCCCATGCACTTTTGAAAATGAACACTAGTAAGAAAAGAACCCCGGAATGGGGTCCAGTATGCATAGGGGAGGAGTTTCACTCCCCCACCCTCCCTCCAGGGCCCAAGTTACCAGGCCTGGTCATGAAGGCCAGTCTGGTGTGGGGGGATCTCAGTTCCCTGGACTAAGTGGTCAGCACAGGGGGGCTATGGCTAGCTGTCTTGCCTAGAGCCCCCAACGTACCAGGCGAAGAGGCACAGAAATCCTGGCATCCAACAGTTCTTATTTTAAGGTTGGTTTTGAGTCTGTAAAATTTTGGAGCAGTTGTGTATCTTTGAAGCTGTGTGTCCTTTATTCAAATCTGTGTGAGACTCTGGTTGGTGAAGTATTCTTGGTGAAGCATTCATTTCATTGAATGAAATTGAGTTTTGTCATTATATTCAATGTCTGGTTCTTGACATTTGTTGTAGAACTTAAGGATACTTCTTTGCATGTATTTTCTTTTTTTGATCAAGTAGCTTTTAGTATTCTATTCCTAAGTGAGGTTTTCATCATTGTGATTAGTATGTGCCTTGGAGTGCTTTTCTTTGGATCTCTCTTAGCTGGCACTCTTCAGGCATCCAGGATGTGGTGTCATGTACTCTTTAGCTCTGAAAACTTCTCAGAAAAAATGTCCTTGACTGTTGATTCTTCGTAGGGGTTTTTATCCTTGGTCTCTGGGATTCCAATAATTCTTATGTTGTTTCTATTGAATTTATCCCAAAGTTATATATTTATAGGTTCAATTTCTTTGAGGATTTTCCCTCTTCTGATAGTTTATTCTGAGGCTCTTTTCCAGCCTCTTCTGTTATATTGGAGGTGTTGTTCAGCTGATATTCCAGGTTAGTGTTTTTTTTTTCTCAGCAGCTGTTACTCTGCTGGTGAATCTTTTCAGTAAGATTTTCATTTACCTACCTTTTTTTTAGCCCTGATATTCCTGTTTAAAGTTTTCTCATTTTTATTCTCATATCCTCTTGAGTATTATGGCTATTCATTCCATGGTTTATTTTAATTATTTAAAGAGCTTTAACATTCCTCTCTAAAATCTGATCTAGAGGTTATATAGTTGATGTTGTTTGGCTCTTCAGAGCAAGCATCTTCAGTCACAAGGTATGGGGGGGTTTGTGTTGTTTTCCTATTGTGAATTTATATGTGTTACTGTTTTTTTTAAATGTGTTGTGATGAGACTCTTTAAGGTGAAGAAATGCTTTGCCATGGACTGAAGAGGCCATGGAGTAACTCTCTTGACTGGGCTCATGCACCTCAGTTCAATTCAAAATGGCACTTTTTTTCAGTCCAAAACTCTGCCCATAGCTCTCTGCCAATCCTATTGGGCTCAACACCTTAGTTCAGTTCAAAATGATGGATTTTCATCTAAATTCTGGCTACAGCCTACCACCACGTCTTCTGGTCTCACACACTTCAGTTCATTTTATTCTTTTATTAAAACGTCATCACTACATTCTTATTTATGATTAATTTTCAGTCTTACAATAAACACCATCCTTGGGGCCAAAGTGGTGGTTCAAATGGTAAGGCATCTGCCTTGCCTGCCTAGCCTAGGATGAACCACAGGTTCAGTCCCCTAGTGTCCCGTATGTTCCCCCAAGCCAGGAGTGATTTCTGAGAGCATAGCCAGGAGTAACCCCTGAGTTCTTTCTGGACCAACAACAACAACAACCCCCCCCCCCCCAAAATCATTTTACTATCTCTCTCCTTTTTTTTTTGTTTGTTTGTTTGGTTTTTCGGGCCACACCCATTTGATGCTCAGGGGTTACTCCTGGCTAAGCACTCAGAAATTGCCCCTGGCTTGCAGGGACCATATGGGATGCTGGGGGATCGAAATGTGGTCCTTCCTTGGCTAACACTTGTAAGGCAGACACCTTACCTCTCGCGCCACCTCACTGGCCCCATCCTTTTTAAAAATTTTATACTTTGTGATTTGCACTACTGTTAATAAAAGGGTACCATTCATGTCACTTTATCTTTGTTCAACAGCCAATTATTGTACAGAATGATTAGTTCCAACTCTAATGGTCAAATCAATCATTTCTTTACACTAACTATACTGCTCCACTATTTGTAACAAGCTTTCTATAAAGTACTGGTCCTCCTGGCCTTTGTTTCTATTGTCTCAAGATATTATTCCAAACTATATTTTTCTTTTACTTCTATCCCTAAGTAAGATTATTTTATGTCCATCTCTCTCCTTCTGATTCATTTTACTCAGCATAATACTCTCCATATCATCCATAGATAAGCAAATTTCATAACTTCATTTTTTTCTAACAGGTGCATAGAATTACATAATGTAAATGTACTTCTGTTTCTTTATCCACTTACCTATTCCTGGGCACATTGATGGTTTCCAAATTCTGGCTATAGTGAATAGTGCTGTGATAAATATATGTGTAGACGGCTTTTTCTATATTGGGTTTTTGGTTTTTTAGGTATATCCCTAGGAATTATAATGCTGGACCATATGGAAGCTTAATTTCTAGGTTTTTGAGGAATATTCATATTGTTTTCCAGAAAGGTATGACTAGTTAGCATTTATACCACCAGTGAATGAGTTTCTTTTTCCCTATATCCATGCCAGCACTTGTCTTGCCAATTTCTGTGGTGTGAGGTGATATTGCATTGCTATTTTGATTTGCATATTCCTGATGATTAGTAATGTGGAATATTTTTTCATGTGCACTTTGGCCATCTGCATTCTCTGAAAAAATTTCTAATAATTCTCCCATTTCTGTATAAGGTTACATTTTTATTTTAATCATAGTAGCTTACATATCGTTCACAGTAATATTTTAGGTACATATTAACATTGAATCAGGAAATTCCCATCACTGAATTGTCCTCCCTCCACCTCCATTCCCATCCTGCCTCCCATATCCTCCACCCTCATCCCCGGGCCTGTTAGAATGCTTGGTTCCCTTTGTGTCTAGCTTACTACATAGTGATCTTATAACTGTTTGGTCTTGGTACCTCCATTATTTCCCCCTCTAATTGGGAGGCAGGACTAGATAGTTCAAGTTATGTGGTTTTGTTTGAGGAAGAGAAAAGTAATAAAATGGGGTAAAAATCAAATACACCAACAATGGGTGGAGTCCTTCTAGAGGCTCTCATTCTCGGTTTGAGAGACGAAGGGGAAAAAGAAGGTGAAACACCACAACAGTACAAAAAGAAGTATCAAATAAAATATCCAGTGAGCACTACAGCAATAAAGATAAGCACCACATACTTGCCATGGTCTTGAAATAAAAAACATGACAGAGCGCAAAAAGGAAGAAGAGAAAAGAAGAAAAAAAAGTAAATATATAAATAATAATGGAGATAACAACTTCAATATCCACACAAAACAATCGGTAAAAACTAGAAAAATAAAAAGTATTCCATATACCACAAAAACATCAAGGGGAGAGTAAATGAACTTGAAAGGAGTCTATAGTTAATGACAATATGGTGGAGAAACCCTGTATCTCTTAGGCCAGGGGAATTTCTTTTTGAATGACCCCAATATTTACTGTACCTATGCAGAAGGGAAAGAAAAAGAAAGAAAGAGGCAAAAAGCACAAAATAATCTTGTTTTTATTTATTTATTTTTTATTTTTCTAGTTTTTGTCGATTTCTTTGTTTTGGTGTACATATTGTATCTTGAGTTCTGCCAGTGCCTTTTGTATATTTTAGAATTTAACTCCTAATCAGTTGGATATTGGGTGAATAGTTTCTTCCATTCCATGAGTAGTCTTTTTTCCTAGTTATCATTTCTTTGAGGTCCAGATGCTGTTTTGCTTACTGAGTCCAGAAAAATATCTTCAAGGAGAAATAATTTTGTTTCTTGTATCTTCCAAATCTCTCCCCAGTGGGTCACCCTTGATATTATTAATATTATATCTTTGTTAAAACATAATTCTTAGAGGAGGAGTGATAGCACAGTTGGAGGGTGTTTGCATTGCATGTGGATGACCTGGGACAAACCTGGATTCATTCTCAGCATCCCATATGGTCCCCTAAACCTACAAGGAGTAGTTTATGGGTACAGAGCCAGGAGTAGTCCCGAAGCACTGCTGAGTGTGCACCCCCCAAGACCCCCAAAACTATAATCAGTAGGTAAGAATCAAGTTATAAGCCAATGCTATTGAAATAGTTTCTGGGGAGAACAAGTAAACCATGAAGTCAATAATGAGAATTTTATGGCAAGTGAAGTATTGTAGAGATTATAGAAGAATCAAGTTTTGGAGAGATTGTTCAAAACAATTTTAGAAAAGAGGGTGAACAGTTTCTCCATATTATATTTAGTCTAGAATTTACCACACTTGTGTTCCTAAAAATGAAATAGTCAAAAAAAAAGTAAAAAAGAATAAAATAGTCATAGTATAAACTGTAATTTGTGTCAGGTATTGTGACACAAAAATTTCCCTATATTATTTTATTTTATTATTTTTAATTTTTGTATACCCTTAGGAGTTCATGGATGAAATTATAATTTCAGTAATATTTTTCTCCATTTCTCTTTTTTGTCCTTCAATTCACAATACAGACCAGGTAAAGGGCCTGGTTTGAGGTGTATGTGGGTTGCATTTACTGTACCTCTTCTTTCTATAAAGTCAGTGTAAAGAACACAGCATGTGGTAGAAATTGGGAGGCCTTATCTTATCTTTTCTTTTTTTTTAATTCTTTGTAATTTCTTTAAGCACCATGCTTACAAACATATTCATAAGTGGGTTTCAGCCATAAAAAGTGCACGTCCCATCACCAGTGTCTTCAAGATAGGCATTCTAATTCTCTCTCTATCATTGCCATGCAAGTTGTTTTTCTTGCCTAATTGCTATAGTAAGTACTTCTAGTACTTATTATTATTAAATAGTTGCACCAAGAGGGGTAAAAGTTGACTTGGATAAAGATGATGGGTAGAATTTGAATAAAGGTTGACTAATGCTGTCTAGTAAGTTTTGAAAACATCTGTATAAAATCATCATTCCCTTCCAGAATTCTGTTTTTCTGGTTTGAAAACTCTTAATGACAACTGCACTAAACATCATGTAATTATCATAAAAATTAGTTGATGGTGCCAGAAAGATAGCAGAGGTAGGGCATTTGCCTTGCATGCGGCTGATCCAGGAGGGACCTGGTTCAATTCCCAGCATCCCATATGGTCCCCAGTCTGCCATGGGAGATTTCTGAGTGCAAAACCAGGAGTAACTCCTGAGCATTGCTGCGTGTGGCTCAAAAAACAACCAACCAACCAACCAATCAATCAAAAAAGATTCAAAAAATTTAATTGAAACTGTGCAAGAAAAAGACAAAAAAAACCATGAGAAATATTGAAGAGTGGTACTTAGTTAATCCAGATGATTCACACATAGAAATGCTCCATTCTGTCTCTTTATATATATATATATATATATAATGTCTTTCTATATGCTCATTTGTATACTTTTTTATAATAATTTTTATTGTGACCAAAAGTGAATAACAAATCTTTCACAGTAATATTTAAGGTACATAGTGACAATTAATCAGGGCCATTCCCACCACAAGGTTTGTTCTCTCTCCATACTTTTTCCCAGCATGTGTCCCTTATCTCCCTCCTTTGCCCCCTGGAGTGCTAGTGTTACTATTTCCCTCTGTGTATAGCTTTGTGTATAGCTTGTTGTAGATATGGTATCGATTCTGTTGTTGTTGACTTTGAGTTTGGTGTTTAAGTCTGATCATTTTTTAATTCCATTGAATGTTCATATGGCTGTTTGGTCCATTTGGTTCATTTTTATTTTCCCCCTCAATTCATGAGGCAGAACAAGATGATTCAAGTTGTGAAGTTCTGTTCGTATACGTCTTTTTTTTAAATAATAATACTTTTTATTTTGACCAAAGTGGATTACATATCTTTCACAGTAATATTTTAGGTACTATTGATATTGAATCAGGGGAATTCCCATCACCAAAGTTGTCCTCCCTCCACCCACTTTCCTGGCATGCATCCCATATCCCCCTCCATTACCCCCAGAGGTGCTGGTATAAGTGGTCCCCTCTGTGTCTAGCTTGTTGTAGATTGGGTATCGATTCTGTTGTCATTGGCTTTGGATTTGGTGTTTAAGTTCGCTAATTTTTATTACTACTTAGTGGTCTTGGTATTTTCCATTAATTACCCCTCAATTTTGGAGGCAGAACAAGATGATTCAATTATGTGGTTCTGTTTGAAGAAAAGAAAAAACATAAAATGGGGTAAAAGTCAAACAAGCAAAAAATGGGCGAAGTCCTTCTAGAGGCTATAAATATCAATGTGAGAGAAGAAACGGAAAAAGGAAGAGAAAACAACAATAATACATAAAGAAAAATCAAACAAAAATCCTAAAAGCACTAAAGAATTATGACTAGTCATAAAAATTATATTATTTTATTTGCTTACATCTAAAGTTAAAATCAAACTTTTCTTATGGAAAAAAACCATGATTTCCTGATTTCTCAAGCCATTGAAATGCATTGATTTTACTCCAAAATTTTGGTCTAAGAACAGGGTATTAATGTAGAGACAATAGAAATGAGGGCTTGAAGGTCTGGCCCATAACATGAAGCTTACCAAAAAGAGTGATGAGTTCAGTTAGAGAAATAACTACATTGACAACTACCATAACAATGGTAGAGAAATAGAATGCCTGTCTTGAATAGAGGCAAGGGGGTGGGGAAGGGGGAGATGGAGGGAATTGGTAGTGGGGATGTTGCACTGGTGAAGGAGAGTGTTCCTTTCTTTTAATTTTTATTTTATTTTTTGTTTTTTGTTTTTGGTCCACAACCGGTGACACTCAGAGGTTACTCATGGCTATGCTCTCAGAAATTGCTCCTGGCTTGGGGGGCCATATGGACACTGGGGATGGAACTGTGATCTGTCCTAGGTCAGCCATGTGCAAGGCAAATACCCTACCACTGTGCCACTGCTCCGGCCCTTCATATATATATAATTTCTTCATAGGATAAAGGTTCCAAATACATCTGTTAGTAAATGAATTCTATGCCAAAATAAACTCATTACTATTTAAAGGAAGACAATAAAATGATAACTATCAAAATAGAGTATCTCTAATGTCCTGCTACCTGAATTAATCACTATATAAGCTAAAGCAACAATTTTATATAAATATTTAATATATAATATATAGTTATACTTATGTTTAATAATATAGATGAAAAATTGACTTGGTATGTGAATGAATGGGATAGCAGCTGGAAAATAAAAATTATAAAAATGAACCAGTAGAAAATATTTGAAATGCACAATTTTTAATATAAGAAAATAGACATATGGACTTAAGAGTAAAATAGATTCTACAGATAATTTTGAAATTTCTAAAATTGAAAACAGTATAATATAAAATATTAAAACTAAGGTCATGTATATACTTTAGGAGTCAGGGCATATATCAGATATCTATTGTATCACTAACACCACATGACCCTCAAAGCATCACTAGAGAAAGTCTTTTTGGTTTCAGAGCATTGCTGAGGTGAAGACCTCTAGAACCTCAAGTCCAAGCAATGCCATTTCCTCAGGCATTAAATCAACATTGGTCAGCTGACACTTGCCTGCAATAAACCCCAGGTTCCTAAGTGTTTCTAAGGAAGCTTCCCCCCAAATTTATACAAATTAAAACAGTGAAAATTATTTAAAGAAAACATATTCAATACTTTGGTATAGCATTGCACTTTCTGTCTGCTTTGTTGTCTTTCTATTTTTCTGTATACATGTACATAATGTTGCAGACACAATAGAAAATATAACAAAATGTGACAAATTTGAACTTCCTTATTTTATTAAAGTATAAGCTCAAATATTGAAGAAAACAACTATTAGACTGGTAAATTTATAAAAAAAATTAAAGATAAGTAGGAGCCTCAGAAGTCTATGGAAGAAAATTCCCCCCCCCCCCCCGCTGGAAGAAAATTTTATTACATTAACAATCATAAGTAAAACTGCTGAAGTCTCACGAAAAACAGGAAGTGTGAAAAAATGGTACTACATAATTATAAGACTGGGACAAAAACACTTCATGGTAGTATTCTAAACTGAAAACAATATAAAAATGAAAGCGAATGGATACATTCAAATGAGCAACAATGTGAGAACTTAAAGTCAATCTACTTACATTTATGAAACTGGTAGCTCAGGATGTGACTTAGAGGTCCAGCACTTGACTTGTATGTGGGAAGCCAAGGCTTGAAACCCTTGCATTGTCTCACATTGCAGTGTGATTTCTGGCATAACTGTGACCCTTGGAACACAATGGGTCTTGATCACTAGATCAACAATAGCAATAAAGGAAAAAGAAAGAAAAGGTAAATAAGCAATTTCTTCTGAATGAAGAGAAATTACACTAGAGCGAGGATCAGAACAGAGTTCCAAAAATGGTAAACATGGTATACTTTATGTTGTTTCTTCATCTGTTAAAAAGAAAACTGACTATTTACAGCAGAAGTAAAGTGCTGTTGATATTTATAGCAGATATATATAATATAAATGTATATAAGAAAGAACACTAAAGACAAAGGCTCTTTATAAATTTCTATAAATAAAATTATACATGTGTGATTCTTTACACCCATAGGTAAAGTAATATACAATTAATTTAATGTAATCTGTTATTATTTAAAGAACCATAGTAACAACCCTAGGCATTATTACTAAAATAAAAAATACATAGTAATAGAATCAATAGAAATAAAATAATAAATATGCTATATCCAAAATAAGACATGGAATGGGTGTTTAAAATATTTATAGATGAAAATAAAAATACTGCAAAATTTTATTCTTGGACTCAACAATATTAATAATTAAATAAGTAAAAATAGGCTAAGAACTTCAATTAAAAACAGAATTACTGGATTACATAAAGAAGGCTCTCCTATGTGCTATTTACAAGAAAAATTAAAAACAAATATTCTGTTAATAGAATAACCAGAAAAAATAAAAAACTAAGCTGTGTAAATATATAAAAACATACAAGTAGTCATGTAAAAACTATAAATAGTAACTTTAAATGCAAAAAGCTCTGGCCGTAGTAGTAAGGTACATTTTACAATGATCAAGGGAAATCTTAATAATTTTGATATCTTGAAACATTGAAAAGTTACTAAAAAAGGTTTAAGAAAACAAAATAAAACAACTCACTTGACTTATGAAGAATTCTAAACTATACACTTTCCTATTACATTGTTAAATGCTTTTAATATTTCTATCAGGTGACTTACCTGGGTTAGATATCTGGCACTGCATGATATCCCAATATACTACTCAACTGTTTTCTCTAAACAATTTTTAACTTAAACAATTGTCTGGATTTTGATGCATTTTAATTGTTTGATATATGTTAAATATGGTTCCCTTCAAGTCTTTTTTGTTTGTTTGTTTGTTTTGGGTCACACCCAGCAGTGCTCAGGGGTTACTCCTGGCTCTATGCTCAGAAATCGCTCCTGGCAGTCTTGGGGGACCATATGGGATGCCGGGATTCAAACCACCATCCTTCTGCATACAAGGCCTTACCTTCATGCTGTCTTTCTGACCCTCCCTTCAAGTCTTAAATGTCATCTGAATTTATCTTTCTGACTACAGACAGGGCAGAATTAAGAATAAATTCTTTTTTTTTTTTTGGGCCACACCCATTTGATGCTCAGGGGTTACTCCTGGCTAAGCACTTCAGAAAGTGTCCCTGGCTTGGGGGTGATCATGTGGGATGCCGGGGGATCAAACCACGGTCTTTTCTTGGCTAGCACTTGCAAGGCAGACACCTTACCTCTAGTGCCACCTCTCCGGCCCCAAGAATAAATTCTTGTTTATTCCAGTAATTAAGATATTTGCCTTGCACAAGTGAACCTGAATTTAATTCTTGGGACCCTATAAGGTCTCGTCAATCCCATCAGGAGTGATTCCTGAGTACAGAGCCAGGAGTAAGACCTGAGAACAGCTCGGTGTGATTGAAAAGAACAAAAATTTGAGAACAAATAAGACTACCATAGGCAATACTTTTGTTTGGTAGCTCATCTCTGCTATGAAAACTCTATCATGTATTTGTTTTTTTTTGGGGGGAGCACACCCGGTGACATTCAGGGTTTACTCCTGGCTATGCATTCAGAAATCGCTCCTGGCTTGGGGGACCATATGGGATGCCAGGGGATTGAACCTCGGTCTGTCCTACTCTAGCACAGGCAAGGCAGATGCCTTACCACTTGCACCACCACTCTGGCCCCTGATGTATTTTTTTTATGCACCCATCAGAAGAGATGAAGTCATGAAATTTTCCTATACATGGATGTATATGGAATCTATTATGCTGTGAAATAAGTCAGAGGGAGAGAGATAAACACAGAATGGTCTCCCTCATCTATGGGTTTTGAGAAAAATAAAAAAAAATTGTGTAATGATTCTCAGAGACAAAATAGAGGAGGACTGGAGGGTCCAGCTCCTGACATGAAGCTCACCACAGGGATCGTTTAGTGCAGTCACAGAAATAATTATACTGAGAACAAAATGTGACTGAATGAGGGAAGTTGAAAGCCTATCTAGAGTACAGGCCGGTGTGGGGTGGGGAGGAAGGACACTTGGGATATTGGTCATGGGAATGTTGCACTGGTGAAGGATTAGATAGATAGATAGATAGATAGATAGATAGATAGATAGATAGATAGATAGATAGATAGATAGATAGATGTATATATATTAAAAATCAAAAAATAAAAAAAAGATAAGGCCTCCCAATTCTTACCACAGGCTGTGTTCTTTACACTGACTGTATAGAAAGAGGAAATACAGTAAATGCACCCCATATACACCTCAACCCAGGCCCTTTGCCTGGTCTGTATTGTGAATTGGGGGACAAAAAAATGTATTTGTTTTTTAATTTTGGTTTCTGTTTGATTATTTTTCTCTTGCAATTTAGGGATATGACTAGGAAGCTTTCCAAATTTCAGATCTTGAGATAAGAATGTTCAGGACTCAAGAAAACATTAGTATCAATATAATATTCTTTTTTTTTTAATCTTTTACCCCCCCCCCTTTAATATTCTTATTAGCAGCAGAGAGATCAGAATTAGTCCTCTGGAAGAGAGAGGAGGTCAGAGTTAAATGGAGTCAACTTCTTGATATTCAAAATATTATTAATAGACTAAAAGAAATAAATTCCCGTCTAACAAGTCAATAGAAAATCAATTTCTCAGGCCCCATACTGGGGTTTTCAGGTCAGAATTTGCTTTGCACAAGATCTTCCGGTGAATTGTAATGACATTAACATTTGAGAATTGATCTAACCAGTAAAGAAATTAGTTTAATCAAAATGAACATTCTGTGTCCAAAGACACTGAACAAAGAGGTTACCAGGGAAACATCCAATGTTGAAGTGCTTTGGTATAACCAACGTTACTCCTAGAGGGGCTGAAGTAGGGATGAGCAATCCCAGGGGCTGTACCCCAGGTCGCCCCGATTCCGCCTGTGCCTCCGCCTCCTCTTTTTCCTCCTCCTCCTCTTACTCCTCCTTTGCCTCTTCCTTCTCCTCCTCGTTCTCCTTCTTGTCCTTGTCCTCCTCCACTCCTCCTTTGTTTTTTTGTTTCTGAGCCATATCTGGGCAGCGCTCAGGGATTACTCCTGGATCTCGGCTCAGAAATCACTCATGGCAGGCTCTGGGACCATATAGAATGCTGGGGATCAAACACAGCTTGCTGCAAGAAAGGCAAAATGCCCTACCCATTGTGCTATTGCTCTGCCCCCTTTAAAAATAAAAACGAACATGATTTTTTAAAAAACATCATTAATTTGGTTTTTTTTCCTGCATCTTAAAGTTTGAAAAAATTTTGATCATAAAATCATTTTATAGACTAGAGATATATAGCTCAGTGGATGAGTACATGCTTTGCCTGGCACTGTATATGGTCCTCTAAGTACTTTCAGGAGCAACTAACAAGCACAGAGTTGAGAACCAAAACAAAAAAAAAAAACCCAATATCATGTTATAATCATTATCATTTTTTTTGTTTTTGTTTTTGGGTCACACCCGGTGGCTCTGCGCTCAGAAATTGCTCCTGGCAGGCATAGGGGACCATATGGGATACCTGGATTTGAACCACTATCGGTCCTGAATTGGCTGCTGCATGCAAGGCAAATGCCCTACTATTGTATTATCTCTCTGGCCCAATCATTATCATTTTTTACAATAAGAAAGTACAATTACTAAAATATAATAAACTCATAGTCCCATAACCCAAGGATAATAATGATTTTATTGTTAGGGATTTTGGTAAAAGATTTTATGTCACACTTAAGAAAACATTATTTAGGAAGAGGTTTGTTAATATTTGATTCAAGTTTTCTTCTTCATAAGATTTTAATGGTCTAGATCTCTCTAGACCATTACAGTATTTTACTAAGAACAGCTGTTTAGTATACAAATAAACTAATCAACTTTATCTTTGCCTGATAAACATATCTAAAATATTCCTCATAGGCAGAGTTAAAAACTAGAAAAAAGAATATAGAGAGGGGGAGGCCTTGTTAACTTGTACTAAACACAAATATTCCTCTGTTTTTAAATAATTATGAAAAATACTTTAAGCAATATGAAAATTTCTTATCATAGGTGTAAAGCTATTATTTTCTCTTCCTATTGCTTCCTACCTCACAGCTGGCCAGTTCTGCTAAATGGGTAATACTGCCCCTTACAGGTAGTTTAAATAAACCATTGGATGGGAAGTAGATGGAGCAAAAACGTGTGTGTGTGTTTCTGTGTGTGTGTTGTTGTTGTTGTTTGTTTGTTTGTTTGTTTGGGGGAGGCATGAGTTATTGGGCTACACTTGGCAATACTTAGAAATTATTTCTGCCTCAGCATTCAGGGATCACACCTGGCTATGGTATGGGATATAGCATACCGGATATTGAATTCCAGTCAACCTTGTGCAAATTAAAATGAAGAGGAGGAGGAGGTAGAGGAGGAGGAGGAGGAGGAGGAGGAGGCAGAAAATAAGTTTTAAACTTTCTGCTAACCATTTATACAGGAATCTAGGCTTTTTAGGAGTAAAATAGTCTGAAAATGCAATGTGGCACTGTGTAAGTAATACAATTTGTAATTATATTATAAATGTTTTATAAAATCTAATTCTATTTCATCTTTGTAATAAAACTAAAAGGCAGGTAATTTAACTATTTTCACTTTGAGGATAATGAAAAGAGAATGAGAATATTCAGTAATTTGACATGGTTATAGCCTTAAATGGTAAAAATGGGTTTTAAATATTAGCAGTTGATAGCACCCTCATAGATCTGTCTTAGCTTCTATTAAATATGCATTTACTCAAATGTTTCTTTGGTATGACTGAATATTGGTTAAGACCCTCATAAATATATGATACATTTAATGCTTTTTTAAATAAGGCTTATTTTTTAATATTAGATTTGCTTAATATACTCATTATTACCTTCCTTACCTTATTGCATGACTGCTTCTTTAGTTTCTAGACATGAAATGATTACTTGTATGGCACAGTATGGAGAAATATGGAATGCTTCCTAATACTATACATTCATTCAGAAGTCTTGTTTTGTGTTGTAAAAATGTTATCTACTGGTACTTATGCAACTGCTAAGGCAGTTTGACCTTTCTCTTAAAGCTAATTGCTGTGACTCCAGGAGGTGATATCTACCAGACCAACTTGGAAAAAAGTCGGAAGGCAGCAAACTGAATTTAACATTGGATCCATAGCTCAGGGCTTACTTCTAATTCTGTGCTCAGGGATCATTCTTGGCAGGTTCAGGACCATATATGGTGAGAGAGATATTAAACCCAGTTGGACAGCTTGCAAGGCAAGCATCTACTAGCTCTAGCTATACTATCACTCCAATCCTATGTTCTATAATGTCTATGTATTATTGTTTTCTCTTACAATGCTTTTAAAGAATAGTCTTGCTAGTTATCAAATACATAATTGGCAGATTTCTATTTAAATTTTTGGGTGATCAGGCCAAAGTGATAGTGCAGCAGTTAAGATGTTGACTTAACATGTAGCTGACTGGGTTCAATACCTCACTACATATGGTCCACTGAATCTACCAGGAATAATCTCTAGCAAGAACCAGAAAGAAAGCCCTGAGCACTGTGTGTGACCTAAATACCAAATCAAATGAAACCAAAACAAAACAAAACAAAATTAGGGATCCCCAACAATTCCTTGGGATCATTTTCTTACTTGACAAAATACCTTATGAAACCATACAAATATTAAATGACATATTGCAAGTAAATATTTAGAATAACTATTGGCTTATTAAAAACCCAGGATGTTATTGCCATTTAGGAAAATCTCTCTCTTTTAGATCATAAGGTTTAGGAAAGTGGTATTTTCTTTACTAAATATATGCAGTGATTATTAGAGTAGATACTTAAGAATATATATATATATATATTTATTTTTGTGTGATTTGGAGTCAAACTCTGCAGTAGTCAGAACTTATTTTTAGCCTTAGGCCCAAAGGTTACTGATCATGACAGAATTGAATCTTGGTCAATAATAAGCACAAAATGTACTTATCCTGCTATCTTTTCAGCCCCTAATTTTTTTTTGAATTACTGAATAAATAAAACAGTATGTGACTCTGTCACTTAATAGGTGATTTGGAGATCATTACTTAGCTTACTTAAGATAACATTTTTTTTTGGTTTTTCAGGCCACACCCATTTGATGCTCAGGGGTTACTCCTGGCTAAGTGCTCAGAAATTGCCCCGGGCTTGGGGGGACCAAATGGGATGCCGGGGGATCGAACCTTGTCTAGCACTTGCATAGCAGACACCTTACCTCTAGCGCCACCTCTCCGGCCCCAGGATAACATTGTTAAAGAGAACACAAGGGGGCCAGAGAGGTGGTGCAGCAGTAGGGTGTTTGCCTTGTGTGGGTCTGACCTAAGAAGAATCCAGTTTGATTCCCTGGCATCCCATATGGTCTCCCAAGCCAGGAGTGAACCCTGAGCATCACTGGGTGTGGCCCCAAAACAAACAAAAAAATAAAGAGAACACAAGAACTCAGTATTAGCTTATTTATATTTTTTGTTGCTAGGAGTCAAATCTAGAGACTCTAGGGTGCAAGCACTGTTTTAAAATGTTTTAGTAATAGTAAAAACAAAAATCAATGTTTACTGGAAATTACAGCTGCATGAAGACATTCTCTCTACTCTGTGTAATAGTCTAATTTAACACCATATTTAAAATAGAACTTGAATTTTTATAATATTAAATCATCTTGAATTATTCTATAGGCTGGCTAAATATGAATCTAATTGTATCCTAAAATTTAGACAAGACTGAAGGAAATTACCTTGTTCAAAGAAAAGAATTGATGGTGATTTTGACAAGATGAATTGAAACAATTCAAGTCTTAGAGACTGTTACTGAGTACTAGAAAGTAATTTTTAAAAATAATTGAAGTGTGATTTACTTAAAAGTAAAGTGTATTTATTATAGTACATATAAATGTTTTAACTTACCAAATTTGGAAGGCATCTTCTGGGGTGTCAGTATTGAGGAATTTGGACATGTTGCAATAGGAGCAAAAGTGGTCACAGGTTCCTGGACTTCAAGGTCTTTTTGAGCAGGCAATGAGGATACTGGCAATGACTGTGGAACATGGGTATAGTTTCTGGGGCTACCAAAAGCATAAAGGGGTTGAGTGAGGCTGCCCATCCCTAGTCTGAGAAGATCCCAGAGTTTTCAGTCCTAATACATCAACAAATTTTATTGGTTTGGTATCTCTGTAGAGATTGTTTGAAGCAGTGAAGTTGAGCCTTTAGTCTGGAGTGCTTGGGGATTGTGTATAAGGCTGCTGGGGCATCAGTTAGGTGGTGCTTGGTTCATCTTGCTTTTGAGAGCATCCCAGAGTTTTCAACCAGGAACTCTATGTAACCCTAGGTTTTCGCGACTTGGTCTGCTTCTCTTTCAAAAATAACAAATCTGTGGAACTGAAGTGCATTTTCATCAATGTTAATAATAGTTTATGCCTCTTGGAAGAGAAGCAGAGAGCTTCCTCTACAGAGTAAAATTTAGTTTCTATCATTAATTGCTTCTTCAGTAAATACTACTTATTCACCAATAATAATGGGATTTTTTTGGGGGGTCACACCCGGTAGTGCTCAGGGTTTACTCCTGGCTTTGCACTCAAAAGTTGCTCCTGGCATGCTTGGGAGACCATATGGGATGCCGGGATTCAAACCACCGTCTATTTGAATCAGCTGCATGCAAGGCAAATGTCTTACCACTGTGCTATTCTCCAGCCCCCAATAATAATGTTATGGAATTTAGTCCATTACTTTTACATAAATACCAATATAGTGATAGCATCAAACATAATTCTCCTCAAAAGAAACTTCCATGGTTCAGGGACAAATGGTCAATGTCCAATCCACTGGAATCTAAGCCAAGTCATTATTCTAAAGTTTTAGGGTGTAAGGTCCCACTGCAGTATAAAAAATTTTGTGTTCCCATCTCTATTAGATAAAAACCTTGTTACATCTGTTAACTTTTCCCATTTTAATGAGCCTATACAAAAAAGAAACAATGCCACAGGGAATTACTAGTGCATGTGGGGGAGCAGAGGTGTCAAGACCAACAGTCTCCAGAGTCTTTTGCTTACATGAACTCTGAGCAGAGATTTGTCTACTAGTATATGGTATTGAACAGAACCCGAGAATAGGGGAAATTGCCCCAACATGAGAAGATATTCGATAATGGTTATGCCTATTAAAAGAGTGTATCTAAAAGAAATATTCAAAGAAAATTTATATGTCCTCTTTAAATCGTTTGAAATAGGCAGGAAAGGGGTAAGATATGGGGCACAGCTTCCACCTGTGAGTTGGTTTTGTGGAGTCTAAGGAAGATAGCTCCCAACAGTTACATATCGGGAAGTGTCCTCAAGCGGGGGGATTTCTCAAGAACCAAATCTGGCAGCAAGCAAAGGTCCACGGTAAAGGGAGGTGAAGGAAAAGGGACATCCAGAGCAAATCAGTAGCAGCAGACTGTCGGTTTCTTCTCATGCTGAGAGTTTATCTTTTCACTTTGCTGGGGCTGGTTGGTATGTGGCTGTGCTGGGGAGAATGTTCTGCTTCATGAGGAGTTAAGGACTGAGAGTTAAAAAAAAAAAAGCTTAAATGTGGAAAAATAACATGAAGGACTCAAAAAGGGCTTGTAAGGTGTTAAGAATAAAGGGGGGAAGGGCTATGTATGATAGAGGGGACAACACTCTACATAGACATAGCTTTTACAAAGGACAAAGATTAGATTGTCATTGATATGGCATATAGACACCCTATGGAAACAAACATGGTTTCCCACACCAGCACCAGGAATATAAATTCTACCAAGGAAGACCCCACTACCACCATGGCACTGACTTACTCCAAAGACAGTTCTTATATTATCTTGACAACTGGGCAACAGCAATAGCCTGCTTTTAGAGCAGGATTTCTACAATCTTAACTGTTGGTGAGAAGGAGCCAGAAGACACCACACATCACCTGGTTTTGTACACAGGACCTGTACAGAAACCAGGATCTACAACTATAAAAACCTGATAGCAACAACTATGAGACTGAAGAGCTGACCACCGAGAATGACTAAGGGGTTGGACAACTGTTCATGCTTGGATCCTTGAGTTGGTCTTCTGCCAAATATTTTGAGGGATAAGATCTGTTTTTTTAGGCCAAAGGTCTTTCTTTCTTTCCAATTTCTTCCATTTTTTTTTGCTGTGCCTATGCAAACGACCACTGCAAAACACAGAATTTCTTTCTTTCTTTCTTTCTTTCTTTCTTTCTTTCTTTCTTTCTTTCTTTCTTTCTTTCTTTCTTTCTTTCTTTCTTTCTTTCTTTCTTTCTTTCTTTCTTTCTTTCTTTCTTTCTTTCTTTCTTTCTTTCTTTCTTTCTTTCTTTCTTTCTTTCTTTCTTTCTTTCTTTCTTTCTTTCTTTCTTTCTTTCTTTCTTTCTTTCTTTCTTTCTTTCTTTCTTTCTTTCTTTCTCTCTTTCTCTTGTTCCTTTCTCTCTTTTTTTTTAGGATATCTCCCATCTGTAAAAATAAATAAATAAATAAATAAATAAATAAATAAATAAATAAATAAATAAAAGGGCCAGAACAGTGGCACTTTGTGCTCGCTAATCTAGACCGGACCACAGTTTGATCCCCCATGGTCCTCGAAGCCAGGAGAGATGTCTGAGCGCATAGCCAGGAGTAACCCCTGGCATTACCAGGAGTGCCCTCCCCCAAGAAAAAGAAATAAAAAGGGAGCATACTAAACCTTTGGCTATTGTATTAATGACTTTATTGGTGATACAACAATTTTCACAAATATAAATGCTAATGAACTCTCTCCTCTTCTTTTTCCACTTCATTTTTTAAATTCTCTATTCTTTCTATTTCTTAATAACTTTGCTTTTTTGTCAGCCTGAAACAAATGTATTATGATCAGTTATGCCAACTATGTGATACATTTTCTTTAAATAAATAAAAAAGAAAAAGGACAAAAGTACTTTGTCAGATGTTATCATTTACCTGTATGCAATCATTCATTCATGCTGAGGTTATTGGGAACTTCCATATGGGATGAAAGCTCTTATATCCTGGATCCAGATATCCGAGTGCAATAGCTGCCAATGACTGATTTTAAGAGATAAATACTGCTTGAGTTTCTGAAAAGGCCTCTGTGGGTTAAATGTTGATAAAAGACTTTAGTTAGGCCTGTGTGTTTTTAAATAAAGACATAACTTTTAAATAGCATTGATCCTCTGATTTAGACATTAAAATTATTTTTGTAATTTTTGTCAGCTTGTCTGCTTTTTTTTTTAGCCCTCCCCTACTCCACTATCATTTTTATGGAGTTATAAATTTTAAACAAAGCATAACTTGCCTTAAAAAAGAAACTTCCAGAAAAGAAGCAAATGTTTCAACAGTTTTGTATTAAACAAGTGTTTCCAGAAAATCATGTTTTCTTTATTTATTGTTTCAAAGACCACTCTTAGAATTTTTGTTTCATTTTCTTGCAAAAGCAATCACTCTATAACTCAGTCTTCACTATGAAAATAGGTCACTCTGATAGGTCTGTCAGAATATAAATTCACAGGGAATTGGTATTTGGGGCTAAGATATGACTTAGATAAGTTTTAATATAAGAACATTATAGGAAAAATTGTCTTGAACATAAATCTGTTCATTGTTCATGGACGTTTAAAATAGCCAATTAAGGTATATTGGACAACCTTAGCCACAGGTCTCAGTAAATAAATATTTATGACAGAGTGTTTTTAAGTTTTGTATAAAAATAAGACAAAACAGGTTTTCAAATTCACAAATATTTATTGGCATCATTTTAAAGGTGCTTTAATGAATCTTTTCAAATTTCTAAGCCAAGCCTTGTCACCTAGCTCTTTAAAGTCGTAGAAACTAAGCACAGAAAATATTGATCCAAATGAAATTCCAGGTGGAAGGGTAAAATGATATAATGAAAATAAAAAAAAGATACTCTTATATAAAGTTACAAAGAAAAGTGTAAAATCAGTGATAGGTAACAAAATATGATGGAGGTTTATGAATTTGTTAGTCCCTAGAGGACCAGACCAGGAGGTGTAAAAATGATAAATAGGTTCAAATAATAATGATAATAACATTGCTTATGCAATAGGAATTTTTGGAAAAGCTTTGTTTGAATAGGGTGAACTAGCTATAAGATTTGTAATTTTGAAATGAAGTTAGAAAGAATTTGAGGACCTGAAACTAGAAGAAATAAGAACTACAAAACTTTCCCAGACAAAACCAGAGCTAAAAAAGTTGAACTAGGTAGATAGAAATGAGATTACTTTGGAGAAAGCAAATGTTAGAAAAGGCAAGAACAGGAAATCTATACTTTGAGCAATTGAAATCACATTGAGCCCTTTGGGATAATGACATGGACTAGGATACTTTTCTTTTTCTTTTGTATAATTTAACAGAGTACTGAAGTCAGTGAAGAGAAGATTTATTTTTAGAAATATGTTGGAAAAACTAGGTACATAAAAGGAAATAACAAGTTATGTAAATAGACTGTGTCTTTCCACTTATTTTTCCCTTGAATTCATCACGTTTTGCTTTGAGATTTATTATTGATAGACAAGACCCTGAACATCACCTATGGTATCTGAATATATATAGTTTCAATCTCACAGACAATTTGAAATAGTTGTACCAAATTTTGAAATCTATTTATCTACAGAATTTTCTTTCCCATTTTTCAAATTGGACTTCTGAGCATATTTAAAGCATCAGCAAATTATAGATAGCAATAAAAATGTGAATTATAGTAAATATCTTCCATACTTTTGAGAAGAAAACAGTGCACAATTTTCACCTTACTTTGTCAGGTTACTTGTTTAATTCTATCCTTGAAACCAGAGGGATAATAGAGGTACTTTAGTGAGAAAAGTTTTTCATTTGATTCAGTGTTCATCTCTCTTTCTGCTAGTTAATAAAAGGGCACTGAGGTGTCAGTTAGCTATGTGATTTTGGCATTTAGCTTCTGAATGTTTTATATGCCTTGTCCATAAAGAAAACCGCTGGTCATCGTAGGTGACACATGTGCCCTATCGCTCACCACTATTATGGTCCCACCAACAACCATTCTTGATTAAAGCTCTCTCTCATCAAGATGGGAATGAATGGAACATTTCTCAATATAGTCAAGGCCATCTATCACAAGCCAATGGCGAATATTATTCTTGATGGAGGTAAACTAAAAGCCTTTCCTCTAAAATATGGTATAAGACAAGGAAAGAAATAGGAAAAATAGGAAAGAAAGAAGTCAAACTCTCACTGTTTGCAGATGACATGATTCTATATTTAGTAAACCAAAAAGATGCTACCAAAAAGCTTCTAGAAACAATAGATTCAAATAGAAAAGTGGCAAGCTACAATTTAACTCACAAAAAAACCCCAAACCATAAGATATATAGAACAACACATAGGCAAAACTCTCCAGGACATTGAGACTTCAGGCATCTTCAAGGAGGAAACTGCACTCTCCAAGCAAGTGAAAACAGAGATTAACAGATGGGAATATATTAAGTTGAGAAGCTTCTGCACCTCAAAGGAAATAGTGCCCAGGATTCAAGAGCCACCCACTGAGTGGGAGAATCTATTCACCCAATACCCATCAGACAAAGGGCTAATCTCCAAAATATACAAGGCACTGACAGAAATTTACAAGAAAAAAACATCTAATCCCATCAAAAAATGGGGAGAAGAAATGAACAGACACTTTGATAAAGAAGAAATACAAATGGCCAAAAGACACATGAAGAAATGCTCCACATCACTAATCATCAGAGAGATGCAAATCAAAACAACAATGAGATACCACCTCACACCACAGAGAATGGCACACATCACAAAGAATGAGAACAAACAGTGCTGGCGGGGATGTGGAGAGAAAGGAACCCTTATCCACTGCTGGTGGGAATGCCGTCTAGTTCAACCTTTATGGAAAGCAATATGGAGATTCCTCCAAAAACTGGAAATCGAGCTCCCATACGATCCAGCTATACCACTCCTAGGAATATACCCTAAGAACACAAAAATACAATACAAAAATTCCTTCCTTACACCTATATTCATTGCAGCACTATTTACCATAGCAAGACTCTGGAAACAACCAAGATGCCCTTCAACAGATGAATGGCTAAAGAAACTGTGGTACATATACACAATGGAATATTATGCAGCTGTCAGGAGGGATGAAGTCATGAAATTTTCCTATACATGGATGTACACAGAATCTATTATGCTGAGTGAAATAAGTCAGAGAGAGAGAGAAAAATGCAGAATGGTCTCACTCATCTATGGGTTTTAAGAAAAATGAAAGACATTCTTGCAATAATAAATTTCAGACACAAAAGAGAAAAGAGCTGGAAGTTCCAGCTCACCTCAGGAAGCTCACCACAAAGAGTGATGAGTTTAGTTAGAGAAATAACTACATTTTGAACTGTCCTAATATTGAGAATGTATGAGGGAAATGTAGAGCCTGTTTAGGGTACAGGCGGGGGTTGGGTGGGGAGGAGGGAGATTTGGGACTTGGGTGATGGGAATGTTGCACTGGTGATGGGTGGTGTTCCTTTTATGACTGAAACCCAAACACAATCATGTATGTAATCAAGGTGTTTAAATAAAAAAAAAAAGAAAAAAAAATCAATGGCCTTCTTATACACCAATAATAATAGAGAAGAAATAGAAATAAAAAAACCAACAAAAAACAATCCATTCACATTTGTGTCCCACAAACTAAAATATCTTGGAGTAAACTTAACTACAGATATGAATGCCCTATACAAAAAAACTACAAAATTCTGCTTCAAGAAAAACAAAGAGGACACACAAATATGTTTCTGCTTATGAATTGGGTGATTAACATTATTAAAATGTCAATACTCCTCAAAACATTGTACAGATTTAATGCATTCCCTCTAAGAATACACATGACATTCTTTAAAGAAGTGGATCAAACACTCCTGAAATTCATTTTAAACAATAAAAATATGCAAATAGCTAAAGCTATGCTTAGGAAAATAAATATGGGAGGCATCACTTTCCCCAAATTTAAACTATATTACAAAGCTATAGTCATTTAAGAAGCATGGTATTGGAATAAAAACAGATTTTCAGATCATTTGAATAGACAAAGTATTCATAGAATGTTCCCCAGACATACAATCAATTAATCTTTGATAAAGGAGCAATGAATGCAAAATGGATAGATCAAGGAAAGCCTCTTCAAGTAGTGTTTGCACAACTGGTCAGCCACTTGCAAAAAAGCGAACTCGGATCTCCATCTAACACCATGCACAATGGTTGAATCCAAATAGACAAAAGACCTTGATATCAGACTGGAAACCATAAGATATATAGAACAACATGTAGGTAAAACACTCCAAGACATTGAGTCTAAAAGAATCTTCAAGGAAGAATCAGCACTCTCCAAACAAGTGGAAGCAGAGATAAACAGCTGAGACTATATTAAGCCGAGAAGCTTCTGCACCTCAAAAGAAATAATGTGTAGGATACAAAAGCCACCCACAGAACGGGAGAAACTATTAACCCAATACCCATCAGATAAGGGGCTAATATCTAAGATAATACAAGGTACTGACAGAACTTAACAAAAAAAAAACAAACACATCTAACCTCATCAAAAAATGGGGAGAAGAAATGAACAATTTCTCAAAGAAGAAATACAAATGGCCAAAAGGCATATGAAAAAAAATGTTCCACATCACTAATTATTCAGGAGATACAAGTCAAAACAACAATGAGGTACCATCTCATGTCACAGAGATTGGCACACATCACAAAGAACAAGACTAATCAGTGCTGGTAGGAATTGGGAGAAAGGAACTCTCACTCACTGTTGGTGGGAATGCCATCATGTCCATCCTTTATGTAGAACAATATGGAGATTTCTCAGAAAACTGGAAATTGAGCTCCCATATGATCCAGCTATACCACACTTAGGGATATACTCTAGGAACTCAAAAATGCAATACAAAATCCCCTTCCTCACACCTATATTCATTGTAGTGCTATTTACAATAGCTATTTACAATACTCTGAAAACAACCAAGATGCCCTTCAACAGATGAATGGCTAAAGCAACTGTGGTACATATACAAAATAGAATATTATGCAGCTGTCAGGAGAGATGATGTCATGAAATTTACCTATACATGGATGTACATGGAATCTATTATGCTGAGTGAAATAAGTCAGAGGGAGAGAGAGACACAGAACAGTCTCACTCATTTATTAGTTTTAAGAAAAATAAAAGACATTATTAAAATAATTCCCCTCACCAAAAGAAGCTCACCTCAAAGAGTGGTGAGTGTCTTAGACCGGGAGATCAGATCCCCCCATGCCAAATGGCCTTCATGACCAGATCTGGTAACCTGGGCCCTGGGGAGATGGGTGGGGAGGAAAAACTCCACCCCTATGCATCCACAACTGCAGAGGCGAGAGCTGGGCTCAAAGACCCCACATGCCAGGACAGCTAGCCAAAGGAAAAATCCCTTATTTAATCCTCTTTACCCTCAGTTCTTAACTCCTTAGGCACCAAGACCGACCTCTTGCCCCAACAGACCACCATCCATATCCTCAATGAAAGACACCCTCTCGATCCCGCATCTCGTTTCTTTTTTTTTGTTTGTTTGTTTGTTCGTTTTTTGGGCCACACCCGGCGTTGCTCAGGGGTTACTCCTGGCTGTCCGCTCAGAAATAGCTCCTGGCAGGCACGGGGGACCATATGGGACACCGGGATTCGAACCAACCACCTTTGGTCTTGGATCGGCTGCTTGCAAGGCAAACGCCGCTGTGCTATCTCTCCGGGCCCCCGCATCTCGTTTCTTGCCAAGAAACCACAACCAACATGCCTGCTGACTCAAGCTTTGTGGCCCCTCTCACCCCCATCAAATCGTCGACTGTTGTATGATACCAGAATCAGCTTCAGCAAAACCCCCAGCTCAAGGACACTACAGGACTCTGAAATGCCGCAAATCGCATTTCAAACTCTAGACCAAGGTCTGTGATATGAAAAAGTGCCTTGGCTTTCACTCCCCACAAGAATATCTCAGAAGACCTAATTGGGAGGCCTATATTGCCTAGGTAAGCTTAATACCTTTATAATAATGCATCTTAAGATATGTATTCCTAAACATACAGATAGCTTCCCCCATCACTTGTTTTCTTCAAATACCTTTTGTTTTCTTTTTCTTTTTTTTAATTTACCTTTTTATCTTATTTTATATATTTGTTCTATTTTTTATATATACATATTTTCTCTATCCTCACCAGTTTTGGTGCTGCTTGGTACAATAACCAAGAAAATGTCTTGCCTGGGATAAAATCTCAGACCACACCACAGATACTGTATGTGTTGCCTGTCATTTTTATCCAGAATAGCACTAGCAATACAAAAAGACACTGTATATTTTGTATAGGCACAGTAAATAAGGGAAAATCACAGACACAGAAACAAGATCTTATCTTCTAAGGATAAGAACTCACGCTTTTTATACAAGGGTGCCTCCCATCCTAGACATATGTCATGTGGATACAACTCAATCTCCATGATATTGGACAGTGTTAGTTCATTCTCAAACCCCAGATACCAGATGTAGAACTGAAACAACTCCTGCAACACCAGGAACTAAACTCCGTTGGGAGATTTACTTGTGCCAGTATTAATATGATAACGAGGACAGCGAGGAAATGACAACTTGACCTAAGACCAGGAGGTCCTAATATATCACCTAACACTAAGTGGAAATCAGAAGATGTATCGTCCTTTGAAATACGAAAAATAAGAGCACTAACTACAGAAAACTGACTTTGTCAACCATGACTGGGCAGAACTTACCTTGAGACCATTAAGGAAAACTCTACCCTAGGCTGTAGGGTTAAAAAAATCAAGATTTCTTAGTACAGAGGACCAATTTTGACAACAGAGACTGAGCAAAACCTTTGGAACCATAATTTCCTAGACTTCGGCTTAGGGAATGAGCAAAAACATGGATCACATGATACAGAAAACTGAACACACCAACAATGATGGAACAGAACCGCTAGAACCGTAAAGACTCTATCCTAGGTCTTGTCCTAGGACCTGCACAAATACCAAGATTGCTGGCTACAGTGGCCTGATTTTATCATCCAAAACAGAGAGGAAAGTTTCCTGACACCACAAAAAAAAAATACTCTGGGATATGGCAATGAATATGTATGGATCCAGTGGTTGTTCCCATGACAATATGCTTCAAGATTGGAGAAACCTTGAAAACCTTAGGCCACGGGAATTTCATTCCTTTCCCAATACTTACTGTGCCTATGCAAAAAAAAAAAAAAAAAAAGTGGGGGGAACACCAAATCCTGCCACTCCAGCATTTCTTTTTCTTGTTTTGTTTTCTTTTGTTTGTTTTTGATATTATTTTCCTTCGCCTTTTTCTTCCACTTTTTTTCTTTCTCTTTCACTCTTTTGGATATTATTTGGTATTTTTTAGTAGTTGATACCAAATTTTTCTTCTCTTTTCCTTAACCTTTTTATCTCCAACAGAATAGCATAACTTGAATCATTCAGCCTCATAAATTGAGGGGGGGAAATGATGATGCCAGGACCATGTATGAACATGTAGTGCAAATAAAAAATGACCAGACTGGAACACCAAACCAAAGTCAATGACAGAATAGACACCCAATCTACAAGAAGCTGTAAAGTGGAGACCAGTTACACTAGTATTCTGGGGGGTAAAGGAGGGAGATTTGGGAGACATGCTGGGAACAGGAGTGGAGGGAGGACAACATTGGAGGTGGGAATGCCCTTCATTCATTGTCACTATGTACCATAAGTAATTCTGTGTAATGCACTTCAGTCACAATAAAAAAAAAAGTAAAAAAAAAATGCCAAAAAAAAAAAAAGAGTGGTGAGTGCAGTTAGAGAAATAACTGCACTGAGGACTATCATAGCAATGTCAATATGTGAAGAAAGTAGAAAACCTGTCTTGAATACAGGTGGTGGGGGGAGGGCATGGGGGCATTGGTGATGAAATGTTGCACTGGTGAAGGGGGGGGTGTTCTTTTTATGAATGAAACCTAACTACAATTGTTTGTAAACATAGTGTTTAAATAATTTAAAATATTCAAATATTTAAAAATAGTAGAAATAATCAGAAAAAATTGGTATATTTTCCAAATCATAGTACAGCTACTATGCAGTTCTTACAATAATTTCTATTTTGTTTTGTAAGGAACAATTAAACCTCCACAAATAGCTAAAAAATCCTTGAGAAATATAACATGGGTGGGTCACCTTTCTCAACTTAAAACTGTACAACAAAACAGTAACAAATATAATGTCATAGCATTGGAATAAAGACAGATTATTAGATCAGTGTATTAGAATTAAATATCTTTGTACAGATGCTCAGGTATATGAAAATTTTAGACAAGGAGTAAAAAATGTGAAATGGAGTTAGGAAAGCCTCTTCCAACAAATGGTACTGGGAAACCTGGTCAGTAACATACAAGAAACGTAAGTCATACCCCTTTCTAACACCATGCACAAAGGTCAAATCAAAATTGTTTAAAGACCTTACTATCAGATTGTTCTTGAAAGCATAAAGTACATAATGTATAGAATAGGCCAGAACAGAAAAACTGGCAGCTTTTGCAGCAGCCGGGTCCCCTGTTTGTGACATCAGGCGGGGAAAATCCATGAAAATACGCCTGCCCAGTGGGGCCCAACTGTGAAAACCTGTGAGTTCTACCTGTGTATGTCTGTCTACTGTCCTCTTGCGTGAAACTCTTGGGAGTGGGGCGAAAGACGCTCCAGAAAACTTGCTCTCCCAGAGGCCATCTTCTGGGCAGGACGCCAGAACAGAAAAACCAGCAGCTTTTGCAGCAGCCGGGTGCCCTGTTTGTGACATCAGGTGGGGAAAATCCACGAAAATACGCCTGCCCAATGGGGCCCAACTGTGGAAACCTGTGAGTTCTACCTGTGTATGTCTGTCTACTGTCCTCTTGCATGAAACTCTTGGGAGTGGGGTGAAAGACGCTCCAGCAGAGCACGGCCGGTTTGCTTCCTATGTGACCGTGCACTCCTTCTAAGAAAAGAACACCATCACAAGAAGAAAAAGTCACACTAAGAACTGTGCTATATCACAGAAGCAAGCATTTCTCTCCGGACTGTCTTCTCTGTTGCATGCTCGGGCCTAAGATTTGAGCCTGTGTGAGGCTTCATCCACGGAAGACTCCCCTCCCTTAGAGGCAAGTTGGCCCATCCAGAAAGGGCAGAGCCAGAGGAGTGTGCTGCCTGCATCATATAGACAATGAATACCACCACAACACGTAGGAAAACCCACAATACAAGTGTGACAATGGGGAAACAACGCAGGCCAGCATCAGACATAGAGAATGAAGATGACAATTCTGATGACCAGATAATGACCAACCAACTAATCAACCTCTCAGATAAGGACTTTAGACTAGCAATATGGAAGATGCTCAAAGAACTCAAAGAAAAACCATGGATCGAGTTGAACAGAACACTAATAAGAACCAAGAAAATGTGAAGACAGAAATCTCAAAACTCCAAACTGAAATAACATGTCAACTAACAGGACTGAAAAAGTCAGTAAACGAAGTGAATGACAAAATGGATAAGCTCTGGGACAGGGTATCAGAAGCTGAGAATAGACTTGGTGCTGTGGAAGATGAGATACATAACAATTCCATACAGCAGGAGAGATTGGAAAAAAAAACTTAAAACAAATGAGCAGACAATGGAAAAATTAGTCAAAGAATGGGAACAGATGAAAATAGAAGTCTATGATAAGATCAACAGAAATAACTTAAGAATCATTGGAGTCCCAGAGACCCAGGAAGAAAATTTCCAGGAAGAATCAACGGTCAAGAACATCATTAAAGAGAAACTTCCAGAGCTAAAGAATATATGTGATCAAATCCTGCATGCTCGAAGAGTACCAACCAAAAGAGACCCCAGAAAAACCACCCCAAGACACATCCTAGTCACAATGACAAATCCCACAGATAGAGACAGAATTCTGAAAACAGCAAGATCAAAAGGGGAAATTATGTTCAAGCAAGCATCCTTGAGATTTACAGCAGACCTGTCACCAGAAACACTCAATGCCAGAAAGCAGTGGTGGGATATTGTGACAAGACTGAATGAAATGAATGCTTCACCCAGAATACTATACCCAGCAAAACTCAATTTCTGGTTTGACGGAAGAATACATGGTTTCACAGACAAAAAACAGCTCAGAAACTTTACAGACACAAAACCAGTCTTAAGAGAAAAACTGAAAGACCTAATTTAAGACAAGACTAACCAAAAGACACACCAAATTTCGATATAAAGATGGCATTAAATCCCAGGACAATTCTTTCTCTCAATGTCAATGGACTAAATGCACCAGTTAAGAGACACAGAGTGACTAAATGGATCAAAAAACTCAATCCAACCTTCTGCTGCCTACAAGAAACGCACCTGAATAGCCAGAACAAACATAGACTCAAAATAAAAGGCTGGAGAAAAATTATCCAAGCAAACAACACCAATAAAAAAGCTGGAGTGGCCATACTAATATTAGATAATGCAAACTTTATACTCAGGAAGGTTGTAAGGGACAAAGATGGACATTTTATATTAATCAAGGGGTATGTAGAGCAGGAAGAAATCACTCTCCTAAACATATATGCACCGAATGAGGGGCCAGCAAAATATTTAATACAACTGTTAACAAATCTGAAAAATAATATCAATAACGACACAATAATTGTGGGAGACCTCAACACGGCTTTGTCAACACTGGATAGGTCAACCAGACTGAAACCCAACAAGAATATACTAGACCTGAGGAGAGAAATGGAAGAAAGAGGCCTAGTGGATATATATAGGACACTCCATCCCCAGAAACCTGGATACACATTCTTCTCCAATGTACATGGGACATTCTCCAGGATAGACTACATGCTGGCACATAAAACACACCTTCATAATATCAAGAGGATAGAAATTTTGCAGACTACCTTCGCTGACCACAAGGCTCTGAAATTATTTATGAATTCCAAAGGGACTCAGAAGAAAAACTTTAACACCTGGAAGTTAAACAGCCTCATACTCAATAACCAGTGGGTCCGAGATGAAATCAAGGAGGAAATCAAAAGGTTCCTGGAAACAAATGACAATAAAGACACAAACTATCAGAACTTATGGGACTCAGCAAAAGCAGTACTGAGAGGAAAATTTATAGCTTTGCAAGCACACATCAGGAAGGAAGAAGGAGCTTACCTGAGTAGATTAATGACATAGCTAATAGAACTAGAAAGTGCTCAACAAAAGGACCCAAAAACAGGAAGACAGAAGGAAATAACAAAGCTGAGAGCAGAAATCAATGAAGTGGAAACCCAAAAAACAATCCGAAAGATCAACGAAAGCAGAAGTTGGTTCTTTGAAAAAATAAACAAGATTGATAGACCACTGGCAAACCTAACAAAGAAAGAGAGAGAGAGAGAAACTTGATAACTCGTATTAGGAATGAAAAAGGAGAGATCACTACTGATATGACAGAGATTCAAAGGATAATCAGAAACTACTTTGAGAAACTCTACTCCATTAAAAATGAGAACCTGGAAGAAATGGATAAATTCTTGGACTCTTATAATATTCCACGGTTGAAGAAAGAGGATGTAGCATATCTAAACACCCCCATCACCATTGATGAAATTAAAACGGTAATCAAGTGTCTGCCGAAAAACAAAATCCCAGGCCCAGATGGATTCACTAATGAATTCTTTCAAACTTTCCAAGAGGAACTAGTACCAATCCTGGCAAGACTCTTTCATGAAATTGAACAAACGGAAACAATTCCAAATAGCTTTTATGAAGCCAACATCACCTTGATACCTAAACCAGACAGAGATGCTACAAAAAAAGAAAATTACAGACCAATATCGCTGATGAATGCAGATGCAAAGATACTCAACAAAATCCTGGCAAATAGGATTCAATGCCTCATTAAGAAGATCATCCACTACGATCAAGTAGGTTTCATCCCAGGAATGCAAGGCTGGTTTAACATCCGTAAATCTATCAACATAATACACAACATCAATAAGAAGAAAAATAAAAACCAATGATCATATCAATAGATGCAGAAAAAGCATTTGATAAGGTCCAACACCCATTCTTGATCAAAACTCTCAGCAAGTTGCGAATGGAAGGAACTTTTCTCAATATAGTTAAGGCCATCTACCAGAAGACAGTGGCAAATATTATCCTCAGTGGAGAAAAACTAAAAGCATTCACTCTAATTTCTGGCACAAGACAAGGCTGTCCTCTCTCACCACTCCTATTCAACATAGCACTGGAAGTACTTGCTATAGCGATTAGGCAAGAAAAAGATATCAAGGGAATCCAGATAGGAAAGGAAGAAGTCAAGCTCTCACTGTTTGCAGATGACATGATACTCTACTTAGAAAACCCTAAAGACTCTACCAAAAAGCTTTTAGAAACAATAGACTCATATAGCAAGGTGGCAGGCTACAAAATTAACACACAAAAATCAATGGCCTTTCTATACACCAATAGTAATAAGGATGAAATGGACATTAAGAAAACAACTCCATTCGCAATAGTGCCACACAAACTCAAATATCTTGGAACCAACTTGACTAAAAATGTGAAGGACCTATACAAAGAAAACTATAAAACTCTGCTCCAAGAAATAAGAGAGGACACACGGAAATGGAAACGCATACCCTGCTCATGTATTGGCAGGATTAACATAATAAAAATGGCAATACTCCCCAAGGCATTATACAGATTTAATGCTATCCCTCTAAAGATACCCGTGACATTCTTCAAAGAAGTGGATCAGGCACTTTTGAAATTCATTTGGAACAATAAACACCCTCGAATAGCTAAAGCAATCATTGGGAAAAAGAATATGGCAGGAATTACTTTCCCCAACTTTAAACTGTACTACAAAGCAATAGTTATCAAAACAGCATGGTACTGAAATAAGGACAGGCCCTCAGATCAGTGGAATAGGCTTGAATACTCAGAAAATGTTCCCCAGACATACAAACACCTAATTTTTGATAAAGGAGCAGGAAATCCTAAATGGAGCAGGAAAAGCCTCTTCAACAAGTGGTGTTGGCACAATTGGATAGCCACTTGCAAAAAATTGAACTTAGACCCCCAGCTAACGTCATGTATGCAGGTAAAATCCAAATGGATTAAAGACCTCGATATCAGCCCCAAAACCATAAGATATATATAGAACAGCACATAGGCAAGACACTCCAGGACATTACAGGCATCTTCAAGGAGGAAACTGCACTCTCCAAGCAAGTGAAAGCAGAGATTAACAGATGGGAATATATTAAGCTGAGAAGCTTCTGCACCTCAAAGGAAATAGTGCCCAGGATACTAGAGCCACCTACTGAGTGGGAGAAACTATTCACCCAATATCCATCAGATAAGGGGCTAATCTCCAAAATATACAAGGCACTGACAGAACTTTACAAGAAAAAAACATCTAATCCCATCAAAAAATGGGGAAAGAAATGAACAGACACTTTGACAAAGAAGAAATACAAATGGCCAAAAGACACATTAAAAAGTGCTCCACATCACTAATCATCAGGGAGATGCAAATCAAAACAACGATGAGATACTACCTCACACCCCAGAGAATGGCACACATCACAAAGAATGAGAATAAAGAGTGTTGGCGGGGATGTGGAGAGAAAGGAACTCTTATCCACTGCTGGTGGGAATGCCGTCTAGTCCAACCTTTATGGAAAGCGATATGGAGATTCCTCCAAAAACTGGAAATCGAGCTCCCATACGATCCAGCTATACCACTCCTAGGAATATACCCTAGGAACACAAAAATATAATACAAAAACCCCTTCTTTACACCTATATTCATTGCAGCACTATTTACCATAGCAAGACTCTGGAAACAACCAAGATGCCCTTCAACAGATGAATGGCTAAAGAAACTGTGGTACATATACACAATGGAATATTATGCAGCTGTCAGGAGAGATGAAGTCATGAAATTTTCCTATGCATGGATGTACACAGAATCTATTATGCTAAGTGAAATAAGTCAGAGAGAGAGAAAAACACAGAATGGTCTCTCTCATCTATAGGTTTTAAGAAAAATGAAAGACATTCTTGCAATAATAATTTTCAGACACAAAGGAGAAAAGAGCTGGAAGTTCCAGCTCACCTCAGGAAGCTCACCACAAAGAGTGATGAGTTTAGTTAGAGAAATAACTACATTTTGAACGGTCCTAATAATAAGAATGTATGAGGGAAATGGAGAGCCTGTTTAGATTATAGGCGGGGGTCGGGCGGGGAGGAGGGAGACTTGGGACATTGGTGATGGGAATGTTGCACTGGTGATGGGTGGTGTTCTTTACATGACTGAAACCCAAACACAATCATGTATGTAATCAAGGTGTTTAAAAAAATAATGTATAGAATAGAACTCTTGATGACATTGAAGCTAAAGGTATCTTCTAGGATGAAGTGTCATATTCTCTAGGAAATTGGTTAAGGTTTGATTCCCATTGAGCTCCCAGACAGGAAAGGCAGTTCCCATTTCTCTGTCCAATTAGGTCAGGGAGAACAGTTCTAGTTGTAGAGATCCACAGGATATAATTCACACAGTGAAAAGGTACAAAAATAGGTTCAGGAAATCCAGTACTGAAGCAAGGAATTCAAACCACAAAAGCTTTATGCTCCTAAGATGGAGTGCAGCTCAGCGAAAGATCAAAGAATGAGCCCTAGCCATCCTCAGACGTCTGCTTTTATTGACAAGAATCAGGTCCCACCCTAGGATGGGAGCATAATACCACATAAGGAATAATCCAGTATACTATCACCAGGTAACACCCTAGGGTGGAGTACAATTATTGATTAGGGTAGGAGCAGTAACTCAACACTAGGAGAAAAAACTAACCAAGCAAGTGGAAGCGTAGATAAACAAATAGTACTGCAATAAAAAAAAAAAAAACCTTCTGTATCAATAGAAGCAATGACTAAGTCCAAAGACTGCCCTTGGAATTGGACAATTTATTTATCCAGTACCCATGTAATAAGAAATTAATATTTAAGATATAAGGCACCGGTAGAGCTTAAGAAGTAATAAACATATAACCTCATCAAAAATAGGAGAAGACAACCCAAAGTCAATGATATAGAAACAAGAGACCCAAACACAAAAACTACACACAAAAAGGACCTGTTACACTAGCAGTTCAGGGGGCTAAGGGTGGAGATATGGGATGCATGCTGGGAACAGTGGCAGAGGGAGGTTAACACAGGTTGTGGAAATTGCCATAATTCTCTGTCATTATGTACTGTATATATAACTGTGACAAATTTGAAATTCACACTGGTCTCAATAAAAATTATAAAAAGCAACAACAAATAACCCGAAACACTAAAGATAAAAAGATATTACTGCTGAAAAATGGGGGGGGGCATGAAGAGATGAACAGAAATTACCTAAAAGAAGAAATACTGATAGCCAAAGACACAGTAAAAATGCTCCAGACTTTTCAGGGAGATCAAAATTAAAACTACAATATGGCATTACCTCACACAACAGAGATTGGCTCACATCAAGAAAAACAAAAGCAACCAATTCTGGTGTGGATGCAGGGAGAAAGGAACTCTCATTCACCATTGGTGGAATTTTGAGTAGTCAAGCCTTTTTGAAATATAATATGGACATTCCTTAAAAAACTAGAAATTGAGCTTTTTTTGATCTGGCAATATTCTCCTTAGAAAATTTCTTATCTATTTAGTACACAATTCATAAAAGTCCTTTGTACTCCTATGTTTATTTCAACACTATTCACAATAGCCAGAATCTGAAAACATCCCAAGTGCCCAAGAATAGATGAACAGATGGATAAAGAAACTGTGATACATCTACACAATAGAATACTATGCAGCTTTAGGAAAAATTAAGTCATGAAATTAGCTGATACATAGAATGATATGGAAAGTATCATGCTGAGTGAAATAAGAGGAAGATGAACAGTGATTACACACCTGTTTGATAAAAAATATCCAGATATGCATGTTTTTGTTTTTTTTGGGGGGGGGGAACACAACTGGTGACACTCAGGGGTTACTCCTGGCTATACTCTCAGAAATCTCTCCTGGCTTGGGGGACCATATGAGATGCCGTGGATCAAACTGTGGTCTGTCCTGGGTGAGCTGCATGCAAGGCAAATGCCCTTTCACTGCGCTATTGCTCTGGTCCCTAAAAAAATCCATGTTATGAGAACAATCATAGTATAAATGTTGGGTGTGAAGTACAGTGAAGACAGAAAAAGGGCCACTATGACAATAAGAGTGAAAAATGATCACTTTGAAGAAGAATTGTGAATTAAAAGGAAGTAAAGTAATATCTCTTCTGCAACAGTATTGCAAAACATGATACCTAAAAGTAAAATAATGGGCAAGAAAAGAGGAGGGGAGTAGCTGATGGAGAATGAGTGTAGAGTTTGGATAAGTAATTGGAAAAATTGCTCGAAAGAAATGAAGGGTTGGGTGTTGGAACATAGTATGGCCCAAACTCAAATATCAGCTTTTTAACTCTGTGTCATTGGTTTTTGTGTCAACATTTGAAAAAATTGCTTTATTGGGGCCAGAGAGATAGCAAGTGGTAGGGACTTTGTCTTGTATGCAGCTGACCCAGGATGGGTGGCAGTTCAAATCCTGGCATCCCATATGCTCCCCTGAGCTTGCCAGGAGAGAGTTCTGAGTATGGAGCCACGAGTAAAATATAAATAAATAAATATAAGTAAAAAATAAAAATTGCTTTATTTAAGCACTGTAGTTACAAAATTGTTTATCATTGGATTTCAGTCTTACATGTACACATTTCTTCACCAGTGCACCCTTACCATCGCTGATGTCTCCTGTTTCCCTCCCAACCCCTAAGCTTCCAACCCTGCCTTGCTCTAGGGAAGGCAATTTGCTTTTCTCTCTTTCCTTTATGACACTGTAGCTAATGTAGTTAATATGCTTTGTATATTAGTTTCTTTGCTTTCAGTGTCAAGAGCGATCAGTTGAAACTATCATTGTCTTGTAGACTCTTCTCTACTCTAAGTACACTCACAGCACTTTGTGGTGAGATTTCTACCCTGGGCTGGACCTCCTGACTTTTACTGTTTTTAATTGTTCTCTTTATTATCTCTGGTTATTATTACCTTGCTAGCTCTTGTTTTTCTTATATACCACAAATGAGTGAGATTATTCCATATTTATACCTCCTTTTTCGGGGAGGGCAAACCTGGTAACACTCAGGGGTTACTCCTGGCTATGTGCTCAGAAATTGCTCCTGGCTTGGGGTACCATATGGGATGCCTGGGGTTCGAACCATGCTTGTCCTAGGCTCGAGCTGGCAAGGCAGATGCCTTACTGCTCCACACCACTGCTCGGGCCCCATGTCTATCCCTTTTTATCTGGCTCACTTCACTCAGCATTCCCTGTCCATTCATGTATAAGAAAAATTCATGACTTAATCTTTCCCAAGGGCTGCATAGTTTTTCATTGTGTAGATATACCACAGTTTCTTTTTTTTAATAATATTTTATTTAAACATCTTGGTTACAAACATGATTGTGGTTGGGTTTTGGTCATACAGAGGACACCACCCATCACCAGTGCAACATTTCCACCACCAATGTCTCAAATATCCCTTCTCCCCACCCCGCCCCCACCCCCTCTAGATAGGCTTTCTATTTCCTTCATACATTCTCATTGTTAGGTTAGTTCGCAATGTAGTTATTTCTCTAACTAAACTCATCACTTAGTTTCTACTTCTTTCTTCTCTCTCTCCCAGTCCTGGGCAGGCAGTTGCCACAAGTTGGCATTCATGTGTGCACACGAGGTCCCACCCAACAGTTAGATCCAGGGGCTCCTGCCAGCCTTGCAGGACTGCGCCCTCAGGCCCCTGCAGTGTGCAGCCCTGCAGCTCTAGTAGCCTTGGGCCCTTGAAGCTTTACAGCAGCAGAGCAGCAGACTTACTTGCAGTTTACTGTGGTAATTGCAGCAAGAGATTCTACAAGATTGTACTTTGGGGTATATACTTAGGAGTAGTATTCTGGAATCATATGGAAGCTCAATTTCTAGCATTTTGAGGAACAGACATTACATACTTTTAATGAAATTAATAAATCATGACAATTTATCAGTATATATCATTAGATTAAAAGGCAATAATTAGGTGCCTAAAGTGATAGCACCGGGTAGGGCAATTGCCTTGCACACAGCCAACCTGAGTTTGATTCCCCAAAATCCCATATGGTCCCCAGAGCCTTTCAGTAGTAATTTCTGAGCACAGAACCAGGAGTAACTCCTGAGAATGCTGCCAGATGTTTTCTGAAAACAACAGAAGTGATAAAGCAAAGGCTAACAGATCTAAAACATATTTACATTTTTGATAAACTTTTTTTTATATGGAACGTTTCACGAATTTGAGTGTCTTCCTTGCTCAGGGGCCATGCTAATCTTCTCTGTATTGTTGCAATTTTAGTATACGTGCTGCCAAAGCAAGCACTTTGATAAACTTTTATCACTGACTTTCATATTGAACCCAACCAGACAAAACTTCAGTAAGGAAAAAAGATCCCTAAAAAGGCAATGTGTAAATCTCTGTAAAGATAGTTCAGGTGGAAGGCTACAAGTACCAAAATCTCAAAAAAAACAAAAACAAAAACAAAAACAAACAAACAAACAAAAACATTTGGATTCAATAATAAGGAAGAGAATGATTCACTGTTTATTGTAGAATAAAATGAGCTTTATTTATTAATTCAAAAATATTTATTATGTGCTTACTCTATCCAAATCACAGTTCTGGACATTTAGACATTGAAAGTACACAAGGGGGTTAAAAATGCCAAAAATCATCTGCCCATACTCTGTAGTCTATTGAGGACAAAACAGTGAAACACATATATAAATATAGTTATGGATGTTCATGGCAAAGATAATGAGATAAAGATATAAAATTTTAAGTAATTAGATATGGTGGAGAGAAAGATCTTATTAACAGGTAACTTATAATTAATAAAAATTAGTTACTATGATAAACAATAGTCTCTTTCCTGTACCAGAGTGTCTGCTTCTCTCCATCATTGTACCAGATTCCCCACCCCAAAATCCAGCATTGCCAGCCTCTTCAAGCTCTCCATCATGGTAAGCTCAGATATTAAGGTTAGTTCAGGTTGTGTTTTCTTTGGCAGTATTATATTTTCTTACTATGGGAAAGTGACTTTTGAATAAAGACTGATGAGAGAAAATCAACTAGATTATTATGCACTAAAAATAACTAAAAGTCCTCAGCATAATGTATACAAAATAGTAATGTATACAAAAAAATCAGAATGGCTCGCCTAGAGCAAAAGTACAGTGGGTAGAGCACTTGCCTTGAATTAAGCTGACCTGGGTTTGGCACCTCATATTCTATTCATTCCTGGGTACAGAGCCAGGAGTAAGCCCTGAGTAACACCAAATTTGACCTACAAACAAACAAACAAGAACAAAACAAAAAGAGAAGAAAACTGAGAAAATTAAATCCTGAAAGCCTCTAAGATTATGTGCATAAATTTTAGTAAAATAATACTTTTTGTTTATCTTGCTGTTCATATTTTAAGAGAAACACTGGAGATATTCATCAAAATTGTAAAGTTCTGTTCCCTAGTAGTTTATGCCTTCCTGCAACAGTACCTTTGCTTGGTAACGAAGGGTCAATATAAGGGCAAGACACCACCATTAATGTCAATTTGAAAACAAAATTATTTTAATAGGTGTAGATTGTTTTATTTATTCATAAATTATTCCGTCTTATAAGTGGAAGGATTTTATATTAAACTCATGTGATATTTTAATTTAATTGATAAAGAAACAGTAACTCTAGAAAAAAAGACATCAAAGTCACATAATTAGTATTAACTACAGGTCTGGAATCTATATCATAACCTTGAGCCAAAGTTGCCTGTTAGAGCATTGTATTATTATCACAGTGTGCTAACAGAGAGGTTAAGGACATATTGTGGGAGAAGAGAGGAAGGAGTGAAGTTGAAATTGTTTTCCACACAGCCTTTTTTCATTAAGAACAAGAACAACTGAAGGACTCCTTTCCTCTCCCTGGAGTGCGCTTCTATATCCCTCTTGTTTGAAATTACCCATTTAGGTTATAACCCCATTGAGAAGGGAGTATGCTGATTTTGTGATTTACCTCTTACTAAAACTCCCCTCATCTGGTGGTAACTGATCTTATTTGACTGATAATTGCAAATCATCATATAATGTTAATAATATTAGTCTCTTACTGAAATTCATTTAACCTGGCTCAGCAGACATTTTATGCATGTTATAGCTCCCTGTTGAGGCAACTGGGGCTGATAACCAAGGAAAATGTGATCAGATGGGTTTAAATGGAAATAGCATATAATGAGGCAGCCTTGACACTGGGGTTTTAAATTGAGAAACTGCATTCTGAAATTCTCAGTTGTAATAGAAGATCTTTCTCATGAATGTTAGGGGATTGCATTCAAACAGTGATGATTTTTTTTTGCCACATGTATTAGCTATCTTAATGTAAATAGCATAACACATTCCAATATGTTATGAAAAATTGGAATATGAAACTTGAAATTTAGTTATCTCAGTCATATGTCTACCCATGAGACTATGCTATCTTTTGCCAACATCATCATTCATTATAGTTTATTTATTCATAACCTATATATATATATATATGATTTAGGAAAAGTATAATTCATGCAGTCAGTTCAATTTGAATTCTTATCTTGTGTATTACTACTTATATAACCTCAGGTTACTTAATTCTGTTTGAGTATTTTTTCCTCAAGAATGAGACAAACATTCCCTTCATAAATTAAGTCAGTTTTATAAAATATCTAAACCATGCTTGTACATGCTTCATTCTTGTACATGAAGAGACTCATAACAGATAATATTATGAAGGGAATACTGTGTAAACTAAGAACTGGTATTTAATCTCTAAGGACAGAAATGATTTTTTGGAGGAGGCTACTTCAAGCCAGGTTTTTAAAAGATAAGAATTTTACCAGTGGGCAGGTAGTGACAATATAGTAGAATACTTTAACTGAAGTCTGGATAATAATAAAACTAGAAAGATAGATAGCTAAAATCATATTTTTACAGTTTGGTATGATTTGAGTAGTGACAGGAAAGTTCTATTTTATATACAACTTATATAACCTTTAAAAACCAAGATGCGGGCCTGGAGAGATAGTACAGCGGCGTTTGCCTTGCAAGCTGATCCAGGACCAAAGGTGGTTGGTTCGAATCCCGGTGTCCCATATGGTCCCCCGTGCCTGCCAGGAGCTATTTCTGAGCAGACAGCCAGGAGTAACCCCTGAGCACCACCGGGTGTGGCACAAAAACCAAAAACAAACAAACAAAAAAAAAGTTGCATTTTAATTACTTATAGTGTAAAAGCTTTTCTTCAAAATGTAATGTTTTTATAGTACAAAACTAATTTAATTTTACATATGTGTTATGAATTGTGATCACTAATATTATGAAACTTAATAAAACATTTAAGATCCATCTATTTTCTGTTCCATTTCAGATGAATATGTCAAGAGAGCTCATCTTTGGTCTCATATCAACTGAGACCCCCACTGCAGCCAGTACTATCACCAAAATCTTTCCCCAACAAATTTCCTCACTCCACCTTTCACCCTGACATTTGTTCTGTCTTTCACCCCAATCACAAGTGTGTCTGCCAAGAGAGGGACTTTTTGGTCCCTCCGATTAATTCTCTTTTCCCAAACCACATGGTCACTAACACTTCAGCATGAAGACATTTTAATTTATATTAGAGATTTCTAAGCAGATTGGACTGAGTATTTATTCTCTTAGAAAATATACAACCTCAAAACTCAAACAAATCAATAAATTAGTTGACAATATTTCTTATCATAATTGGATAACTTCATGTGTTTAGAAAAATAATCTCTAAAGCAGATATACCTCTAGTCACCTTTTATATAACCAATTTAATAGATCACCTTCTTAAACAACCTGAAACTTCATCATTTCAACGTACTAAATGAAAAGAACAATGAGAAACTAAGGAAGACAACTGCAATTGGGTATAAGGAAAGAAAACCGGCAAATTACCAAGCTCACCAAAATGCCTATAGATGAGGATCTAAAATTTACACTTACTGTTTTAGCAACTGAAATCAAGGAGAAGCTAGTCTGTGAAATTAAGCAATCTACAGATGAATAATTTAACCAACTTAAAGAACTCTTTCAGAAGATGAGAGAATCCATACAAATAGAAATGAAGGAATGAAAAAACATCTTAGCAAGCCATAGTAGCAGAATTACACAGGTAGAGAACCATGTAGAATAATTTGAAGACAATTTAAAAAGCAAGCACTGATAAAGAGTCAAAACAGAAAGGAGACAAAAAATGGAAAAAAAAATGGAAGGTACTCAATGAACAAGTATACGAGAAATAATTTCAGAATTACAGGAACACCAGAAGTGGAGAAAAAGGAAATGGGAATGAACAAGTAGTGATGGAGATAATATCAGAGAACTTCCACACTCTCTGGAAAAAAACTGCTATACAAATCCAAGAGACAAAAAGTCCAAAACAAACAGACCCTAACAAAACAACACCAAAACATAGAGTAATTCGAGTGGCATAAACAAAGAGAAAGATGGACTCTTTAAAGCAGTAAGAAAGAAGAAAAACTTTAAGTATAATGGAAAGGACATAAGAATCAAGTGAGATCTTTCATTTGAAACAATCAAGACAAGAAAAGATTGGAATTCAAATTACTGAATGAAAGAAAATTATAACCTAAAGTCTACTACACAGCAAAATTCTCATTTAAATGGGATGGAGGAATAAAAACAATCCCTGATAAAAATAGAACTTGCAAAATGAACTACTGAAAGATCAATTATATATTAACCAAATATCCAATTGTAACAACAACCCTACACAATATAGTGGCACAACAGCCCTTTCTGTCAATAGTTTCCTTATATGTCAGTGGACTAAACTCTCCCATCAAAAGGCACCAAGTAGCAGGTTGGATCAGGAAACAAAATCCAGTCATCTAATTTCTGCCTACAGGAAACATACTTAAAAGTCTCAGGGTATACACATGCTCAGAGTAATAAGATGGAATACAGTACTACTGGAAAATTCTACTAGAAAACAACAATAAAAAAAAACTGGGACAGCCATACTTATATCAGACCAAATGGCATTCAACCTTAAGAAAGTACTTAGAGACAAGGATGGACAATACTTATTGGTGAGGGGAACAATAAACTAAGTAGTACTATCTTTAATCAACATATATGCACCAAACATTGAGTCAGTAAAGTATGAAAGGCTTTTGCTCAGAAAACAGAGAAACATTTGAATGTAAATATCACTGCAATGGGAGTTTTCAACACACCACTCTCATCACTGGACAGATACATTAGGCAGAACATTAACAAAGACATAAGGGCCCTAACTGAGAAGCTAGAAGAATCGAGACTTAGGGATCTATACAGGACTTTTTGTTCTCAAAAGTACATATTACTGAATGAAAGAAGAATACATATTCTTCTCAAGAGCACATGGAGCCTTTTCAAGGTTAGACTACATTTTAGAACTTGAGTCTACCTTACATAAATTCTCAAACATAAGAATTATAATAAGAGCCAGAAAGATAGAACAGTGCTAGGGCATTTGTCTTGCATGCAGCTGATTCGAGCAGATGATGGTTCGAATCCGGTATCCCATATAGTTCCCTGTGCCTGCCAGGATCATCTTCTGAGTGCAGAGCCAGGAGTAACCCCTGAGTGCCGCTGGGTGTGAGCCCTCACCAAAAAAAAAAAAATTATAACAAGCACCATATCAGACCACAATTCCACAGAGAGCACAAATGATTGTTAAAAAGAAGATGTATAGAAAATCTAACACTTGTAGACTAAACAACATGCTGGATCAAAGAGGATATCAAGAAAGAAAAAAAAAGATTCTTGGAGACTAATTATAATAAAAAATTACCAAAATTTATGGGGCACTGCAAAAGCAGCAATTAGGGGAAACTCATAGCAATACAGGCCAACATATGGAGAGAAGAAAATGACAAAATCAAGAATCTAAAGGTATACCTTGAATATCTGGAACAACAATGAAGGATCCAAAATATAAGCAGAAGAAAAGAAATAATAAAAACAACAATATAGAGAGAAAGAAAACTACATACAAAGAATTGACGAAATTAGGAGCTTATTTTTTTTTTAAGAAAAAACAAGAAAGGAATATGCATTGTAAAAACTCATGAGAAAAATTGTTCCAATAAATCAGTTCAGAAATGAAAGTGAAAGATTACAACAGAACCTCTAGAAATGCAGGACATCTGAGAGCTTATTATGAACAATTGTACTCTTTAAGCTAGAGAACCTAGAATAAATGGAGAGATATTTGGAAACATATAATATCCCAAAACTAAATGAGGAGAAAGTAGAAAGTATAGTTAGTCCAATCACAAATAAGGAAATTAAAATTGTAATTAAGAATCACACCAAAAATAAAAATCCATGACTAGACAGTTTTATGGGTGATTCAAACATTCAGAGAAGAGTTAATACCATCTTTAGATTCATTCCAAAATAAAGAAGAGACAGAAATTCCTAAGACATTCTATGAAGCTAACATTACACTCAATCTCACCACATTCCCGCTAACAAAGATTGGACCCATTTTTGATGTGTGCCATCCTCACTGGTGTAAGGTGGTATCTTATTGTTGTCTTGATTTGAATTTCCCTAATGATGAGTGATGGTGAACATGTATTCCTGTGTCTCTTGGCCATCTGTCGGTCTTCCTTGGAAAAGTGTCTATTCATTTCTTCTCCCCATTTTTCTATGGCTTTATTGAGTTTTGTAGAGCTCATCTTTCTGAGTGCTTTGTATACCCTAGATATAAACCCTTTATCTGATGTGTCGAGTGTGAAATTTGTTTTTGCATTCTGTTAGCTCTCTTCTAGTTTTAGCCAGTGTTTCTTTTGCCATGCAGAAACTTTTTAGTTTGATGCAGTCCATTTATTTAGGTTTGATGCTATTACTATTGCCATTGGCAATCCATCATCAAAGACTTTTCAATCTCAAAGCTGGCAAAGATACTACCAAGAAAGACTACTACTGACCAAACTCACTAATAAACATTGATGCAAAAGTCTTAACAAAATCTTAGCAAACTGAATCCAACAACATATCAAAAAAGATTATATATCATGACCAAGTGAGTTTTTACCAGGGGTGCAAGGATAGTAAAATATATGCAAATCAATAAACATCATACACCACATTAGTAAAAGGAAGGCTAAAACCATATCATTCTATCTATAGATGTAGAGAAAGCATTTTACAAGATCCAAAACTCATACATGATTAAAAATAAACCTCAGCAAAATAGGTGTGAAAGAAATGTTTCTCAATATAGTAACAGCTAGCTATAAGAAGCTCACAGTCAGAATTATTTTTAATAATGAAAATTTGAAAACATTTACACGAAGGTAGGCTTAGGCAAGGATATCTTCACTCATATTTAACATAATATCAGAAATTTTAACAATAGCAATCAGGCAAGAGAAGGAAATCAAAGAAATCCAAATTGAAAAAGATGAAGTAAAACTATCTCTATTTGCAGATAACATGATGATATACAAAAAAGACCCTAAAGAATCCACAAAAAAAGCTCATAGAAACAATAAACCAGTACAGGAAAGTGGCTTGCTACATAGCCATATACAAAAGACAGTTGCATTTCTTTATACAAATAACAACTGAGGAGAAAGAGATCTAAGAGTCTATACATTTAAAATTATATTAAAAACTACCAAGAAGCTAGAAATCAATTTAACAAGAGAAGGGGAAGACCTAAACCATGAAAACTTTAAATCATTAAAAAAAGAAATGGAAGAAGACACAAAGAAAAGGAAAAATATTCTATGCTCATGGATTGAAAGAATCAACATTATCCAAATGACTATCTTAACTGAACTACTATATAGATTCAATGCAATCCCAATTCAAATTTTGACAACATTCTTGAAGAACTTAGAACAATTATAAAGTTTTGTGGAACCATAAAGTACCTAAGATAAACAAATACATATTGAAATACAGTAAACTGGGAGGCATCTCATTACCTAACTGAAACTCTAGTACAAAGCCATAGTGATTAAAACTGCCTGGTATTGGAACAAAAATGGACTTTCAGACCACTGGGTCAAAATAGAATATCTAGTGACAAATCCCCAGGTAGATAATTAATTAATCTTTGACAAAGAAGCCAAGAATTTGAAATGGAATAAAGACAGTCTTTTCAACAAATAGTGTTGGAACAATTGAATAACCATATGTAAAAAATTAAAGATTGATTCATATATCACAGCTTACACAAAAATCAATTCAAAGTGGATTAAAACACTTGATATTAGATCTGAATTCATAAGGCACATTAAGGAAGTTATAGGCAGAACACTTCAAGACTTAGACCTCAATGAAGTCTTTGATGATTGGATGCCAATGGCAAGGATGATAGAATTAAATCTGAATAAATGGGACTACATCAAACTAAAATGTTTCTTTATGGCAAAAAAACAAAACAAAACAAAATATGGGCTAAAACCAAAAAACAGGTAACTGAATTGGATAAAATTGTACTTAAAACATCAGATAAAGGTTTTATATTGGATATACAAAATACTCACAAAGGTTAACGCCTCAAAACCTAAATATCCCATCAAAAATTGGGGAGAGGAAATGAACAGATACTACACTGAGGAAGACCAAAAGATGGCCAATAAGCACAAGAAAAAATTCTCATTACTAATTATTATTAGAGAAATACAAATCAAGACAACAATGAAATATCATCTTACCTCATTGAAGGTGGCACATATCAAAAATACTGGTAGCAATTTGTGTTGATGGGGTGTGGTGAGAAAGGAATTCTCATCCACTGCTGGTGGAAATGCCGTCTGGTCAGGCCCCTATGGAAAATGGTTTGGAGGGTTCTCAGTAAACTAAAAATTGAGGTGCCATATGATCCAGCAATCTCAAATTTGAGTGTCTATTCCCAGGACAGATAATATTTTATCCAAAAGTATGTATGCACATCACTATTCATTGCAGCACTCCGTACAATTGCTAGGTCTTGGAATCAACCTATACGTACAACATTAGATGAGTGGACTATGAATATGTGATACATGTATAAAGTGGAATACTACATGGCTATAAGTAATGATGCAATCATGCAATTTGCTGTAACATGGATGGAACTGCAAGATACTGTGTTAAGTGAAGTAAACCAGAAAATAAGATAAATACAGGATGATATCACATGGCATTTAGAATAACTGCATGACCAAATGCATGGCCTAAATGGGAATTCTCTCAAACATCCTTGTCTCCAGAATATAGCAAGGTGAAGGGAAGAAATTGGTTGAAAGTGGCAAAATACAAATATAAAAGAATGGGGTACAGGGGCCATAAGGTCTTAGGTTCATTATTGGTATTCAAAAGAACAGAACTAAATAGCCATGTCAAAGGCAACTAACAATGGAATAAAGAGACCAAAACTTTAACAATATAAAGTAAAATGGGCCTACTCTATAGGCATGCTGGGGCGGATTTGGGGGTGGTATGGGATGCACTTGGGGAACATTGTGGAGGGAGCTTGACACTGGTAGTGGGTTTGGCTCTGATTCATTCTATGTCTGAAACCCAACTATGAAGAACTTTGTAAATCACAATGGATTCAATAAAAAAAAATACTACACTTAAAATGCCCTCAAATAATTCACAAAATAATGGGAAGAGCAATCCATAAATTAGAAACTTAAATGCTACTATTGAGGAGTAAAGAACTTATTAGGGGAATAAATGTAGTTTAATCTATAATTTAAAAACCAAATAATATGTCAAATTGTCTTTTCAAAATTAGTAGTTCCCTGTAAAAATTTTCTGACTGTGATTTGGATAGTTAAGGTATCTAAGAAGACATTTGGAAGACTGAGAATGCAGACTTTTTTTTTCCCACCAAGTGTCTTTGTTAACCTTGTCCATAGACAAAAAAAATAGCCGTATGCAAGACAAATTCATTGTATGAAAAAAATAAGGTTGTTTTATGCAAGAGTAAACTCTATTTTCCATGAAAAGTAGCACAATATATGTTAGGTTGATGCTTGAAATATAAAACATGAATTATATAAATTATGTATGAGCATTAGTGTTGAGATGTTTTCATGATAAAAATTTTAATTACTATACACTATACAGATAATGAGACAGCAGATTAAATATCACTGACAAGTTAAATCAACAGTAAAATGTGTTTGATGAGATGTCCAGTCAATGGTAGGTTGAAGCATTATTTTATTAGTATTTAAATTGTAGCTTTAAAATGCCCATATTTAAATTTAAATTAAATTAAAAATTATATTATTGATGCCTTTAAAATGTTTTATGACATTGAATACACTTAATACAGCTGAAATTAAATAACAATAATAGTTAAAGATTAGGACTTAGTGTCCTTTACAAAGAAAATAGCATACATTTATGGCATTAATGATTTAGATAATTTTCCATTTTATTTTGTTTATGGAGTACCAAATATTTGTTAGAATAAAAGAAAGCCAAATTTTATTCTTCATGTAGCATGTATTTGGTACTTTCATCCCTATGTCAAAACAACATTAATTATTAATTTTTTCAGAAAGTTATCTGAGATGCAAATTAGATGAACAACTTTTCTAAGGTGGCATGATTTTAATAGATAAATCTAAAGAAGCATGAAATAATAATACAAGTACAATTAGATCTAATAGTTCTATAGATTGCCATCACCAGGACCACAGGGCCAGAGTAATACTGTACTCCTGTGCCCTCACACCTAACTTAGGCCTCATTGGCAGGAATTTGATAGATGCACTCCCAAATTATCTGAGCACTGCTTGGGAGATCCCACCTAGCTTAAAAAAATTTTTTTTAAAAAGAAAAGGAATTAGAAATCTTAAAAGTTCTTCAGATGACTCAAATATGAAAGATAGTTTGAGACCCTCTGACTTAGAGTAGCAGAATAGAACCCTGAAAACCACCTAGAATGAGCTCTGAGCACAGAGATAACAGTAAGTCCTGAGTGCTTCTCTGTGTGGAGTCCAAAACGAACAACAAAACAATAAAAATAATATATGTGGCTCAAAACTCATGCTGCATTTGTATTAAACAAGTTTAATGCTATGAAATGTACATTAAGACTCTATTCATGAACACCAGCTCATCCAACTGTGTTCCAATTTTCTGCACTTTGCCAGTAGGTGGAGAAGCCCAGGCTCACTCCATAGTCTACTCATTACTTTTTCCTAATCCTTTCCCTCCTCTGAATCAGTGCCTCCAAATAAACATTTTTTCTTTCAAAAAGGGAAAGAAAAAAAACTATTAAATAGCTTCTCCTTCTTCTAAGTCTATCTATTATTGTGTCCATAGTTGATTTTATTTTTAATTTGCCACTGTTTTAATTGTTATATTAAACTCTTCTTTAGGCATTTCCACTATATTAATTTTTTTTCTGTTTTTCTTCTTTCCCTTCCTTTCTTTGTGTTCTCTTCCATTGTATTTTTCCCCTGAACTATCTTTTGTGGCAAGTACCCCTCTTGCTGCAATTTTGTTTAATATTGTGTATTATCTATTGTGCGTTGATTTTGGCAGCTTTATTTATTTATTTATTTATTTTGGTTTTTGGGCCACACCCGTTTGACGCTCAGGGGTTACTCCTGGCTATGTGCTCAGAAATCGCCCCTGGCTTGGGGGGACCATATGGGACGCCGGGGGATCGAACCGTGGTCCGTTCCTTGGCTAGCGCTTGTAAGGCAGACACCTTACCTCTAGCGCCACCTTCCCGGCCCCTGGCAGCTTTATTTTTATGAATACATAGTAGTTTTTTTATCACATTTTTAGGTGCAGCATAACATCAGATTATATTAAACTATGATACTGAGTTTCTGTTCTGACCCTGGAGATTATTGAAAGTCCAGCATCTATACAGGGTAGAAGCAGAGAAGCTGCAAGTGTAGAGATTTTATACAGCTGTAGGGTCAGTCTGCCAGTTTAAGCAAGCATTTGAGCAGAAGGTTCAGGGATCTATGCACCTTTTTGTTTTTTAGGTCATATATAATTATCATAGGCAAAGAAAATAGTAAAAATTGACAGGTGAAATAAATGGCAATAATACATTTCATTAACTCAATGCAATATCGAGATACTTCAATGTTTTCAAAATATTTTAATACAATTTTAATTAAATTACCATAAGGTACAGTTACAAAGTTGTTAATGATTGAGTTTCAGTCATACAATTCTAACACCACCCATATATTCACCAATGCATATTTCCAGTCACCAATGTCCACCGTTTTCCTCCCACTCTGCTTGCTGCCTGCCTCATATGAGACATTTTTCTTCACTTTTTCTCTCCCACTTTCTCTCCCTCTCTCTCTCTTTTACTCTTCATTTAATTAATTTTAAACATTGTGGTTTGCAAGATTGTTATTACAGGCGATCATGAATATCACTTTATCTCCTTTCATCATCCAGTTCTTGTCCAGAGTGATCATTTCCAACTATCATTGTCAAGTGGTCTCAACTGCACTCACCAACTATTTGTGGCAAGTTTGTTACCATATAACTCTGGGCTCTAGTCTCTTTTGTCTTCGGGTATTATTACCATACTATCATTTTTTATTTTCCTACAAATGAGTGTGATTATTCTGTTTCTCACTCTCCCTCTGACTCACTTAGCGAGCATAATACTCTTCACATCCACTGCTATCAGCAAGATTGTTTTGTTGTTTGTTTTGTTTTGAGTCCACACCTGGCAGTGCTCAGGTATTGCTCCTGGTTCTGTGCTCAGGAATTACTTCTGGTGGTGCTCAGGGATGTCGAGGATACAACCCAGGCTGACATGGTGCAAGGCAAATACTCTGCCCACTTAGTGAGATTGTTCTAAATAATTTTTATTTAAGTAAAAAACTGTGATTTACAAAGTTATTGATATATAAATTTTAAGGACATAATATTTTAACCCCAATCTCACCACCAGTGTAATTTTCTCTTTCATACTTCACTTTCTAAAACCTCCATCCCACCTTGACAGGCCCATTACATAGTTTAGTGGTTTCAATCTATATCTCATCTTTTCAGTGTTGTTGAATCTGTTCTCTGGATATATAGCTATACCACTCACCCTCATAATCAATTTAACCAAAGTCTCAAACTATGTTCTCCCATGACTTCTCTTTCTCATCTTCCTTTCCCCATTAATGTCTTTCCTTTTCATCCTCATTTCTAAACCCTAGGGTCAAATGTGACTTAGACATACCCCCTTTCCTATATTTCATTTCCTCTTCCTGTTATTTGATATACACAGATTAGTGAGGTCTTTCTGTGTTTGTCTTCCCCTGTCTTACATAATTCAACATGATGTCTTTCAATTCCAGCCATATTTCCACAAATTGAATAATTTTATTCCTTTCAGCTGCATACTATTTCATTGTATCTATATATTGTATCTTCATAATACTTACCTTTTGTAGACATCTAAGTTGATTCCATACCTTAGCTATTATAAGTGCAATAACAAATAATAGCGTATCTGTTTTATTGAATGACTGTCTTTATATCGCACGGGAGGATGCCTAAAAGTAGAATTGCTGGTTCATATGGTAACTCAATTCTAAATTTTCTTCAGATTCTCCATTCTGTTTTCCATAGGTATTGAACTAAAAAACATTCCCACCATTGGTGGATAAGTTTTATTTATTTATTTATTTATTTATTTATTTATTTATTTATTTATTTATTTATTGCTTTGGGGGCCACATCTGATGATGCTCAGGATTTACTCCTGGCTATGCACTCAGAAATTGCTCCTGGGGCCCAGAGAGATAGCACAGCAGCGTTTGCCTTGCAAGCAGCCGATCCAGGGCCAAAGGTGGTTGGTTCGAATCCCGGTGTCCCATATGGTCCCCTGTGTGCCTGCCAGGAGCTATTTCTGAGCAGACAGCCAGGAGTAACCCCTGAACACCACCAGGTGTGGCCCAAAAACCAAAAAAAAAAAAAAAAAAAAAAAAAGAAATTGCTCCTGGCTTGGGGGACCATATGGAACGCTGGGGGACAAAATGTTAGTGCATGCAAGGAAAAATGCCCTGTCACTTGAGCCACAACTCCAACCCCAAGTTCCATTTATTTATATATTTATTTGGTTGAAGGTAGTCTTGTTTTGTTTTGTTTGGAGGCTGTAGTGGTTCCACCTGCCTTAATCCGACCCCAGGTGAGTGGGTCTCAAGCAAAGGAACTGCAAGGATTAAGAAAAAAAAAAGACAGATTTAGGGAGAAAAGAATGCTTAGGGGACCTTCAGCTTCTAGGACTAAGAGCCACTAATTGTCCTCCCAAAATGATTTTTATTGACCAGACTCAATCCTCCTGGGAGTGGGGGAAGGGAAAAGGCTAACATAGTTAATAGACAAAGGTACTTTTATAATGCTTATCAAGCCTAGATGGGTCTTTACATTTAAAATGGGTGAATGAAGGGAAGAGGAAGCTAGGGCAGTCTCTGATTTGGGGAAAACAGGATGTTCTGTGTGATTAGCTACAGGAGGCCTTAACTGGTGGTGCTCAGGAATTCTGGCTCTACATTCTGGCTCTACATCTTACTGGTGTAAGGTGTGGTATTAAGATCCGATCTGCCCTGTTGCAAGGCAAAATACCTTCCTTGCTGTACTATCACTCTGGCCCTGAGAATTCCTCTTTTTTTTTTTTTTTGTTTATTTTTGGGCCAAACCCGGTGATGCTCAGTGGTCACTCCTGGCTATGCACTCAGAAATCGCTCCTGGCTTGGGGGACCATATGGGACACCCAGGGATCAAACTGTGGTCCATCCTAGGTCAGCAGGGCAAACGCCCTACCGTGTGCGCCACTGCTCAGCTCCTAAGTCCTTTTATTAGTGACTTATTCTAAATACATTTATTTATTTATTCTAATTCTTGGAATCCAGTGCTTTTCTTACATTTTCAGCACTGTTACTAAACTATAAGCCATACAAGCTGCATTTCAAGTGTGGCCATTCTATTGTGGATATATTAACTTAGTCTAAATTACAAATTGCCTCACAATTTTATAATCTGATTTTTCTCAAGAAAATATTAAAGAGGTGAATTTTCCATTGACTACATAATATAATCAAAAATTTCATGAGATACTTTCATGGCATCTGCATATGTCATATTAACAGGCACTTAATTGCATGTCTATGGTAGTGCAAATGGTCACATATAAGCCTCACAAGAAACTTGATGAAAAGACATTTACATGCTTTGACTATGAGGTAGTTGTGTTTTAGAATGGAGAAATAATTTACCAAAAATAATGTATCTGTTAAACATAAGCAGAGATCAAACCAGGTTTTTAATATAGGTGATAGTAACTGATTTTGAAGCTCTTTCTTTGACCTGCAATATGCTGTCATTCCCTGTTGTTTTCCCATTCTATACTCATTTCCTTCCATTAATTGTGTAATTACTGTGTATCCACCACTATACTACAACTTAGGAATACAAACAAAATATACTCCTTCAAAAGATACAGCTTAATAATAGAGGGATATATAAACATACTATATATTATATATATATATACTAATTACAATAGAGCAATAGAAGTGTAAACATGATTTGTTAACTAAGAATAGAATGACTAGGAAGGTTTGTCTGCATTGTGTTGAAGCAATGTACAAATATAGGAGAGAAAACTACATTTGCACTGACTTTGAAGATAGTTAAGTAAATGAGCAGAGAAAGTTCTACACAAAGGTCTAGGATATATTTGATTATAGGGTGATAAATCGTTTTTTTTTTGGTTTGTTTGGTTGATTTGGGGGCCACACCTGCGGCACTTGGGGTTACTCTTGGCTCTGCACTCAGAAATTGCTCCTGGCAGGCTCCAGGGACCACTTGGGATGCTGGGGATTCAACCTGAGTCCGTCTCAGGTTGTTTGTGTGCAAGGCAAATGCTCTACCGCTGTGCCATAGTTCTGGCATATAGCTCTGTGATCCATTGTCATTGAATAGTTCTACTGCTAGTTGCACTGCTACTACCAAGTCAAAATTTCATTGTAGTAAGGTAAGAGATAAGAGGTAAGATAGGGTGGGGTGTAGGAGAAGAGTAGTTGTAAATAAAAATTAGTTGAACTTATATTAAAAGTGCCAAACTTTGGCATTTAGACTTTGGGGTTTTTGATAAATATTTCAGTGAAGGTCTAGCATATATATTTTAATCATGTCAATGGAAGGATAGGTATATTTTTGTTTCATCCATTAAAATAAAATTTTAAATTATTTTTAGTATTCAGAGCCTCTCTTAAAGTATATAAAGAAACCATCCTTTTTTTAACCTCTTACTCTTATATAATTTTATATTTGGGTACATAACTATAACAGGCTACATACAAAATTGATTTAATTATAGATTAAATTTATAAGTATGTGAATAATGTTGTTATACTATTTTTCTAAAAGTATAGGTATAGCTAGCCTGAGATCTTTATCCTTTCACAAGTAATATGCTGAATAGGACATTTGGCAGTGTCAACCCTGATAATGTTCCAGATTTTTTACTGTTCCCCAATAAAAAAATAAAAAGATGAAATTGTTCCCTAATAGAATCATGCCTAACTCACCGTCTGAAATTTTCGCCAATTTTACTAAATGGTAATACAGTTATAACTAGAATCCAGATCTCTTAACTCCTGGTACATTTATCATTTGCAGTAGATATTTTTCTGATGATCACTAATCTCCAAGTCTTTACTTAAAATCTTTTCTTCATTAAAGACTATCTCAGGTGTTGGATAAATCTGAACATGATATTGCATGAATAATGCATAAGGCTTATCTTTCATTTATCAAAAACATTCTAAAATTAATGTTAATTAATTTTATGAAAACTACACTACAAGCTGTACTAGTATATTCTTAGCTGTTTTTCTTTGTGGAATGTATTGATTGCTTTTTATTGTTATTATTATAAACAATGCTAATATAAATCATCTTGTATTAATAGCTTAGTTTATCTCTTTCTACAGAATAGCAAACCAGAAATGAAATAAAAAATATACTAAAAATAGACATACTGTGAAATTGTACCCATGCCACACATCTTTGCCACCAAAATTAGATAAAATATTACTGATTTAAAATTTTTTATTGAGCTATAATCAACATATATTAGTTTCTGACCTATGGACTAATAACTAGAGTTATATGTTTACTATGAAAGAAATAAAATTATATGTCTATTTAACATTCATCATAACTCAACTCTAGATATTTTCTTGTCGTGAGAATTTTTAAGATATACACTTGATCATTTTTGTCACTTACCTTACTTTGCATTGCCATGACATATTTATTCGGTAACTAAAATTTTATATCTTTTAATTATCTTCATTTATTTTTCTCATTCATAGTTATCATCTGCCTCTAATAATCAGCAACTTGATATTAATAAATATCTGAAAGTTTTTATTACTTTTAATGTATTATACACACATATGAGAGTATATGGTGTCTTTCTTGTCTGATGTATGTCACTTTATACTCACAATTCATCTGTATTGTTGCAATTGGCAGTATTTGCATATACTATGTATGTGTATAACAACACAATTTCTTATATCTTCATTTTACTTTGATAAACCTTAAGGTTATTTCTAAGTATTCGCTATGTAAATAATGATGCAACTAAGATGGAATGCAAGTATCTTTTTGAGTTTTTTTAATATATTTTTTATTTAAGTAACATGATCATAGTTGGGTTACAGTCATAACCAGAACACCCCCCCCTTCACCAGTGTAACATTGTCCCCTCCCCCTTCCCATCCCCTGCCTGTATTTGAGACAGGCATTCTACTACAGTTATTTGTTTTTAAGTTCAGTAAGTTGTATTTTTTTTCCTTAAAGGATAAGAATAAAAAAATATAGTAAAGGTGTGATAGTGGCAATTGCCATTTTTGCATAGGTCCAGAAAAATGGGAAAAATGGAAAAAAATCCTTGACCTGATTACAAAAAGGGCTCACCACAGAAGTTTATTGGCATAAGACCGACTCTGGGTTCCAGGCATACCAGTCCGTCCAACTCCAGTCATTCTCAAGGTCCCGGTGAAACTTTTTCACACTATAGCTATTGTTGGTATCAGATTCTTATATTTAAAGACTCTGGATTCTGTGCATTTCTTTCATCGATGTCAGGCTGATGTGGAGCATCCTCTAGTTTCAGCATACCATTAAAGGTGGAACGATCTGGCCTGCATGCAGACTGTTGCTGAGTCGTCTGGGTGTTGGGAGCACTCTTACTCTTTTTGAGTTATTATTTTGAAGTCCCATGGTTAAATACCCAGAACTACAATTATTCATTTATATGAAAATTTTATTTTCAATTTTTAAAATAATTATTCATACTATTTTTCTATTGTTTGCACCAATTTACATTTTTATAACTAAGGCATAGATACCCTTCTTATCATTACCAATACTTTCTATTTAATTTTTTAAATAATCTCCATTCTAATAGCTCAGATATCAGATTTCTTATGGTTTTGGATTTCATTTGCTTGTGATTAGCATTGTTGAGCACCTTTCAGGTCCTTGTTGTTCATCAATGTATCTTCAGTGGAAAAATGTCTTTTCAAATCCTCTGCCTGTCTTAAGTTGTTTTGTTGTGATAACATTGATATTTATAAGAAAGCATATGTATATGTTTCATGATATAATGTTACCACATCATATTCATAAAGTGTTATTATTCCTCTACCAGTGTACATTATACATATGCAAACTTTGCATATATCAATTTTTAATTACAGACCCTTTTTAGAGTTTAAGTAAAGGTTTGTTTTCATTGAAGGATGTCTACTTCCATGCTTTGTTTCTTTTTAATGTAACATATAAGTGATATTTTTACTTTCTGAAGATCATTTTACTTTCTGAAATTTTTTACTTAGCACGATCTCTATGTTGGAAGAAAAGGCAAAATATTATATTTTTTATCATTGAGTATTCAGATGTATATATATCACAACATTTTAAATAATTTATTATTGGACACTAATGTTACCATATCTTTTTTAAGTAGCACTGCAATAATAATTCACACTATATACATGTGGATATATCTTTTTAAATTATTTTTTATTTATGTTCCAGAGATACCTACTTAGGATTGGAATTCATGGATTTTATAATGCTATTTTTAATTTTCAGCACACATTTTATTATTATTGTTGAGGCAACATGACAAATTGGTACTAAAGTTTATTTTAAGATTTTTATTTAGATCATATGATTTACAAATTTATTCATAAAAATTGTTTCTGGTATACAATGTTCAAGTACTAATCCCACCATTCATATCTCCTCTCCCTTACCTATATCCTAAGTTTATTTCCACCAGCCACTTGTCCATTTGGCAAACACAGAGCAACTCATTTTTTATTGCTTGCTCCAAAAATCTTAAAGGAATGGCATATGGAATTATCAGAAAATAAATCAGTAAAAGCAATTTGTGATGACAATAGGATTTGGACTATGTAAATATAGAGTATAACCATTAAAACAATATAATATAACATCTATTCTTATTTACATAAATAAGTATTCAACTGTGGCATAAAATTATTTTGTATAAAGTTTTATTTTGCGCTTGGATCTTATTATGGTAATTTTTATACCTTCCCTATCATAATAAACTTTTTAAATTCTCTGATAATTTACTCTAGAGTTTACATGAAATATGTAAAACCTGCAATGTAAAATATAGTCAGAGTGAAGAGAATTATGATATTTATCCTGAGAAATAGAATATCGTTATATATAAGAAAATACATTATATATTTATATATGAATATTATATTGTAGATACTGCTTGAGTGTCTGCATTAAATAAGAGATTGCAATAGAAATAACTGAGATTGTAAAAAACTGATAATAGACTGTTTTTTGCTTTAAGAATTAAGTGTTAGTTAAGTGTTAGTTACCACTCCCATCACCAAAGTGCCAGTGCCCCTTCATTACTTTCCCTAGATTTCTTCTCATCTGTCCTTTTCCTACCTTACCCCCAGTCTAAATTCCCTGCTCTTTTGCTTGCTATCCTAGGTTCTATTATCTGAGTCTGAGGTTTGTTTTGATTGAGCATTGTATCTTTCTTTACTTCGTATCTTTACATATACAATATTTTCTCTCAATCAGTATTTGTCTTTGTTTTCCTGTCTGGGTTTTCTTTCTGTCTTTCACTTAGCATTATACATCTTCCAGTCATGTTGTAGGAAAAATGCAAGATTTATTTGTTCTAAAATCTGAGTATTCCATTTTGTATTGTAAGGTAGTTTCTTAATCCATTCATGTGTTGTTGGTTATGGATGTTTCTAGATTGTATCTATTGAAAGTAACTCCAATCAACATAGGTGTGTGTGTGTGTGAGTGTGTGTGTGTGCGTGTGTGCGTATATGTGTGTGTGTGTATGTACATTTATCTTTTTCAATTAGTGCTTTGTCTTTGTGTTCTTAGAATAGAAATAAGTCTTAATATAGTAGTTCCATTTTAACTTATTTGAGAGGTATCCAAACTATTTTTTCAGAGATTGAACCAGTTCACAATTCCACCACAACAAATGAGTTGCTTTTTACTGTATCTCAGCAGCCGTGGTTGTTTTGGTGTTTTTTGGATTAGGTTATCCTCATTGATGCTGGTAACTTTTTACCACCAGCCATATCATATTGAAAGACATCTTTTAATTAGATTTTACTACCTATTTCTATAATCGATATATTTCAGATAATATTTTAGAATTTTAGAATTTTCTCTCACTCTGTAGCATATTAACTTATTAACCTTATTAAATTATTTCTGTCACTTTGATATTTACATTTTCAAAAATATTATTTCAGCTAATACTTTTAACAATTTTAGATTATAGGTAAGTATTTAGCTGAGAAATACCAGGAAGTGCAAATAATGTGCCTATTATGTTGAAGATACCAGGAAGTGCAAATAATCTGCCTATTATATTGAAGATCATAACAAAATTTGAAACTTACATCTAAAGTTGTAACTATTATACAATAAAATGGTGGTATAATGCTTTTAGAGACAACTCTAGTTGACTCAAGCTTTAGAAGCCTCTTTTTCAAGGACTTTCATGAAATATCCATTTTAGCTTTTACATTTGTGATTCTTTTATCTCATAACAAATATTAAAGAAAACATTCAGTAAAGTGGTGTTAACAAATAATTGTAATGCCTTCCTATTTATTTTCTAAAGATGTGGGGGGGGGTACACCTAGCTATTCTTGATCTATTTGTATAGGTATGACAACTCAATGAGAGAGTACAGTGCTTGGGGACCATCAGATTGCAGTCTGCAGTGCAGTGGGGACCTGAAATGCTGGGGCCTGTTATGTACTTTTTGATCTATTTCTCCAGATTTGCATCATCTAAGTAATTATTAGAGCTTTCATTTGCATGTCAAGATTTCCTGTAACAAAGTACTGTTTGTACATGTATATCAAAAGTCATGTCTGAGTTGTGATATATTCGTAAATTCTTTAACAACTTATGTATACTTTCTGAGTATGTAATTATGTGTACTTTTGTTAAAGGTTTCATAGTATTTATTATATTTCTAAATATACCTAAAGTCAAAAGAAAAATATAAAGCCATAGACCTAAACTGTTCCTTGACTTTTTACAATGCAGCACACATAATTCTAGTAATATGTCAAGTTTAAAAAGCAAGATCCAATTATACCTGAAAAGGCTTGCCAAATTACAGTGTTCTTCTGTTACTTAGAGGTCTAGTATTCAGTGCCTATACTACTTTTTCATAACCACGTTTCACAAATCTCTTTTTATCTGCCCTATGTTTGATTTGATCTTTACAAGGTGAGGAGATTGGAGAAAAATTTAGTCTTTATAGATGTATTCTATTGTGTTTCATAAGCTAAATAGAAGATGACTAATGAAAATGGGTATAGTTAAATTTTTATAAGAATTCACAAATGGAGGCTCAACTTGTGTTTTATTTTCTCAAATATTTCTTCTATCCAAATAACTGTCTGTAAATAGATACGATTTTTAAAAATGTTGGTTGGATAAAAAAATTAAAAAATATGTTTTTATCAGCAGATTAGGTCAACTATTTTAATTTTATGAAAATATTCAAATTAAGCATATATTTATTTTAAAAGTACTTCAGAACTTAGATTTTTGTTTTTAAAAAATACCTACCTAAATTCTAACAGGCAAATATTAAAGTTGTTCTCTGCTCTGGAGGAGTAAACTAATTGCAGTGGTATGGCAGACCTACTTGAAATCAGCAATTGAAACTAATATTTAAAATTTTAATCAGCTTGTCATCTATCTAGTTTACTTCATTTTATTTCAATATTTGGAAATTAGTTGTGATACATGTATAAAACTGAGTGAAATATGTGAATCAGGGATAGTTCAATTCTGCATACTCTCTTTTATGTGCCAACTACAAAAGCCTGAGAGTAGTAGTATAGAAATTATACTACTAATTATATTCCGAATTATGTATGCAGACCTAGCATGCATCCAACACAGACTAGTTTCCAATACCACATGGTCTCCCAAGCATCATTGGGCGCAGCCCAAGAGGGCCCAGAGCACCAGACTGCCTGGTTAATCATGAGTACCAAAAAGACTTTAGTGTTGTATACATGGTTCCTCCCAATTTAAATTCTGGCCTGCCTGGCTGAAAATTGCTTATGAAGCCTTCAGATTTTCTCAGCACTATTTAGGAGCCCTTCATCAATTAAATCAATTAAAAGTGATCTAAACAGTAAACTTCTTGTTAGCAGGTTTAGGGTATAAGGAGAAAATAGATTGTGGTCAATAGTATTAACTTCAGGAGTCTAATTACATTATTCAATAATATTATAAGTATAATAATGTTTTCAGATTGTAACAATGATTGCAGAGTGATCTTATCATTCATATCACAAAAAATAATAAAGCAATGCCATTTGGTGTTTATTTTACAGTATGTAATTATTTAAATTTTATATTTTGTTACCTTAAACTTGTATAATATGATGTTTACTGTCAATTTCGTCTTACTAAAATAGCAGAAAGCATAAAATGGTTTTGGCTACATACAAAGCCTTATTGTTTTATGTCCTAATCATGGGAACTTAAAAAAAGAGTGAAGTAAAAAAAAAAAAAAGAGTTTAAAAATATTCAAAACAGAGCCCGAGTGGTGGTGCAAGAGGTAAGGCATCTATCTGCCTGGTGCGAACTAGTGTAGGATGCACTGTGGTTATATCACCTGGCGTCCCATATGGTCCCTCAAGCCGGGAGCTATTTCTGAGCACATAACCTTGAGCGTCACCTGGTGTGGCTCCAAAACCCAAAACCAACCCCCAACCCCAAATAGTATCCAAAACAATCTGGTCATCTACTTGTCAGGGGATATGAGTTCTTGATTTAGGAATATGACATAAAGAATGATAAAAGGAATGCTAGGTATTTTAAAGTGGAAAGAATAGTATTGCATGCCATTTTTTATTCTAATTAAAATCTAAGAAAGACCTTGGGTCTCCTGATTCCAGATTAAATAAAATAAAAATCTTAAGTGTCCTAAGTTGTCATTATCTCCTGGCCAATCAGGTACTCCTTAACCCTTTATGCACTGAGCTCTACACCCATTTTAAAAATATAATTAATCTTAAGTTGAAATTTCAGAAGATTTCTGACAAACTAGCTGAAAATAGCACAAAGCAACAATAGTAACAATAACAATTATTTCTTTTTGTTCTATTTTGTGTCCAAATCCAGTAGTGCTCAGTATGTACTGCCGTCTCTGTACACTGGGATCATTCCTGGCTCAGAAGAGTCATATGGGGTGCAAGGAATAGAACCCAACAGACTGCTGCAGGCAAGGCAAGCACTTCACCTGCTTGCCTTCCAGCATATAACAGTTATTTCTAGGGACTATATATACTGACCTCTTTTCACTTAAAGCTACTCTTTGAAATATTCTTGTTAAAGAGAAACCCCAGGCACAAAGAGATTTAGTAATATATTTAAGATCATAGTAATTTTAAGTGGAAATCCAGAGTCTTTTTGTTTCCAGTCACCCTTCGTTTTTTAATCATATTCCTCTAGAACAATTATACCTATGTTCTTACAAAACATATAACACCTGAATAAATAGAATTATTTTATCGCTGTATCAAATATTTTATTTAACCTTCTTTAGGTTTATTAAACCTGAAAATCCTTTCACCTCTGTCGCATATAAAATGACCATATTTTTCCCGAGTATTTGAAGATAATATCGCAGCAATTACTCAGTACTTTTTTTTAAAAAATATTTTTATTGAGGTCATTGTGAATTACAAGTCTTTCACAGTTGTATTTCAAGTGTTTAGTGACAGTGAATTAGGGCCATTCCCACCATCAGTATTTGCCTTCCTCAACAATAGTTCCCTGCATGTATCCCAAATCTTCACCCCTAGTCCCCTGTACTACTAGTGTAACAGGTCCATTTTGTGTTTAGCTTGTTATAGCTTGGGGCTCTTGATTCTAGCACCAGAAAATTCAGGGTAATATGGGAATGACAATGGATACCTCACAAACTTATATGATGGTTAAATAATGTGTGCAAAACCTTAGTGTACCTATAAAAGATAGGCAATATTCATTAGTCTGCCTATCTATTAATGGCAAGGCTAAACAGTTATTTCTGCCTTATATGTGCATGTAAATCAAAGTTATATACAATGTAATGCTTGATAAATGAGATATTTTTGAGGGGTTAAGACTCATTAAATCAATTTATGCTCACAATTTCAGAATTCCAATAATACTCATGAAAAATTTATTTCATGTTCTAAAATTAGTGATAGAACAAAACTATTCTTGGCATGAATATATATGAGACTGTATCTTTAAGTTTATTGTCTTAGATTAGATAATTTTCTTTCTGTTGTTCTATAGAGATTTGCTTGTGATAAGTTAATTTAGCCTATGAATATTTATGTGTGTGTATTTGTGTACACAAGCATACACTTGAGTAAGGACAAAGTATAAGGTTAATAGCATAGTATAATTTAAAAAAGAGACAGATATTTAATGTCTAGAATTCCCCTCCACTATTAGAAACACAAATGTTTTAGTAAAAAAATACAGGAAGTTATGAAACTTGGTTGTGACTCAGAAGGTAATTTTTAATAGGATGTTATCAGAAATATTGTTCAATAAAGACTTTTCTTGACTAAAGTCTATTAAACTAATGGAATTAAATTTTTAAATATTCTAAGCTGAAGCAATATGTATTCAAATATCAAATAACTATTTATTAATGGCTGTTTACATGCTACCATAACCTGAATTTTTATCCCAATAGCCTATGTTATTAGCTCTCCTGCATTCATAGGTGCTTTTGATTTGCTTATCCTTTGGGGATAACTACATAAGTTCTCAAGGAAGAGCATGTCTCACAGTGACAGAAAAATATCTGCAAAGCTGAAGCAAGCACTTTATACTATCTTTCTTACCACAACATTTAATTTGTATTTCTTTAAAGGATTATTGGGACATACAGAAACTAATAGTGAGTATAGCATTTAAGGTTCTTTTTTTTGGGGGGGGCACACCCGGTGACGCTCAAGGGTTACTCCTGGCTATACGCTCAGAAATCGCTCCTGGCTAGGGGGACCATATGGGATTCTGGGGATCGAACCAGGTTCATCCTGGATCTGCTACGTGCAAGGCAAATGCCCTACCACTATGCTGTCACTCTAGCCCCAGATTTATTGTTTTTAAGTTTCAAACTATCATAAGGTACAGATGAAGTTTTGATTATACCATTCATTATATAAGTTCTCATATATAAAACTGTGACTATAAACATGATACAGAATAATATCACTTTATAAAGTCCTTTATGTTAATACTCCATCTCCATTTTTCATTCTCTAGTAACAAATATTGATCTGTTTATCATTGTTATAGCTTTATCTTTTAAAAAATACAACAAAGAGAGAGACAGTATACAGTTTTTAAGACTATTTTCTTTCTGCATTATTACTCTGAGAAACAATCAACTTATATGTATCAATAATTAAATTGTTTGATAAAGAGAGATCCTTTGTCTCTGAAGGCAGGCAGGAGGAATCTGCCCCTACTCTGAGATTACCAACTGGGAGAGACTGGGGGGGGGGGGGCTGTGGCCTGTGCGTGTTTCTCTAATCTTCTGTCTCCTGAACCTCTCCAGAGATGGCCAGAAGGGCCCCCACAAAATTGTTCTCCTAGAGGCTCCAGAAGAGCTTAGCCACTCAGCTTTGCTTGATCTTTCTAACTAATGAATCCACCATAACACGCGGGAAAAAAAAATCACACTACAAGCATGACAATGGGGAAACGTTGTAGGCAAATACCATGCACAGAGAATGAAGATGATAGCTATGATGTCGCAGAGACCGAGGAAGAAGATCCCCAGGAAGAATCAACAGTCAAAGACATCGTCACAAACTCCCAGAGCTAAAGACTGCATGCAATCAAATCCTGCATGCCCAAAGAATACCAGCATAAAGAGACCCGAAGAAAAACACCCCAAGATACATCTTAGTCACAATGACGAATCCTACAGATAGAGATAGAATACTGAAAGCAGCAAGAACAAAAAGGGAAATTACATTTAAAGGAGCATCCATAAAATTTACAGCAGATATGTCACAAGAAACTCTCAAGGCTAGAAGACAGTGGTGGGAGATTGTGACAAGACTGAAATGGAGGCTTCACCTAGAATACTGCACCCAGCCTGACTCACATTCAAGTTTGAAGGAAGGATACGTCGCTTCATGGATAAGCAACAGTTCAGAAACTTTACAGATACAAAACCAGCCTTAAAGGAGAAACTGAAAGGTCTACTTTAAGACAAGAGAGACCAACTGACACACCAAACTTAAACACAAAGGTGACATTAAATTCCATGACAATCATCTTTCTCAATGTCAATGGACTGAAAGCACCAGTTAAGAGACACAGAGTGGCTAAATGGATCAAAAAGATGAATCCAATCTTCTGCTGCCTATAAGGAACACACCTGAATAGTCAGAACAAGCATAGACTCAGAATCAAAGGCTAAAGAAAAACCATCCAAGCAAACAACACCCTTAAAAAAACTGAAGTGGACATATTAATATCATATGACACAAACTTTACGCTCAGAAAAGTTTTAAGGGACAAAGGTGAACACTTCACAGTAATCAAGGGATATGTGCAGCAAAAAGAAATCTCACTACTAAACATATATGCACCCAATGAAAGACCAGCAAGATATCTAATACAATTATTGACAAATTTGAAAGAGGACATTAATAATAATATAATAATTGTGGGAGACCTCAACCTGGCCCCATCAACACTGGATAGGTCAATCAGATTGAAACCCAACAAAAATATACTAGACCTGAAAAGAGAAATGGAAAAAAGAGGCCTAGTAGATATATAGGAGACTCCATTCCCAGAAACCTGAGTACATATTCTTCTCCAATGTACATGGGTCATTTCCCAACATAGACCACGTGCTGGCACATAAAACATAACTCCATATAATCAAGAGGATAGAAATTTTTCAGGCTACCTTTGCTGACCACATGATCTGAAAATAGATGTGAACTACAAAGGGACACAGAAGAACTTTAACAACTGGAAAATAAACAGCCTGCTATTGAACAACCAGTGGGTCAAGATTAAATCAAAGAAGAAATCAAAACTTTCCTGGAAACAAATGACAGTGAAGACACAAACTATCAGAATCTGTGAAACAAAGCAAAAACAGCACTGAAAGGAAAATGTATAGCTTTGTAAGCACACATCAGGAAGGAAGAAGAAGCATACCTCAATAGCTTAAAGATGCAGCTTATAAAATTAGAAAATGATCAACCAAACAAACCAAAAATAGGGAGACAGAAGGAAATAACAAAGCTTAGAGCAGAAATCAATGACGTGGAAACCTAAAAAACAATCCAAAAGATCAATAAAAGTAGAAGTTGAAAAAATTATTTGAAAAAATAAAACAAGATTGATAAAGCACTGGCAAAACTAATAAAGAGAAATGAAAAGGGGGATATCAGTACAGATATTGAAGAGATACAAAGGATAATCAGAGATGACTTTGAGAAACTCTATGCTACCAAATATAAGAACCTGGAAGAAATGGATAAATTCTTGGACTTTTATAACCTTCCACAGTTGAATTAGGAGAATGTACCATATCTAAGCACCCCCATCAACATTGAGGAAATTAAAATAGTAATAAAATGTCTGCCCAAAAACAAAAGCCCAAGCCCAGATGGATTCACTAAAAAATTCTTTCAAACCTTTCAAAAGGAACTACTATAATCTTGGGTAGTCTCTTTCATGAAATTAAAAGGAAAGGTACACTTTCAAATAGCTTTTATGAAGCCATAGTGCCCATGATACAAGAGCCATCCACTGAATGGGAGAAACATTTCATTTAATACCCATCAGATAAGGGGCCAATATCCAAAATATACAAAGTACTGACACAACTTTACAAGAAAAAAACACCTAATCCCATCAAAAAATTTGGGAGAAGAAATGAATATTTTGTCAAAGAAGAAATACAAATGGTTAAATCATCAGGGAGAAGCAAATCAAATCAACTATGAGGTACCATCTTATGGCACAGAAATTGGTGTACATCACAAAGAATGGCAATAAGCAGTGCTGGCGGGGATGTGGAGAGAAAGAAGTTTTTTTTGTTTGTTTGTTTTTTTTGGTTTTTGGGCCACACCCATTTGACGCTCAGGGGTTACTCCTGGCTATGTGCTCAGAAATCGCCCCTGGCTTGGGGGGACCATATGGGACGCCGGGGGATCGAACCGCGGTCCTTCCTTGGCTAGCGCTTGCAAGGCAGGCACCTTACCTCCAGTGCCACCTACCCGGCCCCGAGAAAGAACTCTTATTCACTGCTGGTGAGAATGCCGTCTAGTCCAACCTATGTGGAAAGTAATATGGAGATTCCTCCAAAAGCTGAAAATTGAGCTCTCATATGATCCAGCAATACCACTCCTAGGGATATACCCTAGGAACACACACACACACACACACACACACACACACACACACACACACACACACACACACACACACACAAAAGTCAATACAAAAATTCCTTCCTAACACCTATATTCATTGCAGTGCTATTTGCAATAGCCAGACTCTGGAAACAATCAAGTTGTCCTTCAACAGATGAATGGCTAAAGAAACTTTGATACATATACACAATGGAATATTATGCGGCCATCAGGAGAGATGAAGTCATGAAATTTTCCTATACATAGATGTACATGGAATCCATTATGCTGAGTGAGATAAGTCAGAGGGAGAGAGGTAGATGCAGAATAGTCTCCTTCATCTATGTGTTTTAAGAAAAATAAAAGACATTCTTGCAATAATTCTCAGAGAAAAAGAGAGGAGTGATGAAAGATCCAGCTCACTATCTGAAGCTCACCATGAAGAGTAGTGAGTGTAGTTAGAGAACTAACTACCCTGAGAACTACGAATGAATGAGGAAAGTAGAAAGCCTGTCTAGAGTACAGGCCGAGGAGCGGTGGGAGGAGGGAGATTTGGGACATTGGTGATGGAAATGTTGCACTGGTGAAAGGGGGTGTTCTTTACAATTCTGAAACCCAACTACAATCATATTTGTAATCAAGGTGTTTAAATAAAGATATATAAAAAAGATGTAAACCTGAAAAAAATAATGAAATTGATATTTCTAAAAGGCATATTCTGATTTAAGTCCTTTGTTTACAATACTAATTATGAAGTTTTTTTCACACTATTCCAACACCACACATTCCACCAGAGTATCTGTTTCCTTTAATTATTATTGCAAGATCATTTTATCAACATCACTGCTCTTAGGCCCCAGTCATTTTAAGCACAGTTCTGTAGACCATTTCTCAGATTCTGTGCTGTTAGCCATTTTTTATTCCTTTAAAAGCTTTTCATGACATAACACGTATTGCAACCTTAGATCCGCTTAGGCACTGTATTACTTTATTTGCCAAAGAGACAGTTACTATTATCTCAATGCCAAAGAGATTGGAGCTTTTAATTTTTTTATTTTTTTATTTCAGTTAGGAGCCCTTCATTGATAGAAAATGTATATGTTTTTGTACCTTTTACTTTGCTGATTGAAATGGAAAACTAATTGAATTAAAAAGAATGGAGATGGGAGTATACCCAGGTAGAATATAGTAATTTTCACTGTTGTTAATCCAAAATAGAGTAGTTTTCACAAATAAATATTTCTAAGGGTTTTTTTTTGCCTTTGGCGAGTTTCCAAATTCTGAACATTATTTTCAGTAATTTTATCTGACTATTCATTGTCTTATAAGGAGGAAATTTGTTGTATTAGTCATTACATTATTTCAGAATCACTACCTAAATTTTTATTCTTTAATTTTTAATTTGCTGAGATTATTGTAACCTGTTACAAAATCACAAATATTTTATAAGTATAAATTTTATTTATTTTATTTTTTCACCTAATTTTTAAATTTAAATAAAATTTTAAATAATTTTATTTTTAAATAAAATTTTATTTTATTTTTCCACCTAATTTTTAAATAAGCATTTGATTTATTTATTTTTTGGTCTCCATAAATTATATAAAGGGTAGGTAAATCCTGTATAATGAGAATTTTATTTGCAAAAAATGAGAACTTTATAAAGTCAGTATTTTGCAAATTAACTTTTGTTCACCTACATTTGTAGGCAATAATAATCTTATGTAATCATGTGTTATATTTAGTAATTATCAGCTTTATTTGTAGATTAATTCTACTAAGTTTTAGTAATCAATATTGCCATCATGATTTTTTACTGTAAAAGATATTGGAATTTTCATTTTAATTGTTATCTTGTAGATGCTTAGTTTTAATGGTTTTTGTTTTAGCCAGAAATATTCAATTCAAAAATCAAAATACAATTGCAAGTTTAAAATATTTTGCTTTATAATATGGGGCTATTCCTTACAGGGTGTACTTTGGGATGTATGTTGAAATATATAGTACAAACGATTATTTGATACATCTATAATAAATGCTAATGATTTTAAATAATTAAAAATGTATATGCTTCACCCAATTTGAATAGGTATTGATTAAAATTGTCTAGATAGTAGGAGAGAATGACTTCAATTACTGAATCTGCAGGTAGATGTCAGTCAGCAAAAATTTCCATCTAGTCTCCTAAAAAGTTGTAGTCACTTAGCTGACAGTGATTTTTGACATCAAAATAAAGAAGAGTGTGAATTCAAGGAGAATTCAAGGAGAACCACTGATTTAAAGAAGTTTCTCAAATAACTGAATTTGAGAATGAACACAAGCCTAGATGTCTTCTCACTGTGGACTAAAATTGAAAGGCTCACAGTCACATTTGTCAAATAAGACTCTATATTTTATTCCTATAGAGTCCTGAAGGGAATAGTATAACATATATGAAGTTTTGAATGAAATAAACTTCCAATAACAATCCTCTGTTCCTTTTGATTATCATTGAAATTTGAAGGCATGATAAAATGTTTTCAAGCAACGAGGAAGGGCATTAATTCCTCTAGACTAACTGCAAGAAATAAAATGTTCCAAAGGAACAGAAAGATGCATTTAAAAATTTTAATAGGGGAAGTAATGAGAGAATAAATTGACACACCTGTAGTGAAATTGAGCCTTATTTGCCTTAAATTTAATTGGAGAAATTATCTTAGAATGTTAAATGTAAGCTACATGTCAGACACAAAGCACAAATACTTAAGAAAAAAACAATAAGAAAAATTGGAAGCTAATCACAACATAAAAGGTCAATACTAAAGTATGAGCAGGAAAAATTTAGGGAGAAATAATCAGAGAAATAAGGCCAAACAGCAAAATATTCAGAATCTTTATTTTAAAAAGGCAATAATTTTACTTTATGCAAAAAAGTGTCTAAATGTCAACAAATCGAAGCCTTTATTAAAATGCAGAGTTGTGAGGTGTATCATAAAATAAACAGTCTTTTCTTGCTTAAAAGAGACATACTAGAAATTTTATCATATACTTGTGAGTTCAAAATAAAACGTTGCAAAACTATAAGGCTAACTATATATCCAAAACAGAAAGTGAAGTTATAATGGTATCAGACCAAAACAAACAAGCAAACAAATTGACAGATTTCTGAATGGAAGAAGAAACACAGGCTAAAACATAACTAAATGACACATAACTAAATGCACAAAAAATATTCTCTCTCAACAACATCAGATAAAATTTTATTATCCAAGATAAAATACAAAGATCAATAACAAGAGAAAGATAAATTTAAAACCCTATTAAATAGGAGAAAGAAAATTACATAGCCAATAGGCATGTGAAAAAATGTTCATTACTTATCATTAGGAAAAAAAAAAGATGACAATGAAATATCTCATTCCAGTGAGAACAGTACATAGCAAAAATAGTTGGACCACTATGTGTTGGCAGGGAAGGGAATATGGTAAAAATGCAATTTAAATCCAACTGCTGATGGGAATATTGTTTGGTTCAACCACTGTGGAAAATTAATAAAATGTATACTAAAAGTCAGCAGCCCTATGACCTAGCAATTTCACTATTGGTTATCTACCCCAGAGGAAAAAACATTCATATATATGAATATATATATATAGTGAAGAACTATACCTAAATCAACATACATATCTGCTTATGTCTTCTGAAGAAGTTCAAGGGGATAGATCTAGAACACAACTTCAGCCATTGAGGTGGTCTTGTAGTAGTTTGTAAGGCTGAAGTCATGGTTGAAGATATGTCCTTTAAATGAGGATCACTCAAAAGTCAAATCCAGTCATGGGTAGCAGTCCATGACTATGAGAGGTGGAAGGAATGTGGATGGGGCAGTGCTCCAGGACCTATGGGGAGTAGAACTGTTGGGGTAAAAGGGTTAAATAGGGAAAACAACAATTCCATGGTGAATGAGCAGAGGAAGAAAGTAGGAAAGAATTATAGAGTAGTAGGCACAGAAGAGGAGGTTATGTACAATACAGAGAGACAATATGTACAGAACAAATGAAAATTAGACTGACATAAAGGTGGTCACCACACACACATTGTAGATTGATGAATAGGTTATAGCTGTAAAACTGACCCAGTTAAGAATGGGTCAAAGAGCCTCAAAATTATAAAAACTATAATCAAAATAATATTGACACATGGTAGGTGAGGTAATTTTGCCCCCTTTGGACTTGTTTTGTAAAAAATATTAGGGAATGTATGTATTTATTGAGAACAGTGCAGTTATCAGACTTCATACCCTGAGGTAAACAGTCCATTGAAACTACCACAGGGGGCTCTTGTTAAGAGCTGGGATGGATAATACAAAGCAATTACAATCCTCAAGATGAATGGGTATGCTGTAAAACATTCTTTTAAGTCAATGATCACCAAAATCCATTTTTTGGGATCTCCACGGGGTGGCTAAACCTGATTCTAATGATGACCTTTGTGGAATTCACATGCCTTTAGTTAATTAACAATATTCATTTGCCTGACTTTTTTTGTTTGACTAAAACAGGAAAATTCCATTCTGAAAATGAAGTTTCAATATGTCTCAGTTTAAGTTATTCCCCTACCAAGTCTATTAGTGCCTTTAGTTGTGTGTTATTAAGGGTTCACTGTGGCTTCCATAGAGAAATATGCGATTTCCATTGAATATGGAAAAGTTGTGGGTGCTAAACCACAGTGACACAAATTAAAAATGTGAAACCTCTGAACTAGCGGCCTTGGAGGAGGCTGGGCACAGGATGTGGTATTCCGCACCTCCCACACACTGGTTATTCAAATCTTGGCCTCATAGATTCAGAGAAATTAGTTACAAGAATGGCAGAAAAGTGGCTTGCTGTCCTTCAGGGCCAATGCACTTCAGTTACCTTGCATTTGGTGGAGCAGAGGAGGAAGGTAATATACCACCTATTACCTGCAGACCATAAGATTGGCAAGACCAATTATGAATCCAATGTTGTAAAGGAGATGATAGAAACCATTGTACCTGTGCCTAACATGCCTTTAATTTCTTGCCATAGCCTTAAAGGTTAACAGTGCTCTGGTTATGTAAGCTTAGTAGTAAATGCTTTTAGAAGATTAGAGGAGGCATGGGGTTTGGTATTCCCAAATCCTCTAGTACTAGGGCGATCAGAGTGAGCACTCTGATTAAAGAACGTAATAAAAGTTCAAGTTAGGATTTCTCTTTCTCAAAAGTTTAAAAGTTGGTACAGAAATGACAAGTATTGTCTTCAGTATGATCAAAAATTTTAATTCCCAAGTGAACAGAAATACCCCATGAGCAAACCTTGAGTGCCTGGAGGGATTGGTCCCTTTGTGCCAAGATCTTAATGTGGGCTGTTGTTTATAATCACAGTCTCAGGAAAGGTGATATCCAAGGCACAACTTCCTGTAGTACCAGGTTGTAATAAATCTATATATCTGTATCTATATATTTATATACTTTATATATACTATATTTATTATAAATATAGTATATTTATATAATATATTATATAATAAATAAATAAATAAAAACAAGTAAATAAAATATATTTTAATATATATTTTATATATTATTTATATATATATCTATATATTTATATCTCTTGGCCACACCAAGAATTGCATTTGCTTATGAAAATGTCCCCTAATTTTGGGGGTCCTTGGACTGGCCCCTCATCCAGTTTCCTGAGACTGAATGATTAGGCCTCAGTATCAAGGGGGCAAATCCAGGAGAAATTCTGTAGTCTCTGCAAAAATGTCCCAGTTTGCCACAATGAAAGCATCTTCCCTGAACTTGTGAAGCTGAGATTTGGCCTCTTCTCCAGTTTCTTGAGACATAATAAGAGAATTAGAAACAATCTCTTGCCCAGTGGAATCCTTTACCACATCTTGGACAAAGTTTGGGTGGTCCCCTTTGAAGGGGGCTATTGCAGGGGCTTCTGCATCATCTAGAAACATATTCTAATCTGTCTTGATTTCCTTGAGCTTGCTTCCATACAGAATAGGCTTCAAAATCATTCACACGTGCCTTATGCTAAATTCACCCAAGATAACGACAAGACCACAGAAATCACATCACATCCTCTTTTTCTCTAAGAGGATGCAAGATCACCTGGCAGTTCTCATTGGCATTCTCAAAGAAGACATTTTTTTTATCAGATACTGCTATACTTCCCTGCTCCTAATCTGCCATTGGACAGCATCTATAAGTTTGCCCAAGAAGTTTGTATAAGGTTCTGAAGTGGTCTAAAAAAATCTTTGCAAAGTTATCCCTAAATTTTGTATCTACATTAATCTTGTCCCAAGCAACAGTGCAATCTCATGGATCAGTTCCAAAATAGCATGGGGTAAAGTTGACTCTCTGTGGGGGGGGGGGTCTTAATAAACCCATTTCCATATCAAATATTTTAGTACAACTGAACTCCTGCAATCCTCCTTCCAGAATGACCCGTAGTGTGGGGCTTGGTTTTAGCTTCCTCAGAGAATCACATTTTCTACTAAATATATTGGGAGGCACTCAGTTTTTTTTGTTTTTTTTTTTTTATCAATTTAGAGAATCACATTTTCCACTAAATATATTAGTAGGCACTCAGTTTTTAACAAGTGTATGAAAGTCCAGAGGGGTCTGTAAGCCCAGCTTCACTCCAGTTTTAAGAAATTCAATACAAAACACTGAAATTGACCCATACTTTGAATGGACTTTCTTAAATCAAACAAGGGAGGCCATGTTCACAACCACTTAAGATGTGTGTTAATTTTCTTCCTGATGAGAGAGGTGGGAGCCCATGTTACAGGGACACTTTTGAACTTGGCATTTGAGGGAGTTGCTACGTGCTTATTTTAGGTATTTATTTCACTTGATATATTAATCTCAGCATATGGTGATTTTTCTGGTTTAATGCAAGTGGTGGATGGTAAATTATTGGCCTCTGAGCAACTGGCTTGAGTATGTATCACCAATGGGAAGGTGTTTTTATTTTCTTTGTGGAAGGCCTTAAGAAAGTTTAGCCGGTATATTCCATAGTGCATGTAACATAAGAATATGCTAGGAACAATACCAGAATGACTTATAAAATTTACCACTCCTTTGAAAGATACGTTAAAAATAGAAAAAAAATATGGTAAGGTATGTGAATAAAAGGCAAAGTCCCTCATTACAAAACCAAGACACTATTACAGCTTTGATCCCAAAAGGGACTAGAGCCCTTATCCAACAACAGATGATTCAATAGAGAACCCACAAAATTCACCCAGGAAATATCTCACCCAATGTTGTTGACGTTCCTGTGCAGGGCATGAGGCGAAGAGAAACACTCTCACCCCAATCCTGGGGGTATTGGGGAACATGAATCTGTAAGCAATACTAACACAGGAGATAATCCACCTGCTACATAATGGCGCCCGAACAGGGACATGACTAACCACAGAAACCATTTGATGGTCAGCATAGGAAATTTCCAATGAAATATTTCACTTACAGTTCTGAAGGTCCAGGGTTCAGGTCCCTGTTCGAGCGCCATTATGTAGCAGGTCAGCCCCTGAAGAGGTTGACTGATGGAGGGATGGAGAATGAGGCCCTTTTCTTCCAGCTCGGAGCACGCGTCTGCCACCCTGTCTAGCCCACGGTTCTGAGGTGAAACGGCGGGTAAACAGCTCGCAGACAATCAGGCTCGTGAAAATATTTGCTTTATTCGGATGGACAAAACTGAAGTCCAAAGACTCAGATTCAGTTCCAGCCAGCAAAAAGCTCCTCGCCTTCCACAGACCCTTGCTCTTATACTCCAGAGTCAGGTCCCACCCAATGGTGGGATCAGATACCAACCAATGGTGGAAGCAGAATCAGGTCCTACCCTAGGGTGGGGGCATAATGCCAGGTCACACCCTAGGGTAGGGCACAGATTAGGGTGAGCAACATAGTAATCCCCCAAAATATTTACATACACAACAGACATCAATGAGTATACTTCATTTGCAAAAACCAAAGAAGCAAAATGCAAATTAGATTACATTAAACTAAAAGAAGAAACAAATTAAATTGTGAAAGGAAAAAATTAAATAAAATCCTGCTGAATGGAAGAATACTTTAGACAAGCGCTAATATCTAAAGACATATAAAGCACTCACAGAGTGCAATAGCAACAGCAGAGCAGATAATCTCATCAAACAATGGGCATAGAGCTGAACAAATACGTATTCAAAGAAGTCATGCAAGTGCCTGAATATATTTTCTTCATCGCTTATTATCAGGTAAATTCAAATCAAAATAACAATAAAATATTACTTCACACCAGATAAAGTGGTTTATCTCAAAAATTCCAGGAGCAATCTGCTGGCAAGTATGTGGTGTAAAGAGCACGCATTTGTTGTTGGACTGAGTGTTAACTAGTTCTGTCTAGTGAAAACAGTATGCAGACTTCTCAGAAATTATTTGTGAAACTTCTATATAGCCAAACATTCCACTTGTGGTCACCTGTCTCAAGAGTTTAAAACCCTTAGTTTTAATAGGTACTCATACATCTTACAATTGTTTATGCATTACTACTTACAATAGCCCCAAATCTGAAAACAAATAAAATGTCCAAAGACACATGAATAAATAAGAAATTTATGGCATATTCACAAAGTTGAATTCTATTCAGCAATACAGAAAATATGAAATTTACTTTTGCTACATGTATCTATCTAGAGAATGTCATGTAAAGTGAAATAAGTAAAAGGGAGGACAAGTACCAAATGATGTATATTAGGAACACAAAGAACAAAACAAGGAACTAGATCTACCTAGTAAATAGTCTTAGACACAAAATTGAACTGAGGTTACCAAATTGGGGTGAGGTATTTAGTTGGGGGTGAGGAAAAACAGGAAAACAAAGGACAGTGATGGTGATTTTTTCCATTCTGGGATGTTACAGTAACGTTGTATACTAAAAGCTTTTGTGTTGTAACACTTATATGAATAGTAATAAATAAAATAAATGTTGAAGATTAAGGTATGACACAGTTAAGATTCAACTATAGAGTTCTGATAAAAAAAAAACTAGCATTCTAGGACAAAGATAGTACAGGAGCTAAGGCACCTACTTATCTTGCCTACCGTTGATCTGACATGTGGGACACATGTTCACCACATATGTTTCTAAGCACACACAGGATTCCTAGCACCAAAGCCATCAGTGAGCTCTGAACATTGCTGGATGTGGCCCATAAACCAAAAGTAAATACACAAACAAATAAATAATTATAGAAAAAAGCAGGATAATTCTAGCTCCTTAACAGGTCATTATAAATGCAAATCACTGATAAGAATCACTTTAAAATTCGTCACAAACTCCTTTATGTGCTAAATAAATATAAATCATATATCTTTAAAAATGTAAATGTGTAATGCTTTATTTTCACTCATTGATTTGTTACTGACAAATTGTATTGATCATTCTTTAAATGTGTACCTAATAACAATGAATCACGCCTACGTTAGTATGGTAACAATGTCTTATTAAGTTATTGTCATACATATAAAATATTTAAAAAATCAACAATTTTCAAGTACTTAGAAAAAACACTACTAGGGGCCAGAGCTGTGGTGCAAGCAGTAGGGTGTCTGCCTTGCACGCACTAACCTAGGACAGATTGCAGTTTGATCCCCCCATGTCCTATATGATCCCCAAGCCAGGAGCGATTTCTGAGCACATAGCTAGGAGTAACTCCTGAGTGTCATTGGGTTTGGCCCCAAAACCAAAATAAATAAATAAATAAATAAATAAATAAACTACTAAAATTTATGTGGAATTAATAAACTTTCACAGTAACCAAAACTATTCTTAGAAAATGAATGTAGGAGATACCGCTTTTTCTGACTTAGCTCTGTTCTATAAAGTAATACTAAATAAACTCTGATATTAAAAATAAATAAAAAATATGCCATTAATAAATTTATATCAATTAAATGTGAACATTTTAATATTCTGTCTAAATTGGTTCATGAGTGAATTCTATTAACTCTAAAATAAGATTTGCCTTCTATATATTTTCAACTCATCCAAAATATATACAATTCATAAATCCTTCCTAACAACTTCTATAAAACCAATACTACATTCAGAAATATATTAATAAAAATAAAACTAAAGATTAATATTCCTGATAAAATTTTCCACAGTAATCTAGATCAAATTCTTAATGACCCAATTGAATGATATATTAATAAGGTTGTCTACCATATCTTGAGTACAGTTTAATCCAGTGATGCAAGGATAGTCTAAAATATATAAATAAATAAATATGTCAACTAAAGGATAAAGAAAAAATTATCTGATCATATCAACATGCACAGAAAACTCTTTGACAAAATTCAAAGTTATAAACCCACAACAACAGAGAATAGAAGATACAAACTTCAATACAGTAATAACTACTTAAACAAATCCACAGTCAACATCATATTAAATTGAGAATAACTTTATTTTGGATAAGACACAGATAAAGATGTACACATTTTCCACTTCTATTTAGTATAATTTTAAAGGTACTTTCCACAGATATATGACAAGAAAAATAAACCAAAGTTTTCTAATCTAGAAAAGAAGTTAATTCTTGTACTATTTGTAGATGACATGATAATACAGATAACCCAAAAGGCCACTTTAAACACTTTTTAAAAAAAACTTTTGAAGCAGTAAATCAATCTAGCAAAGTAATAGGCTGAAAACTCAATACACAAAAACATCTGTTGCATTTCTATATGAAAATATTAAACTAGAAGTGAAATAAATATAAAGGTAATATTAAGAATCAATTGAACAATTATCTTTCTTTTACTTTTTAAAAGGTTATTAATCAGAAAAATTTTAAAAGCTCATATGACTGGATTTTTTTTTTTGCTTTTTGGGCCATACCTGGTGAAGCTCAGGGGTTACTCCTGTCTATGCACTCAAAAATTGATCCTGGCTTAGGGGACCATATGGGATGCTGGGGGATCAAACCACTGTCCATCATTAGCCACATGCAAGGCAAAAGCCCTACTGCTTGCACCACTGTTCTGACCACAGGACTCAAATTTTTTTTAAATTGCATTATTGAGGCAACTATAAAGTAACTACTAAAGAATTTTCAAAGAATTCAGTCAAGTCTAGAAATAAAATACTTATATAGATAGGCAATTAGTGTATAACAAAGGAGTCAACTTCATTCAGTGGAATTATCTACTGAATACATAATATTCAGAAAAAGACAGTTTGATTTAAAGAAGTGAAAATAAACCACATCATTATACCATACAAAATTATTGATATTAGATTAAATATTGAATATCATTCCTGAAATAAAATATGTAGAAAAATATACTGTGTTACTTGACATTAATTTTAGGAATATTTCCATAGATTTATCTTCAAAATTAAAAGGAGTTTTTAAAAATTTGAACTATAGTAACTTATGTACAGCAAAATAAATCATCACATAAAGAAAATATAATTAATTGAATAAGATATTTATAAAACTTATAACTGACAAGGGGGTTGAAATAAAGATAAATGAACAACTCATATACTGTTACAACAACAACAAAACAACTTAATTAAAAAATGGAGAAACCTAAGCATTGGCCAGAGGTAGAGCATTTGCCTTGCATGCCGCTAACCTAGGGCTGAATGCGATTCGGTCCCCATATGGTCCCCCAAGCCAAGAGCGATTTCTGTGTGCATAGCCAGGAGTAACCCCTGAGCATCACTGGGTCTGGCCCAAAAACTAGAAACCAAAAAAAAAAAAAAAAAATGAATAGACGATCAGCAAAACCTTACAAGGTTTTGGTACAATTGTTATACTTTTAATTTTTATTCAAAGTCCCACTTTTTACAAAATTTTTCATAGTTGACTTTTAAACATAAAATGTTTCAGTACCAGTTTCTCCACTAGTGTCAGTCCCTTCAACAATGTTCCCAGAGTCCATTCATTATTTTCCCCTCCCAGCCTTCCAACTTCACAGGCACCTTTTTTTGTTTGGTCTCATGATTTCAATGTTGTTCACTCCATGGTCTGATATTTAGTTCTGTCCTTCCTTAATACAACCAAATGTACCTGAATCCCCTTGGTTCTTGCTCATATTATTTTACATCTTTTTTCTCCTCCTCCACTTTATTTCTTTTCACTAAACTCTAGGGCTACGAGTGTTATAGGCAAACCTCATTTAAACCACTGCATTTCCTTATGCAGTTATAAATACCACTTATAAGTAATATCATCAGGTAATTATCCTTTTTCTGGCTTATCTTATTTAAAATTATTTTCCGGTATGATTAATTTTATAGATTAAATGATATAATACTTAGAACATTTATTAAATATTAATAACATATTTTAAATAATAACTTATAATATTTATGATATTGATTCTTATGTAAATGTTGGAACTTAGCTTTATGTGTGTGAAAGATACAAAAGTGAGGGACACTTGATTCAATAGATTACATCTAAGTTAGATTAAAAATGACTCAATAAATAGAAGAAAAGAAGAATAAGAAAAAGAAACAGGAATTTTTTTTTACAAAAATGCATGGAGTCGGGGCCAGAGCAGTGGCACTAGTGGTAAGGTGTCTGCTTTGCCTATGCTAGCCTAGGACGAACAGCAGTTTGATCCCCCAGCATCCCATATGGTCCCCCAAGTCAGGAGTGATTTCTGAACGCAGAGCTAGGAGTAACCCTTGAGCTTCACAGGGTGTGACTCAAAACCAAAAAAAAAGAAAAATGCATGGAATTATGAGGGAATTCCACATTTCATGCTCTTACATGAGGTGCTTCTACAAAAGGTATAGGCAAAATAATGTGCAAAATTGAAGGCTGTTACTCAGAAGTTCATTCAAAACAACCAGTTAGGCTACTATAAAAATAAGTGTTTATAAAATGTAAGATGACTTTCTAAATATAAAATTTATAAAATATTTTTAACCCACATTCTGCCTAAGAGAAAGACCTCCAAAGTCATGTATATAGAATATAATGAATTAGACTTGTCATGTAAGGAACAGCTGCTTTATAAAGATTAAAAAAACAGATTTTTAAAAACATTTGTTAAATGATTAAGAGAGTAAAAGGAACCTAAACATGATTGAGGATACTATTTTGAAATTGGCTTCAGAACAGATTTCTGCAAAAGAAATTGCAAATTGTTGTATCTGGTGCCAAAATGCAAGCTGAACGGAAACTTCAAATGCTCACAATTTAAAATCACCCATTGGAAATAAAGGAAGAGCAGACAAAATAATGAAAACACTTTAATGCTTATAGATAAGTACTATTTGGGGAATATTTTAATAAGCAAATGTTTATTTTAGTTGCTTAGAATATTCTTTTGGATTCTAGATACATAAATTTCAACCCACGTTCCTCAGTTGCCATAACAACTTTATGCATTTGTTCTCTTGTGTCATTTTTTTATCACATCAGTTTTTTTTAACTTTGGTTGCTATGATAACACAGTATAGTTGTCAAATTTATTCTTTTCACATTTTGTTCTACTGGTAACTGGCAATTTTACTTTTATTTTTCTATAAAGGAGCTCATATTACAGGAGCATAATAAGGAAAATAGTGTCCTAAATACTGGTAAAAGCTTATATAAAATTTTTAATTATGCTGTAGCCAGAGTGATAGCACGGTGCATCTGCCTTGCAGGCGGCCGACCCAGGTTTGGTCCTAGGCATCCCAAATGGCTCCTTAAACTTGCTAGGAATAATTTTTGAGCAAAGAGCCAGAAGTAACTCATGGCTAATCAACATACCACAAGTGTGAGTCCCAAACAAAAACATTTTAATTGTTATTTCTTTTCCCCCAAATCATGCTATTTTTGGTCCATGGAAGGTAACTAGTGATTATGTAAGTCTGTTCTAGGAAAAGAACCAACCTTAACTGTACTGAACAAGGCAAATTGGCAGTTTGAGCTATAGTTATATCACCAGACATGACTTTCACCAATTTCAGCAGTGATATCAAGTGATATCAGGAAAGAGCCTCACCAAAAGCTACCTTCCTGACTTTCTTATCAATGACCTTGCTTATAACTGTGAGCTCATTCATTTATTATGAAAAAGAAAAGAAAACTGTCTTAGTAGAATTTCTTTCTTGTTATTCTATTCCTAAAAAAAGACAATCTCTTACTCAAAGTATTTTTTGAGTGTAGAATTAGATATAAGAATTATATGACAATACTATATACAGCTTATTTTTATTTATCAGCTAATTCCTACAATTAATCTATTTTATTGTCTTTCTCTGGTGTTTTTATAAAAACAACTAATTACATCACTGAAAATTGTTCTCATTCTTGTTTTCTAGTCCTCTCAAAACACTGTTAGAATTTGACCAGATAGTGTGAGAAGCATACAAGGACATAAAGGGAAAAAAATGACAAAAGACTAGGGTTATGAGATCTTAGGGTTTAACTCATAATTACTGTATAATTCTGGGAAATTATTGTTATGCTGATTCTTAGTTGTCAAAAAGGTTAACTAGAAATGAAAATCATTAATCCATAGGCTTTTCAGGGAGTAAGTCAATAAAGTAATATATTAAAATGTCTTGTTTAGTACTTAGCTCATACAGATGCTCAATACTTTGTAATCTCATCTTCCACTAAAACCTTTTCACTGAGGGCAAGGAATGAAGAGAAAAACACACAAACAAGCAAACAAAAAAGAAAACAGGAAAGCAGTAATAGTGGAACTCTGCCCATAATAAGACAAGGCCAAATTTCCAGCAGCCTCCCTTTTCAATTGAATCTCTTAAATACGAGGAATATGGTTAATTTGGACTTAATTGGGTGGGAATTGCTGTCTCAGATATCAGAGCTTTGCAAGTGCAAAACATGTCAGTACAGCAGTAATAACTCTTTGTAGCCATCATAGTTGTTGTCTTGTGTTTTTGTCAGAATGTGTTTGAACATGAACCCACCCTTTAACTAGGATTTCATGTACTAAGAAAAATCTTCCTCATAAATGCTTGTTTTCAACTCAGCCTCAAATTTTTGTCCTGTTTTAGTACCTCAGAACATTCTCTTAACTTCTTTAGTCCTCAGAACTCTAATCTATGTGTTTGGTATCAAAATATATCAAGTATACCTTACAACACTTAACTTGGAGGTTGCTATTAATATTACATATAATAAATGTAGAATTTTTCTATATATGTTATAAATACTAAACTATTGTGGCTAATTGTGGTGTTAGGAATATTGATAGTGTTGATTGCCAAGTGATAACAGTTTCAGGATTATGGCCCTATTTCCTGGGTTCAAAGAAGACATCTACTTAGCAGGTGCCCCATTAAGGACTAGTAAAGCACACGAGTGTTGAAAGCTGATTTTATGTACATTGGATCTTTGATTTGGATTATAACATAAACAAGAGAATCAGAGATTTCTAATATTCTCTGAGGCGTGGATCATACTGGCTCTGTCAATGAATGTGTTGTGTCTCCAGATTGTGGAAACCAGTGTCTGCTTGTGGGAGGCTGGAACTGACAAAGTACTCTAATCCTATTCCCTGTCACAGCCTAAAGCACTCTCAAATAATAAACCTGAGCATTCAGGGAGATGCATCTACTTTGTCAGGCCACTAGGGTGTCATTTAGAATCTCTCTGCTGGAACAATGGAGAGTTATAAATTTCAATCCACATTCTCTGGTTGCCATGGTAACTCAATACACTTGCTTTAAGTGTCTTTTGTGTTTTCCACCCACCAAGCTTCTCTTAACCACCAGGATTTTCAACATTATTGAGGTAATTCCTTAACTGTGGTTCTGTAGCTCCCATATTTTTATTGTCCAGTGAAATTCTAGATTTGTTTCTAGTTGGTGATTATCACCAACAAATAGCTGAAATGCATGTTCACACAGGCATGCTTTTGAGCCACTTAACTCATGCATTTTCTTCCCCTCCTCTCTCTCCTTTTTCTCTTGAATACACACACATGTTACACACAGATAAGTATGTTAGAAACTGAAACGTTTCTAAATCTCTCCGTTGCTTTAAAAAGGATATTTGTAGGTCTTATTAATTGCAGAATAAATTACTCAATTCTAGAACAACTGATTTAATATTTCTGTAGTAACTGTAATTTGACAGGATGAATAAAGAGAAAAATTTGCATTGCATTTTCTCCACTTGATTAACATAGTTATATTATATAAACTGTGCGTCTGTGGAGACAGCATAGGACTGGATAGGTTTGGGTTTTATTATTTTCTACCTGTGAGACCAAAAGCAAATCACTTAACCTCTAAGATACTAAGAGTATCAAAAATGTGGGTTAATGGTATCTTGCCAGATATTTGTGAGTAGTAAATTAAAATTATAGAGGTATAGTGCCTAGCACAATAGATCTTAAGATATTTTAAACGAATGTTAGTTTCTTCAAATGTAACCAACAAAAATGTACTTGGAAATTAAGTCCTATTTTGGTATCACTTATTAGATAAATACATATTTTTCACTACTACATACATTTTCACATCTCAAAGGTGAGGCAATATAAAATGAAAATATAACAGCATAATTGTAAGTAGTTTTTTTGCATGAATGCATATAATATATTGAACAGATGGTATAAAAAAGGATTTTCAGGGTCGGTGAGGTGGCACTAGAGGTAAGGTGTCTGCCTTGCAAGCGCTAGCCAAGGAAGGACCACGGTTAGATCCCCCGGCATCCCATATGGTCCCCCCAAGCCAGGTGTGATTTCTGAGCATTTAGCAATGAGTAACCCCTGAGCATCAAACGGGTGTGCCCCCCCCAAAAAACAAACAAACAAAAGAAACCCAAAAGTATTTTCTTACAAAGCTAGGGAAGAAAATAATCTCATGTTACATTTAGGATTTTACATCTAGGATCATCCCAGTAAAAAAAAGGTTAAGATACTAAAAAACTTAGATACTGTCTACTGTAAGTCACCATTATAGTAATTTATTTTGTCATGTAGACAGTAGCTATATGAGGGGCCTGAGTGACAGCATAGCAGTAGGGCATTTGCCTTGCATGCAGCCGATACAGGACAGAGCTTGGTTTGATCCCCAGCATCCCATATGGTTCCCCCCTAGCAAGGATCGATTTCTGACCACATAACCAGGAGTAACCCCTGCACATCACAGGGTGTGGCCCAAAAAGCAAAGAGTGAAAAAGGCAAAAAAAAAAAAAAAAAGAAAGTAGATATATGGTATATAACTGCATACATATATAAGAATATGTTTGGTCAGGGACAACAGGAAGGCAGAAAAGTGGCAGAAGTAGTGCCAAGTTGTGAGTGCTGTACATACTGATAACAAAACAAAAAATAGCAAGGGAAGAGAATAAATAACTAGATAAATAACTAGCCTAGTTAATAAAAATACTTGATAAACTAGAGGTAAATATAGAAAACTATGTTTCAGTAATGTTTAAAAAAAAATCTAAACCAGGGGCCAGAACAATGGCACAATGATAGGGCATTTGCCTTGCATGCGGCTGATCAAGGATATACCTTGGTTTGATCCCCTGCATCCCATATGGTTCCCTGAGCCAGGAGCTATTTCAGGAGTAACCCCTGAGCATCACCAGGTGTGGCCCAAAAATCCAAAACCAAATAAATAAATAAATAAATAAATAAATAAATAAATAAATAAATAAATAAATAAAGCATCCCAGAATACTGAGAACAAAATTGACCTTATACCTTCAAATATTGTCCCACCACCAGTCACCACTCCTCACTTGACACAGATGTGCTCATTCCTTTACTTGTAATATGGAAGGAAAGGAATATTGTTTATATTAGTAAGTCAAGACAAATTGAGACCAATCTATTTCACTGAAAGATCCTCTCATCACTGGGAACAGGAGTTTTAGAGGTGACTTCATAGAAAATACTTGCTCTTGGCTTTCTGAGAACCTGACCTTCACTGGTTCCTTCCTTTGTTAGTGTCTCTGTGTATTATTGACAGGACTTGGCATTATAATCTTCTTGTCAGATTTATTCCCTCCAGACTTGAGGCCATCAGTCTACAAGTGGCGGACAGCATGGATCTACAGATGCAGGCAAATGACGCATGGCATACAGGATAGAAACTCTCTTTTTTTTTATTACCCCAAACTTGGCAGAAAGGAGCCCAATATGTTCTAACCCTATTTCCTGACAGCATTCAGAGTTACATCTTTGAGAGTGCAAAATGAAAGAGGAAGCCTCAGTTTCCCCATTCCAGCTGCCCAGAGTGACTCCATTTTAGATACTTAACTATTTAGACAATAGTAACCCAATAATAATTTAGTTTTGGTGGATCTTCCTGTTTATGTGCATCTGTGTGGGTCCTATTTTTTCTTTCAAAATTTTTATTAGTTTAATGTAATTACAATATTCTTAAAGTCTGTGGTATCACCATATAAAATGACTTTATCCTACCACCCCAAATTTCCCAGTACTTTCTACCACTATTTCTATGTCACCTTTTCACTGACCCCCAAAAGTCTATTCTTTAGGTATTTGTCAACAGTTAACAATTTGAAGTTATTGATGTCTTTTGGTATTCTTAGGTGATCTTTGTTCCAGTGGTGGATCTTTTCCCCTGGGATCCATCCATGCTCTAGATATGAAATTCTGCATCTCAAATATTTCTGGGGGAGATCCTGTGTTTTGAGGCCTCCCTGCATTTGCGCTTAGTTTAGGTTCCAAACAATGTTTTCTCAATATACATTACTAGGGTAACCTATCTCGTGGCCTTTATCAATTTTATCTTTTCTTACTACAGTCAGCATCAACACGTTAAACAAACTTCAAATATCATTAATAATATTTAGTTCTAGCATCTTTTTCTCCATTTAAAATCATTCATTGGGAATTTTTTTATCTGTAGCTTTTTCTAGTGCATAACCTTAGCAGAAATGGAACATTTTCTTGATAACTCTATTGATTCATTAAAAAATGGAAGGGTCACTAAGAATTTGGACTCTGGATATAGAAATCAAGCCCTACCTTCTACTTCTTTATGCCTCAATGTCTTTATGAGACAGATGTAGTGGCAGTAGCAGTCACATAGACCACTGTAATTTTTAATAAGTAAATCTTATAAAATATCAATTTTCTCTCATATTAGTTCTCTTTATATTATTATTACCAAATCATTTTGTCCAGTCCACAATGGAAATAAAAATAGTTCAAAGCTATAGTAATATTAAAATAATAAATAATAGTAAAATAGTCCAAATCTAATAGCCCATATATAAAATAGTCCAGATCTATTTAAATAGGTAATTTAGAAAATTTGCATTTATTGTAAATGCATAAACATTGGACTTATTTTATGGTTTTAGAAAATTGTCATTTGTTGACTATAATTTATATGTATACCTTATCAATAATTCTTTATTCTTCCATAGTAAAAAATAATTTATTTTCTTTTTCCTTTTCCTCTTTGGTAAACTTCTGCTTGTACTTAATTTCTTTTACTTTTTGTCAAGTAATAATATATGTTATTCTAAAAAAACAAATTTAGCTAAGAATATATTTCTCAAAAATAGTAGTGAATTAATGTCTCCTAATGTTTAAATACTGTACTCCCAGCTTGTTACCCTTATTTGAATACAATGATATTATTTATATATTAGAAATACATTTATTCTTAGGTGTGTGGTATATTTTCTTAACTTTGTGCTCTTATCCATGTACTTCTATATTCATACCTCTTGCTGAAGCACATATTTTAATAAATATTCTTGTAAAAAATTGAAATTTTAAATAATTATATTTTAATAAATATTGTAAAAAGTTGAAATTTTAATAATTATCTAGGTATTTGTATGTCTCTTTCCTCTCTTTTGCCTTGTAATTTAGCTGGGAATACAATTTTAGACTAATAGTTATTTTATCTTAAAATATTCTTATGAATTACTGCCTTTTTTTTTAAATGAATGTTTTATTTTTACTTTAATTTTCCTTTATTTATTTGGGCAAGGTGAATTACAAATATTTTTATAGTAATATTCAAGGCACATAGTAGTAATGAATGAGGGACATTCCCACCACCAGTGTTGTTCTCCCTCCACCCCTATTCCCAGCATGCATCCCACTTCCCCTCTTCATCACCCCACCCCTGATAATGCTAGTGCAACTGTTCCCCCCATGTACAGCTTGATGCAGATTGGGTATCATTTCTATTGTCGTTGACTTTGGATTTTGTATTCAATTTAATATGTATTTTTATGATATATAGCAATCTTTTTTCAAGATTTATATTTTCAGAGTTCACTCCTACTTTTACTCAAAACTTTGTTAACACTACTTTGAATAGTTTTGTAACCAGGGTAAATAAACAGTTTATTTGGATATTTCGTTAAACTTTCTAGTTATGCTTTAGTAAGACATTTTGTTACTCTCTTGACATCTTTTCTTAGCAGAGTTACAGATTTTATTTCAGAGTATTATATTAGTTATTAGTCGATGTCTTCTCAGCTGACAGTCTTCAACTTAAAGGCAGTAGTGTTTTTTGTAATTAAATATTGATTCCTTTCAATTTAATAAAGTACATAGTCAATATATTATAATATATATTAGATGAACAAATTCACAATTTCAAGCAGGATATAATTCTTAGAATTTATTTTTGAAGGCCCGGAGAGATAGCACAGTGGCGTTTGCCTTGCAAGCAGCCGATCCAGGACCTAAGGTGGTTGGTTCGAATCCCGGTGTCCCATATGGTCCCCCGTGCCTGCCAGGAGCTATTTCTGAGCGGACAGCCAGGAGTGACCCCTGAGTACCGCCGGGTGTGGCCCCCCCCCAAAAAAAAGAATTTATTTTTGAGTTATTTCTCTTTCATTAATATTTTCTTTTCTTTATATTTATGGTAGTCACTGGCAGTGTAACATTTGAATACTATAAAGCTTTGTTTTGTATGTTTTTTAGATTTTCAAGCGTTTACTTAACAGGTGACATTAGTGAGAACATTTATGCCTTTACGTATTTCACCTCCTCCAAAGTACTCAAGTCTTTGTCAGTTTTAATCCACCTCTTCTTCTGACACCATGCCCTTCCCACTCTGACACATGTCCTAACCTTGTAATCTCAGCTCCATAGTCAAAGACTAAGAGTTTATTATAAGTAGATACTGAGCATAACCTTTATTTATGCCAAATGAGAACATCCTGTATTTTTCCTGTAGACATTTCTCTTCAAGATGATACATGCTAGGGGCTGGAGAGATAGCAGAAGGTAGGGCATTTGCCTCGCATGCAGAAGGAGGTGGTTCAAATTCCTGCATACCATTTGTTTCCCTGAGCCTTCCAAGAGCAATCTCTAAGTGTAGACCCAGGAGTAACCCCTGAGTACTGCCTGGTGTGACCCAAAACCAAAATAAAATAAATAAACAAACAAAAAAGATGATACCTGCTAGTTATAACCATGTCATAGCAAAAGGGAATATTTCATCTGTTGTTGTAACAGAGTATATATACAAAATGAAATAATTTATATATAAAATAATTGCTCTAATCAATAACTTGCTTCTAGATACTTGGTTCATTTTCCTATTTTACTATAAATAGCACTTTAGAGAACATAAGGTTATGCAAATATATATTTTCAAGTAAACTGTTTTTGTTCTTGGGACAGAACCCAAGGAGTAGAACCTCTAAGCCATATGACAGTTCTGTTTTGATCATTTTGAGAAGTCACATACTATTTTTAAATATTGAACCAGATAACACTTTTACCAACAGTGAACAATGGTTCTTTTTTTTAATGATTTCCACACCCACATTGGTTATGTTTTATTTGATATAATTGTTTTTATTTTTGTGAAGTGATATTTGATTGTCAATTTTTAGGGAGGTGGTATCCAACTGGTGCTTATTCTTAACAATTCTTGAACACCTTGGTCATTGATTTAGTACAGAAATTCAAAGATGCTGTGATGCTGTGAATTACAGATAATATCCAATAAGTGCTTATGGGACTCAAGGACTATACCCAGCAATGTTCAAGCAATGGTATTGGGAGTCAAACCAGGCCAACCACATGCAAGATATATATCTTAATTCCTGTGTTACCTCACTTGCTTTTATTGTAATTTTGATTTGAATTATATCATTCTAACATCATACCTTTTAATTGAGTACCCCCTTCTTTGTGCACACTTATATTTTCACACCTCTTTAATTATAATGAACTCAGTTCTTAAGGTACAGACTGATCTCTTTTATATGTGGTTTATAAGAAACAGAACCTAAAAGCTATATACAGACAGAACATCCATATATCTTCCTTGAGAAAGTATCTATTATCTTCAACTTTTTTTTTTGTTTTGGTTTTTGGGCCACGCCTGGTAACTCCTGGCTATGCACTTAGAAATCGCTTCTGGCTTGGGGGACCATATGGGATGCCAGGAGATCAAACCACAGTCCGTCCTAGGCTAGCACAGGCAAAACATATGCCTTACCACTTGCACCACTGCTCCAGACCCTCCCCAACTATTATTTATGTATTACCATTTTGAGTGTTTATACATCTCAGAGACTACCCTTCTTTCAGATGTATCATATGCAAATATTTTCTCTCACTTAAAACTGATTTTTTTTAACTTTCTAGTTGTTAACCTGGACAAATTTTTATTTTATACAGTCTCACTTTTTATTTTCTATTTTTTCATCAATCAAAGTTAATTCACTGAATATACCTTTGTGTATTCTAGTCTAATATCAAGAACTTAACTAATTTTAATGCTATTTTGAGTATGTGGTAAAATACAATTTAATTCTTTATAATTTTTTTTTTTTTTGCCTTTTGGGCCATACCTGGTGACACTTAGGGGTAACTCCTGGCTATGTGATCAGAATGATTCCTGACTTGGGGTACCATATGGGCCACTGGGAATCAAACTGCAGTCCCTTCTAGGTTAGCATGTGCAAGGCAAATGCCCTACTGCTTGTGCCACTGTTCTTGCCCCAATTCTTTATAATCTTTAAAAGGTTCTGAACAGGGGCCGGAGAGATAGCATGGAGGTAGTGAGTTTGCCTTTCATGCAGAAAGATGGTGTTCAAATCCCGGCATCCCATTTGGTCCCCTGTGCCTGCCAGGGGTGATTTCTGAGTGTAGAGCCAGGAGTAACCCCTGAGCACTCCCAGTGTGACCCAAAAACCAAAAAAAAAAAAAAGTTTTGAACATCTCTTTTTTAAGAGGCATTTATTCTACCACTTAATGCATTTTGTTTTTCCTCATTAATCAATTGTCCAACATTGGAGAATTTATTTCTGGACTTTTAATTATATTCTCTTGGTCTAAAAATAAAGATTTAACTTAATATAAAAACTGGAAAGTTTTTTGGGCCAGAGTGGTGGCACAGTGGCAGGGTGCTAATGTAGGATGAATCATGGTTCGATCCCCCAGCATCCCATATGGTCTCCCAAGCCAGGAATGATTTTTGAGCACATAGCCAGGAGTAACCTGAGAGTCACCTGATGTGGTCCAAAAAGCAAACAAAACAAAACAAAACAAAAAAACTGTAAAATTTTATTCATTAATTACTATAGATTCCTAATATAGTTTAAAGTAAAAAAAATGCAATATGTTTGTAACTTTGTAATTCACAGTGCTTCAATAGAAACTAATAAAATATACAAAAAAATAGGTAAATGACTTACATCTAGTTTTCTTCCCATAATTTCTTTGGCTATTTGAGGAATTTTACAATTCCATACAGATTTTAGCTGTGTCTTTTCTTTGTTCTCAAAGAAAACCATTGGAGATTTGATAATGATTGTATTGAATATGTGTAATACTTAGGGTCTAATGCTTTTCAAAAAATAATATTAATTCTTCCAATTCATGAACAGAGAGTGGTTTCCTATTTATTGTGTCCTCTGCTATTTATAATTACTAGATATTTTGTGGCATAGTATTCCTTTTCTCCTAATTTGTTCTTTACTTACATGAATACAGAAGATATTTGCGTATTGGTTTTTAAAACTGGTTTTTAAATACTGCTTCTTTACCAATTGGCATTTTTTTTTTTTAAGTTTTTGGTTTTTGGGCCACACCCGGCAGTGCTCAGGGGTTACTCCTGGCTGTCTGCTCAGAACTAGCTCCTGGCAGGCACGGGGGACCATATGGGACACCGGGATTCGAACCAATGACCTTCTGCATGAAGGTTTTATGTTTCAAATGGTTTTGGGGAAAACCCCAACAATGCTTTTTGGAGCAGGGGCCATTCCTCCTGATGCTTGGTTCTCTGGCTGGTGGTTTAGCGCTAGCACTTGAGGATGTGATGTTGCTTCAGCCTGCCTGTGTCAGGGTCACCCCAATAGTGCTTGCTTGCATGCAAGCTTTCAGATTCATGACTGGTGATACTCAGTAATGCTCTCGTGACCATTTTTGTGCTCAAGGGCAACTCCTGGCTCTGCGTTCAGAAATTGCACCTAGCAGGCTCGGGGAAACATATAGGATGCTAGGAGAATGCCGGGAATCGAACCCGAATCTGTCCTGGGTTGGTTGCATGAAAGGCAAATGCACTATCACTGTGCTATCACATGATCATGCTGTGCCAGTAATTGAATCTGGGCCAAGAGTTTGCAAGAAATATGCTCTCAAGTCTATATTAGTTATCTGACCCTTAAAAGAATATTAATGAACTATTTAGATATATTATGCGTATTTTATTATTATTTATAAATAATAGTTAACTTATTTCCCAAGTTTTGGCTACTAGATGCAGACTTCCAATACTACGTTAAATAATACTAGAAAAAGTGAAAATCTTTGCATATGAATGATCTTTGAGGGAGAAGTTTTTTTTTTTTTCATCACGCTTGAAACTTTGTAGATCTGTTGAATATGGCCTTTACTATATTAAAATAAGTTCCTTGTATTCCCCTTTTGGTGGGAGCCCCCCCCCCCCCAGCAGAAACTACAGGGCAATTTGTGTGTGGTGCAAGGGATCAAATCTGGTTGGCCTCAATTATAGCAAACATCCTACCCATTGTACTATTGATCTAGAACTAGTGGGAGCTCTTCATCATAAATTGATATTGATTTTTTAAGGCCACATGTAGAAGTGCTTAGAATACTTTCATTTCTGTACTCATAGATGACTCTCAGGGCCCTTTTGCCATGCTGGGGATCAAAACTCTCAACTGCATGCAAAGCAAGCACCCTAACACCTTGGACTATCATTTCATCCTTTGGATGTTGAATTTTAAGACTTCCCTGTGTCTATCATGTGATAATATGATCTTATCGTTCTTTTGGTTAATATAGTGTGTTCTTTTAATATGCTTGTATATACAGAACCATTTTATTGTATCTTTAGAATAAATCCTACTCAATCTTGGTGTTATTTTTAATATTGTATTAGGTTTATTTAGAGCTTGTTGAAGATATTTGCATGTATTTCATTAGGGATTTTGTGACTTTTTTTTTCTTTTTAGCAATATTAGTGTCTGATTTTGATATTAATATAATATTAAGAAGCTACTTGAAGTAACTGTTTATTTGATATTCTGAAACAGCTTGAGAAAAGGCTAATCTGTTTTCTTTAAGGCTTTGTAGAAATTATTAGAGAACCCATTCCTAATTAGACTTAATTTATTTGTTTTGGGAAATAAACTTGATTACTGCTACAATTTTTTGGTCTTTTCAAGTTTCCTATTTTCTCCAGATTCAGTCTTAGGAGGTTAGATGATTCTTGGTTTTCAAATTTAGTAATAAAATTGCTTAGAGTAATAATCTCTTCTAATTATTTACATTTCTTGAGTATCTGTTGAATTTCTTTCCTTTATTTTTTGATACAGATTATTAGAGTTTTCTCTCTTCATTTTTGTTTTGAGTGTAGCTTTGCATTTGTAAATCTTGTTAGCTTTCTGTTTAAAATATACAACTCAGTTTCACTGAACCTTTGTATTGTTTAGAAATCTCTATTATTAATTTTTCTCTTACTTTATAAATTTCTTCACTTCTGTACAATTTTAATTTTTAATTAAATTTTATTAATTTAACACCATGGTTTACAGTATTTTGCTAATAATATAGTTATTGCTTGCAGTCAATGTTCCAGCACCAATCACACCACCAATGTAACATTCCCTCTATCATTGTCACATTTCCTAGCATTCCTAAAGCTTGTCCCTTTGCAGGTACAAATAATTTGCTTAGTATTGCTTAATACAACTATTATAATGAAACTATTGAAAAAAAGCTTCATTAAATGAAAATTTGTTAAGATTTCATATGTTCCAGTGTCTGAAGATTTTCTAAACTGTTTATTGCTAGTTGAGCATGCTGTTGGTTTTGTTTGTTGCGCTTATGTGATTTCTATTTTAGTTTCACATCTAATTTTGTGTATTTATGGTGAAGTTAGTATTAAAATTATGGAGGTGTCACACAGCCACATAAGAAGTCTTATGGTCCATAACTTCAAGGATCTGTGGGGCTGGGCCAATGAACTCATATAGTGATAGCGGTGGTTCATAAAGGTGGCTGCCAAGCCTACTAAAAAGTACAGAATGGGGAGATGACCTGGCTTGGCTTGGAAGAGTCCCTGGGGATGTCACTCACAAAACCAGCATACCTTGAGTTTTTTGACAGAGGAGTCTGCAGAGATGAGTGGAAAAGCAGTGAAGCTGGGCCATTATACTGGCAGCACTTGTAGAGTGGGTTTGTGCATGCAGCTCTCATGGCGGCCGGGTTCATGTCCTATCTCCCTCCTTCTGGACCCCAGTTCTTCACTTTTTAAAACTTTGTTTTTTGTTTGCTGATGTAAGTGTATTTAGAAGACTTGTTTTTTTTCTGTGTCACAAAGATTCTGTTAGTTGTGTCTTCATTCTTGTTTCTCTTAAAAAATCTTTCTGTTTTTCTTAACTAAATGATTATTTAACAGTATATTATTTTCTAAATTTTAGAGCTTTTCTGTTTTTCTTATTCTTTTTACCTTTATTTTTCTGTGATCTGAAAGATACTTGATACATCTTTTTTTTTTTTCATGACTTTTTGGATACTCATCTTGTGCTCAGCATAAGGTCTATTCATAAGGATGTTACATGTAAACTAGAAAAGATTATATGTTCAACTTGGGGGTGGAGAGCCTGCAAGATCCTGTCAGAAATACTCTAAAATTTCTCATTTATGACTCTTTTCTCTTTACTTATGTTTTGGCTAGTTGATTTGTCCAGAGAATAGTTGTGTATTTATGTCTTCCATGGCTTTTGTGTTGACATGGATAATTTTTCTCAGATCTATTAGCAGTTGCATTATGAACTTTATTACCTATTCATTTGGCAGACTATGTTAGCAACATTTAAATACTCATGACTTATTGACCTCTTAGAATTTTATTTTTGCTAATTATGAGATAAGGATGGTGATGATAATGATTTTTTATGCCTTCTCATTTCTGAATATTAGAATTCTACTTTGATGATATCTGTATATTAATAGTTTAGTATTTGTCCTAAGTAGTAAAATAAGCATGTTTAATATATCACACTTAATAAAACACATGTTAAACTTTAATATTAATGAGTTGATATTTTATCACTTTTCTTAAAATTTAATAGTGTTAACAATATATTTCCATTTGGTTCTATATATTCTTTATTTCATTATCATGTATCTTACTTCTACATATTTATGAACACCAAAATGCAATTTTCATTTTTCTTCAAATAAAGTTAAAGAAATTAAGGCATAAGGAAAACATTTTATGTACACATTTACTATTATGATACCATTAGTTCTCTAGAGTAGATCTAAGGTTCAATTTATTATGCTTATTTTCATTGTTCTCCTGTGTGAAGAACTTTCATTTTAGTGATTGTTTTTACAGTTAGTGTCTATTTGTAATAAATTATCTCAGTTTTCTTTCAGAAAAGTATCTTTATGATGATTTACTTATTTAAGACTTATTTTCTTCTGGCATAGACTATAACAGAAAAGAATAATTCTTTTTTATTTTTTGTTTTCAATGCTTTGAAGATGTCTTTCCACTGTATTCTATATTACTTTGTCTCTCTTAATGACTTATGATTTTTGCTAAACTTTGGTTTTCATAAATTTGACTATGATTTGTCTGGGTATAGTTTTCTTTCTTTTTTTTATAATATCTTTATTTAAACACCATGATTACAAACATGTTTGAAGTTGGGTTTTAGTCATAACAAATACAAACCCTTCACCAGAACAACCTTCTTGCCACCAATGCCCTCATTCCCTCCTCCCCCATCATGTCTGGGTTTAGCTTTCATTGTGTTAATTTTGTTTAGCAGTTGTTGAGACTCTGATTTCTGAATTTATATTTTTAGTGTACTTGTAGAAATGCCAGTCATATTAAAAAATTTTTATACCACAATAATTTTAGTCTCTTTGGATCTTCAATTATACATATATTAGTCTATCAAATATCTTCCTGAGGCCTTTTCAAATGTTAGTACTCTAATTTAAGTTAAAATATAATTCCTTTTGTTAGAATAAAAAAATGAAACTCAGTCTCTCTAAATAACAAATTTCTTTTTTTTTTGAGGGGGGGGTACACCCGGTGACACTCAGGGGTTACTCCTGGCTATGTGCTCAGAAATCTCTATGGTTTGGGGGACAATATGGGAAGTGGGGGATCAAACGACGGTCTGTCCTAGGCTAGCACATGCAAGGCAGATACCTTACCTCTAGCACCAGCACTCCTGAATAACAATTTTATATAGTTTTGAATTTTAGTCAACATGAATGTTTTACATTAAAACTAATAAGAAAATGTTGGGGCCAGTGCTGGAGGCAACTTCTGTCCTACAGTGCCAGTGGGATTTCCATGAATCCACTTCACAGAGAGTAGGTTGCATGGGTGGCAAAATATGAAATGAATGATAACCACACACAAATATTGTGTATGGGGACCTGCGTCTGTCTTCTGGCATTGATAAATTGATAAAGTTTAATCTTTAAGCAAGGGATTTTATAAAGGGTAAAGCCAGTCATAGGTATTGAGAAGAATGTTCACAATCACAAAGCAAAGTTTAACAGTAGATAATACTTAAGCTATGAGCTTGAGCTGTAAGAATTCTGAATTACAAAGGAGAAGATAACAACCCAAGGCAGCTCTTAACCAACTAATTTCAAATGCAAAATAAGGGATTATTAAGAAATAGAGGGGCCAAGTAGAGTGGCCGGAGAGATAGCATGGAGGTAAAGCATTTGCCTTGCAATGGAGAAGGTCGGTGGTTCAAATCCTGGCATCCCATATAGTCCTGAGCCTGCCAGGAGCGATTTCTGAGCGTAGAGTCAGGAGTAATCCCTGAGCACTGCCTGGTGTGACCCAAAACCCAAATAAAAAAAATAAAGAAGTAGAAAAAAATCTAGGAACATAATCTTCACTAAAATGAGCTCCATTGTTTTAGAGGTCAAGGAATGAGCTAAATCCCCTAAAGCTTATTTCCCATATTCTGAGAGAAGTCAATAGCCCAGAATCTGTATTCTGGCTACACCCTTGATTTCCAGAAACTAAGGCTGCAAGGACATATTTAAAAAAGAAAAAAAAATATTGTCTTTGATTTTGGTGCTAAATATTATCCAGAAAAGGGTTTTTCTTAGTAATCTTTGGTGCTGGAATTTGATTGAGGCCATATATTTGCCTGAGATTTTACAAAGAAGAGATAGCCAAATATGACAGAAAATGTAATTTACCTCTTTCGGAATTTTTCAACTATCCATGCAAGGAAAGAAGCGTCCACAGCGGGCCTTTTGAGAAACCTGTAGGGGTTATTTCAGCTCTCCACACCAGGGAAATCTGGGAATACATCTGGTGGGCTTTCTTAAGTTATGCATGGCATGGCAGGCCGGAGTGGTGGCGCAAGCCTTGCATGTGCTAACCTAGGATGGACCACGGTTTGATCCCAGGGCATTCCATATGGTCCTCAAGCCAGGAGCAATCAATTTCTGAGTGCATAGCCAGGAGTAACCCCTGAGTTTCACGGGTGTGGCCCATAAAACAAAAACAAAATACCTAATAAGAAAAAGTTCACAAATAAACCTAGCTCTTATAAACAAATGCCACAACTACATTGAAGATAGAAAAGAATTATCATTAAAAATAAAATTTTAGTACATTCAATTAGGTTATATTGATTTTATAGGACTATTAATTAATAATTTCAATTTTTGTTTATTATTGAAAGGTTAAATAAATATAATTTATGAAAAATTTATATAATCATAACATATATACATGAATATATAAAATTATAATAGGTTTAAATATTTTTTTGGCTTTGTTAAAAGTAAAAATAAGTAACTCTAGGTCTTTGACTTTGGCTTATAAATACCATTCTCCACCAAATGGAACCAGTCCTTCATTGGGACCAAGTCAGAAATGAGAAGATGATTCAACACATTTTCTTGGTCAGAAAGTAAGAAAGCATTCAAATTTAAATTTAAAATTGCAAAATGTCACAGTGGTCAACTTGAAAGAAAACCCACAGCCAAATATAAAGCAATTTGAATAAAAATGAAGACAATAACAGATTATAAAATAAAATTAAATTAAAAGATGAATTTATAGACAAATTTATTGAATCACCTTTATCAATTTATAGTTGTCTCACCTTCCTCACTTTCAAATGTCTGGTATAGAAAATATTACTGAAATATTTTTAAACTGATCCTCTTTAACTATACAAAGCACTTTACATAAACTTTATTTTGACAATCATCTTCTAATTCAATAATTTATATTTATTTAAGTATCATGGTTACAAAATATTTATAGTTGGGTTTCAGTCATCAAATGTACATTTTTGTAACTGATTTGTTTCCACTTATCCCTAATGTTACTTTTCTACAGACCACATTTTATTTATATTTATATTTATATATATGTTCTGTAGTTCAGTTCTTTGAAAAGTGTATAATTTAATATATGTATTTGTTAAATGTATAAGTAGGCTGAGGACTTTCATGGAAAGTGTTACTCTCTTTTTTGTGTGCTGTTAAGTAGTGTGTAGCTTTGTCTCTGTCCTGCTTTTCAAAAAATCCTGAGGTCTTTGTTTTTCAGGATAGTAATAAATGAGTTTTCTATCTTCACATAAAGTGAAAAGAGCTTTTTTTTTTTTGTATTCAGCATTATTTATTTATTTTTGGGGGTTTGGTATTGCCAGGCATTAAAGCAAGGCTGCATACATGCAAAGCAAGACCTCTACTATTGAACTACACACCCATCCCCTTTTGAATTGCTTATTTTTGTGGGAGTAAAGGCGGCCCACACAAAGCCATTCCTAGCTTTGTGTTCAGATATGACCCATCTCATTGCTTAAATATATGTAGTATCAGGTTTCAAACTGGGGTCAGTCACACACAAAGCAAGTGCACAGGCAAGGCAAGTACCTAATCTCATACTTATTCTCTGTCCCAGATATTTGTTATTCTAAGGTTCAATATCTAAAATAGCAGCATGTTTTGGCTTTTTGTGTGTGTTATGAGTGGGTATCAATCTTCACACTTTTGTTGTTTATAATGTGTTTCGGATCTAAGGAGGATATTACAAAGTGAAGTAATGGCTGGTGTTAATATAAAGGTAGAAACTGTTAATAGAATCAGACTCTTCCAGAGCACAATTAGATTATCCAGGCTATTCTATACATTTAACATTTCTAAAGGATAGGAAAAAGCTTATTTTACTTACTTTTGGGAATTAAAAAGACAGATTTTCTACTTATTGCTCACCATACTAGCATGTACTTACATATATATTTATATTTATTTATACATTATCATATAATAATATATATTACATATTACATATATTAAAAACTATTATATATATTTGCTTTTTCGGCAATACTTTGTGGTGCTCTGGGCTTATTCCTGGCTCTGAATTTATGAATTGTTACTCCCCCTCCCCCATTCTTTCTTTGTAACCTTACCTGATAGTAAGATCTGCCCATTTCTGGGAGGGGTTTTTGGGAGATATCAAGAGGTTTGCCTCAGGGGCAGGAAGGGGATTTTGGAGGAGGGATGAAGAGAGATTCAGCAAGGAAGAAGCAGGAGGAGAGGAGATGGCTGAAAGAGGTTGACATGTCAGGGCTGACTATGAACCCAGCATAAAAGGTTTAAGCTTAGGAGCCACTTCTGTTGGCTAGGGCCTGAATAAAGCTGATGTCTCCTGAAACCTGACTGTCTGTGGACCATTTCCTCGTGGCTATCCTGACCCTGCAGACCCGTCAGCTTAAGGCCTGGGTTGGAGGAGAAAGGCCTCTCACCCTCTATCTCCATCCATCCATCACCATCCAGCCCCATCCAGGACTGTTATTCTACAAGAATTACTCCTAGTGGGCTCTAAGGATCATGCAGAGTTCAAGGATCAAGCTTTGGTTGGTCACATGTAAGACAAGCACCTTGCCATTTGTAGTATATCTCCAGTCAGTCTCTAATGTGTATTTTTAAAGAAAAACAGTTTTTAAAGAGTAAGAATATAAATAAATAAATACAAAACAGACAATTCAAGAATGTACTTACTTTACAGAATAAATTTAAATAAAAATCACTATGCAATTATTTTGCATTAAAAACATCTAATATCTTAAAAATAAATACATTTTAAAATTAGTTAAATCCTTTCATGGGTAGTTTTAAATTGCAGCATACACTTGTATAAACACTTTGTAATTAAATAATCTATATATATGCAGGTTAATTTTGTTCAGGTACATGAAGGATATTAAGATAACAGTACACTCATTGCTTTTAAGGAGCTTAAAATCTACTTGAGCTATTAAGGCTGACATAAATAATGTTAAATTTAACTTTATTTTCTTTTGATTCAAGTTGTTCTTAATAGAAACAAGATATTAATCCTTTATATAAAAAAGACAAGTATATATCCTTAGGTAATTCTAGAATAATAGTGTTCCTTGTAACTGGAAGAGAAAGGATCAAAGCTTTGTGAAGAGGCACATATGAATAGTCCTTTAAAAGTTAGGTTTGTTATCAAAAATAGGGTAAAAGTGATTTATGATGAGAGAAGTGATGTTTTTAGGTACCAGTGTGATTTTTAGAGAAAATATATCAATTAAAAATATAGTTCTCAAAATTGGGAGAAGTTCCTCCAAAATCTAGGTCTGAAAGTCATCTGGGAGTGAGCAATAAAAGCAGAAAGAAAGATATAGAAATTTGGAGTAATAGCTGAGCACAGGGATTAAAAAGAAAAAGAGAAAATGAAAATCAGAAAGACAGGGTAGCAGTTATAAGAAAGATTTATTTCTGCATACAGAGATTGCAGTTTTAAGGAAGATATATTTGGAACTCCAGAGAAAAGGAATACAAGAACATAAATAGGAAGTCCTTGGTAGCCTATTAGCATTCAGGGAAGAGATGTCAGTATTCAAGGATTAAGAAGTCACACAATGGCTAATGTTCCATTGATTTCAACCTAAATTTGTAATTTTTGGAGTCTATACTGGTTCTATATGGTATTTACAATACAAAATTGTTATTAGCATTAAAGATTTTTTTCCTTTGGGGGTAACACCTGTTGACACTTAGGAGTTACTTCAGGCTATGTGCTCAGAAATCACTCCTGGCTTGGGGACCATATGGGACATTGGGGAATTGAACTTCAGTTTGTCCTAGGTTAGCCACATGCAAGGCTCTACTGCTGCACCACCATTTCGGTTCCGGTCCTATAAAATATTTAAACTTAATTATTTACCTTCACTAAATAAACTAAAAATTATAAACATCTGGCAGCTCTGGGTATGCAATTTTTTTTCATAATAACAAAAATCTTTGAAATCCTCAGGTTATTTTGACCTAAGACCATTTATCCCTTCCTAAATATTTATACCCAACTCATTTTTATTAATTTTAAGAACCTGAAATAATTTGGCATTTTGACATCTATAGAAAAGCTTGGATGCATGACACAAGAAAGTCCTACTGTTTATGCATTAGTAAGACTGTGATAAAACCCCAATTTCTGTTTATAAAAAAGGCTCCCAGTGAAGCCAGAAAGACAAAACAAAGGACTGAAGTGTAAGTTTTGCTTTTGGGAGGACAGGGCACCAAGCACCACCCCAGAGAACAGAGCCAGAAGTCCTTGAGAAATTCTGAATGTTGCCCAAACAAACTTACAAATAAAAAATCTGTCTGATGTTGAAATTATACATAAGTTATATATATGAAGTTGTATAATGAGTTCTCTTAAAGGTTTTATGACTGAACCCTAACTACTACAAACATGTTTGTAACCATGGTGCTTAAATAAAGATATCATTAAAAAATAAAGTTTTTGTTTCTACCCATAAATTAAAGATATAGTACTTTTCACATTAAATTAAAAATTACTATATTAAAGAATTTATTGGGTCCCTGAATATATTATTACTTTGTAGAAGTACTCTGTATAAAAAATTTGGAACATTCTATAACCAGAAATATTGTTGAAATAAGGTCTTGTATTATATAGGACATAGCTACTTTTCATAAGAAATCACATAATTCTTTTGTGCACATAATTCACCTGTGCAGACCAGTAAAGCTCAGATTGATTGGTTTAACATTTCAGTTTAGTGGGTGGCTACAACTTCAGTTTAGATTAAGAATTAAGTTTTGGTGTGTTCTAGAATAGATAATTCCACTTCTGGCCTCTTATTTATTTTTATTTATTTATTTTTTTTTTTTGGTTTTTGGGCCACACCCGGTAACACTCAGGGGCTACTCCTGGCTATGTGCTCAGAAGTTGCTCCTGGCTTGGGGGACCATATGGGACACCGGGGGATCGAACCGCGGTCCGTCCAAGGCTAGCGCAGGCAAGGCAGGCACCTTACCTTTAGCGCCACTGCCCGGCCCCTTATTTATTTTTTTAATAGTTCATAGTTTTATTTAAGTGAGATAACGCAAATAAAATAACTATCATTCTGTAAACAGAAACTAGGCTATTATAATTTTTATTAAGTATTTCTATTGTTGTTTGTTGTTATTACTACTGTTGTTAGTGTGAAAAGTGTTCAGGAATATCAGGACTGATAAAGTTTGCAGAAGTATCTGATCAATATGTACTAAGGTTCTTTCATCACCACTAGGTTGTGATCAAGCTGAACCTGAGCTCTACTTGGTATAATCAGTTTGGAAATTAATCCCTGTCACCCAGATTTGAGGAGCCATGGTTCTCATGTTCAGGAGAGGTTCTACTTTTTCTCAAATAGAAGAAGAGGTCAATCCAAACCTCTCCTTGATACCCAGATCTTTGGCTTCATTACAGAAAATAATTTTAGAAGGAAGCATATAGTAAAGCAAAGGAAAGTAAAGATTTAACATAGGCTCTGAGAAAGATAATTTGGGGAAACTCAACAAAGAGCTTCCCATAGGAATCTAGGTATTTTAAGTTATTTCTCTAAGAGTAGGGGTGGATATTCATCATAAAAGAAGACTTTGCCAAGAAAATTCGACTTCTTGAATGGAGATTAGATTTCTCACATTGGAATCATTCTCCCTTTATGTCATGTATGGTAATTTTGGAACTTTTATGTGTTACATGCATTATGGAAAAGGAATAAATTTTGTAAATTTTATTATAATCATATTATGAAGAAGTAAAGTTTAATTATAGAAATCTTCTGTCTGTCATTTTGTAAAATAATTTTTAGTTGAATCACCATAGATACAATTACAAAGTGGTTCATGATTGAGTTTTAAAGTCACACACTCATCCATACATCAGTAAACATTTCCCACCATGAATGTCTTATTTCCATCCTGCCCTCCCCGCTTCACTCCCCTTGCCTACCTCTATAGCAGACATTTTTCTTCTTTCTCTCTCTCTCACTCTTCTTTTAATCTCCTCACTTCAAAGTCATTCATCCATGTGACTTCTATGATTTTTTGTGGTCAGAATGTGATGTCAGGAATGATCAAAGGGAAATATCACAAGATCCAAATGAAATATTATTTTCTTTACTAGTCTGCTTTACTCCTTCCTGTTCAGTGTTTTTATATTGTTTACTTGGAACATGAAAATAAATTTCTAGTTTTGGAATGAGAGGGTATAAATGAATCATAGAAGCAAAGATAAAATTGTTCTTTCTACTATTCAAAGTAACAGGAAGTTACCAATTATATAAATAAATAATGGTGGTACATAAAGTTAAAGAAAGATAGTCAACATCTTGAGATTTTGAGAATCTATTTTGGACATCAACTAGAAACAGATTGGAAAATTATAGTCAGAACATTTAATGTAACTGTAAAATGATTGATATGGAGGAAGGGATTCAATAAAATATAGCTAGTATTATCTCCATAACTTATTTTTCTTTTTTTTTCTATTTTAATAAGGATCACATCTAATGGTACTGGATGCTGGGGGCACTTCTAGTAATGATACTTGGCTTAGCAGTCTGGTCATAACAATTACCTAATATCTGAACTAGGTAATTGTTTGTTGCTCAGTAGCCCTTCGGGCTATACAAAGAATATTTGTTGGGGGACACAGAACTTTGATCTAGTTCTTTATAGGCAATGCTTTTATACTAGAGCTATATTCACAATTAATCATCTTTTCTTTTTTTCCCCTTTCTGTTGATTCAATAACAGGGAGACATATATACTTGGCTTCAGGCCTTGCACAATCTTGTGGCAAAAAATCACAGATAGCAGTGCCACTATGATAGTGATCATCAACTTATGAAATGATGTTGAAGGTAAAAGGTGCCAAAGGAAAAATATTTTATGTCCAAGAACATAACCTACCACATAAACCACTCCAAATACATATTTTAGAGTATTAAAGTGAAATTCATTTTGCTAAATATTGCCCCACTCCATATAGGTAGGTAAAAATAAGTGATTGTATTTAATCTCTTGAGTCTAAAAACTGCTATTTTTTCTTTCTTTTTTGAAGGTGTAAGTACCCAGTTTCCCGAGACAGTCTGATGCTGGGATTAAATTGAGATCCTACATGTAAACTATGTATTTCAGTTCTTTGTGATATTTTTACTGGCTCTATGATATTTCTTTTTGAGCATGAGGTCTTTCTTTTTTTGATTATAATATTTATTTTAATCATAGTGGCTTACATATCATTGACGATAATATTTTAGGTACATATTAACATAAAAACAGGGAAGTTCCCATCACCGAATTGTCCTCCCTCCACCTCCGCTCCAGTCCTACCTCCCATATCCTCCTCCCTTACCCCAGGGGCTGCTAGAATAAGTGGTCCCCTATGTGCCTAGCTTACTACTTAGAGGTCCTACATCTGTTTGTTTGGTCTTGGTACCTCTCTTATTTCCCAATTAGGGACTAAATAGTTCAAGTTATGTGGTTTTGTTTGAAGAAGAGAAAGGTACTAAACTGGGGAAAAAATGGCGGAGTCCTTCTGGAGGCCTTCATCCTAGGTTTGAGAGACGAAGGGGAAAAGGAGGGTGAAACACCAGAATAGTACAAAAAGAAGTGTCAAGTAAAATATCCAGTGAGCACTCAAACAATAAAGATAAGCACCACATAAAGGCCATGGTCTTGAGATAAAAAACATCGCAGAGCACATAAAGGAAGAAAAGAAAAGAAGAAAAAAATAACCAAATATAAATGGAGACAACAACTTCAATAACCACACCAAAACAAATAAATCGGCAAAAACTAGATAAATAAAATTAAAAAAAATTGTGCTTTTGCCTTTTTTTTTTCTTTTTTCTTCCCTCCTGCACAGGCACAGTAAATATTGGGGTCATTCGAGAAGGAATTCCCTTGGCCTAAGAGATACAGGGTTTCTCCACCCTTGAAGTATATTGTCATGGGATTATCTATAGACTCCTGTCAGGTTCATTTACTCTCCTCTTGGTGCTTTTGTGTTGTATGGAAGACTTCTGCCCCGTCCTGGGTGATAAAATCAGACCTCTGTATCTAGAGATCTCGGTGTCTGCATAGGTCAGGGATTGGAACTTATGATGAAGTCTTTCTTTGTGGTTCTAGAAGTTCTGTTCCCTCAGTGTCATTTTAATCCTTCTTCTGTGGTTGGTGGTCTTGGTCTTTGCACTGATCCTAGGGTGGGGCCTGAGATAGCGTCTTTTGTTATGTTTCCAGAAGACCCATTCCGTTGCAAATTGTCTCAGACAGACCTTTGGAACTAGAGGTCATGGTTGTTGTGCAGGTCATAGCTCAATCCCTAGACTAGGTCTTTTTTATTGGTCCCAGGATACATACAGTTAGGTCATGGTTCTATCAGCCAGTCATCTGTAAATAGCGATCTTGGCATTTGGACAGACCAAAGGGTGACAGGTCTTCTGATTTTGTCTTATCGTTAGCTAGTGAGGTAGGATAACCTGCTCTTAGGTCAAGTTGTTCCCAGTTTCCTCTTTATCAGGATATCATATTAGAGCTGGCACTTGTTGGTGTCCTCCTTACCAACCCTTCCTAACTTGGACTGTTACTTGAAACTGGACTTAGCACTAAAAGTATCCTCAATGCAAGAACTCCTCCCAAGACCTCCCTGCCACAAAGCTTTTGCCATTCTCAAGAGGGTCAGGTTGTGTGATGAAAAGGCCCCCGGGAACCCACAAGAAAACCTCAAAAGACAATGGGGAAACCTATTCTTCCATCATAAGTATAAGACCTGTATTACACTACCTCTTTACCTGCTTTTCCTCTAATGTGAAGTAGTCTCTTGCATCACTTTGCTCCTTTAATTACTTTTTTACCTCATTTTTTAAAATCTTTTTTCTTTTTATATGTATACGTGAGCACATGTATTTTTATTTCTATTTTTATCTTTTTTGGGTGTGTGTCCTATTTTTGTTTTCTTCTCTTTCCACCTTCAAATGCACTGGCAATACAATGTAGCACCATTTCTCCCTGCAAAGGCACACTAAAAAAAGGGGATCTTAAGTATAAAAAACGAGCTCTTATCTACTAGGGATAAGAACTCATACTTGTTTACAATACAGGGGTATCTCCCACCTTGAAAATATGTCAAATGGACCCAACTTAGACCCCAGGTGATTAGACACCAACCATCCAGCCTTGAACTCTGGATCACAGACATAGAAATGACACAGTTCTTCACAACATCCACAAGAAACAAATCCCATTCGGGACAGCATGAGGTCTTTCAAGCCTGCCACTCCCTACGCACACACAACAGTGACTCTGCTGTAGCTGAAAGAAATGTCAAACTCACCTGTGTAAATGTGGGTATCCTTTGAAAATAAATATTTATTTTAACACCTTTACTTTTCTCAACTTGGGATGGTGGATGTACTTCTCTGTTTGGTGTGATAATAAATACAGGCAACAGTGATTTCAGCATATGCTTAATCAACAGTTTTATTCCATTGGTCTCAGTGTGGCTCTTATTGTGTTTTTTTCTAAAGCACTAGGGGACTATAAAATATGTTATTCTATAGGTTTCAAGAAGTGGAACAAACATTTAGGTTATTGTCAACAACCCAAGGATAAGAAAACATTTAACAGGTTATCTGAAGTAGATTGACAGAAGCCTTGAGAACAAACAACCTTGAATTTGGCTTCCTTCCTGTGATTCCTTCAATTTATCTCAGTGAGGCTCTTATTGTGTGTGCGTGTGTGTGTGTGTGTGTGTGTGTGTTTTAATGCACTAGAAACAAAGATATTCTACATTTTGTGCTACTTCAGTGGAAATATAATTGGGGAGTTATTTGCTTGAACCATTAGTATTTCTCTACCTATACTTTTTCTGATAATATTCCTTCTAGTTTTTATTATAGTTTACAGTGAAATGTTAATATTAATTATAGATTTAACAGTGAAATACTTAAACATGGTACTTGAGTTGACCCAAAGTGCTCCATACACTAAATTATTTGTCTTTCTTCTCTGTTGCTGAACCCTGCCAAAACTAAATTATTTGAGTCTTGTTATTTCCCTCCTACACCTCTGAGACTCATTAGATTATGTGTTTTGAGTGACTGCAATGTAATTATAAGAATTTGAGTCCTTGCTCTACAAGAAGTTTTCTGGAAGATTTTCAAGGGCTTGTATAACCTTTAGTACCTGTTGAGAACAGAAAAATGTTATTTTCATCTTTAAACATTAATTTATAAAGAATATCAACCAGTAAAATATTAGAAGGGATTATAAAAAATGTATGAAGAATGAGAGAATGAGAGAAGTTCTACAGCAGTGAGCAAGGCACAATTTCTATTGACTTTGAGTATCAAGGAAGTGGTTTGTTAACTTAACAAAGTGAGCTTCTAATTTTAGTCCATTCAAAATCTTATTTCCAAAGAAGTGCCATGAGTTGTGTCATTTTACATACATTCTACATAGACTGTATATGTCTCCTTGGGGGCATGGGCATGGTATAACTCTGTACTACCAAAGCAGATGCACACAGTAAGAGCCTCATTACTCAAACTGGAATCAATCACTGATTGAGCTCTTTGTCTTCTGAATCCCCTGTTATACTACATGGCATCATATTAATCTCAGATTTATCAGAATATAGAAGACTGACTATATGGTTTCTTATATAAGTATTTCTGGAAATTTCTCAAGTAAAGGAGCTAGCCATTCTTTTTATTCACAGGAGGCCATTTTCTTATTTATTCTTCCATACAGGTAGATATTTATTTCTATAATTTAATATTTTGTTATTTATGTTTTACTTTTTTCAAAATATAAAAATTATAACATTGCTTCTGCTCCAAAGATCTCTAACGGGAGAGATGAAAACAATGTATAATTTTTAAATACAACATTCACTCCAAATGATAGAAAAACTGTAGAAGTAGAAAGCATCTACAATATTATAGAATCAAAATCTAAATTTAGTTTTATAGTTTTACTCCATCTACAATCTGCATGAGTTCATTTCTCTTTAAATTCTATCAAAAAAGAATAGGGAAATTTTACTCATTCATAATTAATGTTAGTACCTAAGGCTGATTAGCAGATTTGTGAAAAAGTCTCCCCACTCAAATGAGAGTTAGCAGTAATATTCTATAGAATATTAAATAGAATTTAATTTCTTGTTTTTGGCCTATAGTATATTCAAAAATTTCTCTTCATTACTGGGCATTAATGTGGAGGGTCATTATTAGGAAAGCTGTTGAATGCCAATTTTGAAAAAGCTCCCAGATAGTCTTTTAAGTCTTTCCCTTTTTCTTTAAGAAAAAAAAAACTTAATGAGCATTTATCTTGTAACCAAAAATTTTAAGAACTTTAAGTCTAAATTTTATTTATACTTTCAAGTCAAGAACCCTACCATAATTTTATAGATTTCTTAGTAAAAGGCAAAGAACTGTAATAGCAACAATCAAACAGAATTTGCATGATCCACTTAATATCTAAGTTTATTTATTATTGTTATTATTAATTTATTTTACTTTTTTTGAGGTACCATGTTTAATATGTTAGTAATAGTTTTCTACATACATCATTCCAACACCACAGTTAACATTAGAGGGCCCACTTTCCTTCACCAATGTCCCAAAAATCACTTCTCTACTCTTCCCCTACTCCCATCACTCCCAAGATCCCCTTTCAAATTCTTGTCTTTAGACATTTGTTTATCCCTTAATATTTTTCTTTGGTTACCGCATAGGAGAAAGATCATTTTGTACCTCTGATTGATTTCACTCATTATGATATCCTATAGTTACATTGTATAGTAGAAAATTGCATAATTTCAATGTTTTCTACCTTTGTGTGCATATACATATAAATATATCATATTTAGTCATAATTTCTTTATTTAGTTCTCTGTTCACAAACACTTTAGTTGTTTGTAGTTATGTTGGTTATTTTGAGTACAGCTTCACTGAATACAGAAACTCTTCTTTGGAAATAATTATTGGGGCTCTTGGGGATAGAGGCTGGGAAATAGGAAGTAGAATTTCCAGGTTATATGTAATCTCCAATTTAATTTTGAGGTGTTTCATCTTGGGTCACACCTAGTGGTGCCCAGGACTTATTATTACCTTAGCATTTATGTATCACTTCTAGAGTTGTAAGGGAAATTTCCGAGATGCCGGAGATCACTGGATTAACCCTATATAAAATAAGTGACTTACCTATATATTATCCTAATGACTACTCAATCAATTTTTGAAAAGTTTCCATATTGTTTTTCTAAGTTTTGAATAATTCAACATACTTACTAAATGTGTGAGGTTTTTTGTGATCCATATCCATGCCAGCACTAACGTTTTTTGTTCTTTTTAGTTGTGCCAATCTCAACAAGTACAAGATGATACCTTGTTGATTTGATTTACATTTCTATTATGATAAATAATGGCAAGCATTTTTTTCATTTATTTTTCTTCTTTAAAGAAATGTATATTTAATTCTACCTGTATCTTGATGGGGTTGTTTATATTTTGTCACTACATTTTGTGTTTTACATATAAACATATATTTCTCTTTTATTTTCTGGGTAACTTCATTTTCAATTAAGTTGCATCAAACTGCAAGATTTCATCTTTTCTCATAGTTTAGAAGTGTTCCATTAGATATATGATTATATACATACATACATATCTATATATACAGAGTTTATAGTATATAAATCTTTATATTTCTCAGTCTATTTATCTGATTAATTGTTGTTGGGTGGTTGAGTTGTTTCCAGATCTTCAGTATTTTAAATAATGCCATGATGAATCTAGTAGGTGTATGTCATTTGGATTAGTATTTTTATTTTCTTCAGATATTTTCTCAGAAGTGAAATTGTTGAGTTAAATATAAATTCTATACTTAATGTTTTGAGAAGTTTTCAAACTGTTTTCTAAAGTGATTGAACTCTGAGTATTACTTTTCTACAACATCCTCTCTACTACTTATTGCTTCTGGTCATTTTGATACAGAGAATTTTTTGTTTGTTTGTTTGTTTTGGGGCCACAGCCGGTGATGCTCAGGGGTTACTCCTGGCTATGAGCTCAGAAAGTGCTCCTGACTTGGAGGACCATATAGGACGCCGGGATCAAACTGAGGTCCATCCTGGGTCAGCTGAGTGCAAGACAAATGCCCTACCGCTGCACTATCACTCCGGCCCCCAGAGCTTTTTTTTCTTTCCTGGTGTGAATGATAATGGGATTGCTGTTTTGGTTTGTATTTACTTTGTAATCAGTAAAGATTAACATTTATTATACTTGTTAGAAAACAAAGGTTAATTAAAAATAGATTAAAGACTTTTATATCAAATATTTCTCTATAAAATATATTGAGGAAAACATAAGCAGGACTTTCCAAGATCTTGACCTTACATCAAATTAGTCTTCAGTGTTCTGTTCTCAGTGGTGAAGAAAAAAACAGTTGAAATAATGTAACTGTATCAAAGTAAAAACTTCTGCACTGCAAAAGAAATAAGACCTAAAATTAAAAGATGCTCTACCAATTGGGAAAAATTATTTATATTCCATATATTAAAGGGATAATATTCAAGATATGAAATGTATTCTTAGAACTCATCAACAAAAATAAACAACCCTACTGAAAAAAACAGGGAAAGAAGATGAGCAAACATTTCCTCAAAGAAGTCATACAGATAAACTTGTCTAGAAATAAGTATTCCTTCCATTCTAAGTTATTTTCTTTGTTGGCAATACAAAAATGTGTGACATCATACAGTCTTGTTCCTATACTGACAATAGCAATATATAATACTATTAATTCAGGTCTTAGACATTTTAATGTCCATGTTAAAAGTTTTATGAATATTGGAATACACAATGAATAAGCAAGTAAGTATTGATTTTCTTCATTTTCTGTTTCTTGTTTATTAGCTAACAGGTTGCAGCAAAATGAAGGAAGATGCTTCATGTACTAAGCAAAACAAAGACAATCAGTATTTTGAAAATGAAACTGATGACAAGATCAGTGTAAGTGTTAAAATTTTCTGTTTTGTGTTACATGACTAAAATGTATTATTTTCCTCTTTGAACTATAACCCAATTTCTGCTTCTGACTTGATCAACATATTGAATTTCCATGCTCCTCAATTAACATTGACGCTATCATACTGAGTATTGTACGTGTTCATTAGAGGACTTTTCTATTTTCTGACATATTCTTTTAAATTATTGATGATCACGGAATAATTTTATAAATTACCTTTCCCACTCATCTGTCTACTCACATTACTCTTGGGGAGAGGTTTTCAATTTTTCTCTTAGATACTGGAGAGAATATCTGAATAGTACTTTTCAACCTTATAATTTAGTTATCAATTGCATATTTACTAGAGAGGGACTAAAAAAAAAACAATAGGGTAATTGTAAAGAGACTGGAGTGTTTTATAGGTTGAAACCAGTGACTTTAATCCAAAAAATAGTGTATATTTTCAAGTGCAAATTTATATTTAGTAGCTTTATATTTCAATTATTTATCAGTTGTCATAAATGAACCTTATTTATTATAGTGTGTTGATATACATTCTCCATTTATCGAAAGACACTAAATCAGGGGTCTTCAAACTTTTTAAAGTGGGGGCTGGAATATGGTCCCTTAGAGAGCTGGAGGGCTGACTATATGAGCTACTAATTCCTACTCACACTGCACATATCTTATATAAATAAAATGAAAACCATTTATAAATAAACAGATCACGCACCAGTATTTTAATGGGAACTGTGGGCCTGCTTTTGGCTAATGAGATGGTCAATGTCTGGTTCCATATTTGTCACTGCCAGCCATAACAAGTGATGCAAGTGGGCATCAGTTAATCTTGATCTGGTTGGAGATTTCAGATGTTTCATTCTTGAAAAAGTCTGTTCACAGGCATAAGTGCACCAAAGATGGTTACCATTTTGAGTGCATGGTTCCTGATATTTGGATATGTCTCAGAGGGGAGAGATGCATAGAAATTCAAAAGGTTACTTGACTTAAATTGTAAGGACATTTTCAATCTCAACAGAAAATGGGTTACAAAAAAGCTGTATGTCCTGTTCATGGAGATGAAGCTCTTTGAATTTAAATTGAAACTCCTTTTGCAACAATTCTAGTGAAGCTACCAGACATGTTTCCTTTGGGAATGCAACCAATGGTTTTTCTGCTGACAGGTTTTGAGTTGTTGGGAGATGACTGAAGTTTTCCTCCTGTACTTGTTTGATGAGAAGGCCTAATTTTACTTCAAATGCTTTCACATGCGATGCCATATCACAGATGAGCTTCCCCTTGCCTTAAAGTTGCACATTGAAACTGTTGAGTAGCTCTGTTATATCTGTCAGAAAGGCAAGGTGCCATTTCCATTCTGCATCATTGAGCTCTGGTACTTCTTGGATTTTTGAAAGTATAAAAGCTGTAATCTGCAGAAGTAAGTCATAGAAACGTTTCAATGCTCTCCCTCTACTCAGCCAATGAACTTCTGTGTGGTACAGAACATCTTAATGGGCAACATTTACCTCAGATAGAAATTCCTGAAATTGTCTGTGTTTTAGTGCATGAGTTCTAATGTAATTAACACAAGATACCACAATTTTTATAACAGAGTCCCACCTCCGTGATTTACAACATAGCGCATGTTGTTGGATGAGGATGGTTATGTTTGTCCATCTCTTGTGTAATGTGAGCAATTACTCCTCTCTTAGACCCCACCATGCTAGGAGCACCATCAGTTGTTACACTGACTAGTTTAACCCAGTCCAGCTCCAAACCATTCACAGTTTGGCAAACCTTTTCAAATGTATCCACTCCTGTGGTTGTACCTTTGATACATTGCAGAGCAGCAAGCTCTTCTGTGACTTCAAAATACTCATTTGTCTCATGTATATAAATGAGAAGTTGGGCAGAATCACGAACATCATTGCTTTCGTCGAGTGCCAAGGAAAAATAGCAAAGTTTCTTTGCAGAGTTTTGCAAATGGTGCAGCAAATTTTCTCCCATTTCTTCAATCCTTCGTGTCATTGTAACTCCTGAAAGGCTCACTGTACTAAATAAATCGGCCTTCTCTGGACACATCTCTTTGGCAACAGAAATAAGGCATTCTTTAACAAATTCTCCCTCCACAAATGGTTTGCCATTGCATGCTATTAGCTTGGCAACTTGAAAACTTGCCCGCAGTAAGGAAGTATTTAACTGCTTCTGCTTCACAAAAGTATTTTGCTGAGTTGTCAGTGTATGTTTCAGTTGTAAATTTTATCTTTTCTCACTTCTCCAACCAAACAATCATATTTATCTTTATGTTGAGTTTGATAGTGGCATCACAAATTGTATTCTTTGAACACAGCAACTATATTCTGCCACACAGCTTTTTCTTTGTACCGCATAATAAAGTAATCGTAAGTCCACTGTTCTTTGAATATCCTACACTCGCCGTCAATTTTTCTTTTTCTTGACATCATTGTTTCCTAGGGATTCCAAACTGATATTAGTGAAATACAAATATGTGTGTATATATACACAGAGTGTATGAACCCCCATTAGTCCCTGATGTGAACACTTACCCCTTGCAGGCTTTTCTAAGCAGACCAGCTCAGTACCTGATAGTTTAGTTATATCTCCCTATATAGTGCCCAAATTGATATGTTCGGAATCAGCATGTGAACACTGAAAAGGAATTGTAAAATGCATATAAAAATTTCAATGTAACCCCTTTAAAATGCTTCAGCATCGAACCCCTAATTTTCCACACGGGCAATTCAGCACCGAACCCCTAACCTCCCAACCACTGCCCACCCCTTAACTTTGATTTCAGTACTGAATGCCTCACCACCCCCAAAAAGAAATTTTCATATGAGCCACCCACAGCCAATTGGGCAGAACCCCCCATCTGGCAAAACATTTATTTCTATGGCACTTTTGACTGACCTTTGGTAGTGAAGGGAGCGGAGGAAAACCTCACTGACAGGCAGGCAAAGCACACAGACACCACATTGCCTGAGGATGGAACAGGCACCTTTTTACATCACATAGTCACCCACATGTGGTACTCCTTGTCACGCGGTATCTGGCGCCCTCCAGTGACGTCATCAGCAATGCGCGTGCCAAGTGCCAGGCGTAAAGGCGCATCAGTGTCCCTCTCAACACCGCCCTCACGCCCACCCTCCCAGCACAGAACATGCCGTGGGTGGAGGCGGTTGACTTCATCCCTGAGAAACCTTGACACTGAGTGTATATGCTGGCAGGTATCTTGGCAACCAAACAGCGCTCACTGCTGGCGGGCTGGATCAGACTCCTCTGCGGGCTGCATGTGGCCCGCGGGCTGTAGTTTGAAGACCCCTGCACTAAATAGAATCATGAAAACATTATTTTTTGTGTGTGTACTAAGTATTTTAAAAACACTTAAATTATGTTTGTAAATTACGTAAAAGAAATCATATTTAAGGTTTATTGAAATAAATCATTGCATTTAGTCTTCTAAATATCCTGTTTACAACCAGAGTTTTCATTCTTGATCCATAGGTTTTCAAACTGCTTTTAATGCAAGCTGAAATTTATACTGATACTTTGTAATGGGAAATGTTCGTGAAGGAATAATTTCTTTGTGTGTAACTTGGATTGATCTCCTGGAATTGTTGGATTAATCCTCCTACAGTTTGACTTGGAATTTGGACAGATTTCTGGTTCAGATTCAGTTACGAATTTTGATGTATGTTTTATTTTGTCATTCTCTGTTGCTCTCAGAACTCTCTTCTAATTTTGTATTCAGGAATCACCCCTGGTAGGACTCAGGGAACTGTAACAGGTGCTGGGGATAGAACCTGGGCATCTATGTAAGACAAATGTTTGGCTCTGTGTGCTATTTCTCCAGCCCTGAATTTTGATTATTATAATTAAAATAAGAAAATTATGTAGTTTTTGTGATACTAATAAGGAAATCATGGGATATAATGCTAAATTTAGAGATCTTTTTTATATATAGTTCTATAAGATTATTGTCTTTTCTGCTTAAAGGTATTTTATATAACTTAGAGGTATTATTAAGACTATTTGAGAATATCATATTATGTTGAATGTATTAATAGGAAAGTAAGGAAACTATCTAGTTTAGCTTGAGTATTGTTTTAAAGGGGCAACTGATGATGAATTTATAGGATACTTATGAATTTTAGAATACAAAATTTTAAACTACTTAGTTATCCAGGAGAATAATTTTTGTTTGTTTCCTAGAAATAATGTTATCAGATTTAACTAGTGTTAAAATATTGCAACTTGTCAAGTGCTAGATTAAGTAAGTAAATTAAGTAAATTAGTGTTGATAAATATATTTAAGAAATTGATTTTTTTTTCTGTTGATGGGGGTATAGGGTTCAGGGACTCAATGGTTATTCTCTGCCAACTGGAAAATCAGATCAGTTTAAAGACATGAAAAAAGTGACGCTGCTTAAGTCCTGTAGTAGCGATAAATAAGCCACCTCCCAGCAATGTTGAAGGTCTTTATAAATGCACCAAACAAAATTTGGAGATCATGTGGTGCCTCCAGGATTAGAACCTGGTACTATCTTCCAGTCCCAAATACATTTTTATTAAGAGAAAGTATATTACTAGCAATGCTACTTAAATAAAAAAAAGTTTAGAATCTTTATTTTATAAGGCAGTTATGAGGTTTTAATGAGATCCTGAATATTAACATGTCTAATAATGCCTGGAAAGCAATAAATTTTCATTCTACTAAAACAATTTTCAAGTTTTGTTTCTAAGTTTTTGATATTCTAACTCTATTACGAATATTCCTTGGGTTATTTTTTTGGACTCATGCCTGTATTATATAACTAAGAGTTTATAACTTTTTAATTTTTGCCTGAATACCATTTGCTCAAGAGGAGTTTTCTGTTTTGCTGATTTATACTTTTCACTGTCCCAAATAAATGCAAGTTGAATTAAAATAAATGGGTTTCTTAAATATCTTAAAAATTTATGTATGAAATAGAAGTTATAATTACTATAAAAGTAAATGTAATTGACAGTGGTTCAAAAACCATTCTTCAAGGGTCAGCATGGTAGCACAGTGTTAAGGCGTTTGCCTTGCATGCGACTGACCCAGGATGGGTGCAGGCTCCATCCCGGCATCTCATATGGTCCCCCAAGCCAGGGGCGATTTCTGAGCTCAGAGCCGGAAGCAACCTCTGAGTGTCGCTGGGTGTGATCCCCCAAAGTAAGACAAACAAACAAACAAACAAAAAACATTTTTCAAAGGCTATATTGAAGGTATATTTTATTTTTCTATTAAAATGTATATTGTTTATCCGTTAAATATAACTCTGACTTGGGTTTCTTTATCTTCAAAATTAAGGTATTTGATCAAATAATGTCTGAGTATTCTTTTTCTACAGTTTACTTATTTTGTGGCATTCAATTTTAGATAATAGACCATACTATATAATTAGAGAACGCACTGGTAATACAATTGAATAATTTTAGCCAGCTAAAGCTAATGAATTCCATTTATGATAATGTGATTTTGTCTAGAGATTTAAGCAAGAAGGAATGTTTAAAAACATTAGTTTATACAAATTTTAATAACGAAGTTCATAGATTAGTGATTTGTTTTGTTTTGCTTTGGGGGGGGGGTACACACAGAAGTACTCAGTAAATACTTCCAGTGATTAAATTCTGGGTTATATGCATGCAAGTCAAGTACCCATTGTACTATCACTACAGCTCTCTAGATCATTGATTCTTGAAATATTCCATTAGTTAGTCAGTAATATATTCTCTAGGGACTTGTTTAAAAAGTGATACTTGTGTTCCACTCCTTCATGACTAATTGGAAATGCTGAGTATGGGACTCAAATATCTGTGTTTTGAGACATTTACCATGTGATTCTTAAATATGCTAATTTGAGAAATAATGCCATTAGTAAATATTTCTGGAGGGAGATACCTTATCTAAAGGCATTTCTCCACAGAAATTATAGTTAAGAAATTGTATTTGTTATCTGTGTTCAGCATAAATTCTTTCACTTTTTCATTATACTTTCAGGTTTAATTTTAATGGTTTAAACATGTTTTGTCTATCATTTAATTCAGACAACTGATATCTGCTCCTTAAAATAGAATATGTTAACATTTTTGGGGGGACCACACCCAGTGACGCTCAGGGGACACTGCACTCAGATCGCTCCTGGCTTGGGGGACCATATGGGACACGGAGGGATCAAACTACTGTCCGTCCTAGGCTAGCACCAGCAAGGCAGAGACAACTTACCACTCTGCGCCACCACTTCGACCCCAGAATATGTTAAATTTGAGACTTCTTGCTCTTCATTATAAATTGCAACAAGTCATAGGATTGGCACTTCACTTAAAGTGTAAATTCTAAAGTCACAAAAGGACAAATATTTTTGGCACAAACATATGTTTTCTAGAATCAATTAATTATGCAAATTAGAGGAAAATTAAAACTTGGAAAATAAAAATTAAAACTTGATTGAGAATTTCAGGCCATTAAGTGCAGAAATTTTTTCAACCTACTGTGGTTTTCTTTTAATTTTATTCCCACTATTTCCTTTGAGTAATTATAAGTAATTAGAAATTTCTCTTAGAGATGCTCTTAAATAAACCCACAAACAAAGATAAACCTGGAGATTTTGTACTTCAGAGTGAAAAACTATGAGAATTTCTTATCAGCTGTAAGAGATAGGAGAAACTTAAAGAATTTACGTGAGTTTGTGGATTGAGATATTTTCAGAACAAAAATGTAAATGAATAGAAGGAGAGTTAACTAATGGGCAAACAGTAAATTCAACAATAGCATGTAAACTTGAGTGAGATAGCTAATAGTGAGAAAGCTAAAAAAATGACTAAGAATCAATTGTAATACTAAAAATGATACAATATGATATAGTAGAAAAAGCTTAAAAACATAGACTGGGCATAGAATAGAAGCTAAAACAGTATTTTGGAAATCTCAAAATTGCCTTTATTTTTTTAATAACTTTATCTGCTAAATAATTCTTCTTCTTAATACCTCAGATCTAGTATTTCTACTTACTATCCTTGCCAAAATGTCTAACAGAACTACTTTTCCTTAGTGCCACTCAGCTGTAGGAAGTAATATCTTAATGCTTGTTTGTGTAGGAAATTGATGCATAATAAGGATCCACTTACCTTGCACACTTCAAATGCTCTCCATGGTCCTTATTTTAATAGCGATTATCCTCAGTAAATCTTCTTTCTTCTTCTTCTTCTTCTTCTTCTTCTTCTTCTTCTTCTTCTTCTTCTTCTTCTTCTTCTTCTTCTTCTTCTTCTTCTTCTTCTTCTTCTTCTTCTTCTTCTTCTTCTTCTTCTTCTTCTTCTTCTTCTTCTTCTTCTTCTTCTTCTTCTTCTTCTTCTTCTTCTTCTTCTTCTTCTTCTTCTTCGTCTTCTTCTTCTTCTTCTTCTTCTTCTTCTTCTTCTTCGTCTTCTTCTTCTTCTTCTTTTCTTCTTCTTCTTCTTCTTCTTCTTCGTCTTCTTCTTCTCTTCTTCTTCTTCGTCTTCTTCTTCTTCTTCTTCTTCTTCTTCTCTTCTTCTTCTTCTTCTTCTTCTTCTTCTTCTTCCTCCTACTTCTTCTTTCTTCTTCCTACTTCTTCCTACTTCTTTCTTCTTCTTCCTACTTCTTTCTTCTTCTTCTTCTTCTTCTTCTTCTTCTTCTTCTTCTTCTTCTTCTTCTTCTTCTTCTTCTTCTTCTTCGTCGTCGTCTTCTTCTTCTTCTTCTTCTTCTTCTTCGTCGTCTTCTTCTTCTTCTTCTTCTTCTTCTTCGTCTTCTTCTTCTTCTTCTTCTTCTCTTCTTCTTCTTCTTCTTCTTCTTCTTCTTCTTCTTCTTCTTCTTCTTCTTCTTCTTTTTCCTACTTCTTTTCTTTTCCATCACCTAGTGGTGCTCAGGTATTACTCCATATGGGTCCAGGGGATTGAACCTGAGTCAGCTGCGTGCAAGGCAATAGCCCTACTTTTTGTTCTATTGCTTAGCCCCTAGAGCAGCATTTCTAACTGGTAGCCATATGGTCTCCAGTGGGCCTTTAGTATATTATATTAGGGATATTGCATGAGACTAAGGGGCCAGTTGTTAGGACATGGCATGGCGGCTGAAGAAAGAAAACAAGATTAGAAGGGGTCTTGGTAAGAAAAGTTTTCTGAAACCTGATCAAGGTTACATTTGAATTAAATTAATCTAAGTCTTAATCATCTTCTGTTTATGTCCTATTAAAAAAACTATATTGAAAAATCTCCATTTACATGTATTTACTAACCTCTTAAGGTGAGTACTCCCATCTGGGCAAGGTTATATGTTGTCTGACTATTCTTTCCACTAAACACACAACACAAAAATTATTGTAGCTTTGAAGGTAGGACTTTTTATTTTCCAATAAAAAAACAACATACAACTTGTGAAAAGTAAATACACAACTTCTAAAACTCTGGAATTATTTAGAAAGGGACCTCTAATTTGGTTTACTAATTTAAGCTATTAAAATTTTTTTGCTCCTCATTTCCACCTTGATAGATATACTGTGCGTAAGCTTTGAGAATTTTGTGATGTCTCAGAGTTCATGTCCTACCTATTAAGGATCAATAGTTAGATCTTTAAAATTATGTATGGCAGGAGATATTTTTTTTTGGTTTTGTTGTTCTTCCCAACTCTGACATAATCAGAAATATATTTTTAGCTATTCAATACTGATACCAAATTTTCTTTCCCAATACATCTAAACTAAAACACTTTTTACAAAAATGAGCTTTTACTCATTTGTTATATTTCATTTGTTATATTTGTAGTTAGGAACCTGTTTGAAAATTATGATGTACACTCCATTTAGAAGCAGAATGCTTAGAATAAAACATTTCAGTTTTATTGTATTTACTACTTGGTCAATGAATGCAATGAATTTTAGAGAGCACCAACTAACCAACTAATTAGAATTATAACAGAAGAATGAGACTTGGATTTTTTTGTCGAAATTGCAAACACTTGTTAATTTACTCAGTCAATGGAATGTTTACCGAACACTGATTCACCTATTCAGGAGTCACATAAAATCTTTATAAGATTATGTATCAGAATCTCAATTTTCTTACCTTAAAAATTATACTAGCTATAATTATTTAATGGTAATATGTTCATGAACATGTTTAATCATAGAAACCAGAATAAAAATTTAATGCTAAATCTGAAAAGTATGCTTTATTTTATGCTTATGTTTATGTTTTTAAGGAATATTTTTAGAAATATAATTCCAAATTTAGGAAAAAATATTAAAAAATAAACCCTAATTGACTAAAGCACATTCTTTTACATAAAAGGGTTTGGTTTGATCCCCAGCATGTAACAGTAATCCAAGCACTACCAGAAATGATATCCAAGTTGTTATCCAGGAAAAACCATTTAGCATTGCTTGAGTTGTCTCCAAACAAAAACAAACAATAATTATATGTTGCAATTTTCATGTTGTATTTCTAATTGAAATTGTTCTTTTAAAAGATGTATCGAAGATTGTATTGAATATTTGTAATTTATTTTAAAAATGTTTGTATTTAGAATCTGTTATGTGTAAGATACTGTTATTAACATTGGTTGAATAGGTAGGAACAAAAGTGAGCTTTTGCTATTAGGACTAGCTTTCAAATTGAGGATATATAAAGAGATGATTTAGGATTATATCAGTGTCCTAATTGCTATGAAGAAAATAGAGTCATGTAATAGTCAATGAGAAAAGGGAATCTCATTTAATTAAGGAGGTCAGTTAGGTAAGGTGTTGCAGAGAGACCTGGATGTTAAGGACTAGTTGTGTGAAGATACAAGGAAGAGAGTTTCTGCCAATAGGAACAAATTCAAGGTCTGAGTTGAGAGGGAGGGTTTTTTTTTTTTTTTCAAGAGGTGCTCGGGAGGCCTAGAGTTCCCTTCTAGTGATTCTTAGCCAACTAGAGCCAGCACTCAATGCAAGAGTCTGAGGATATGGGAACCCCAGAGATATACAGGGGCTCTAGGGACACAACTGTGGTGATCAGACAGTCTGTGGTATTGGGAAGAGCTAAACCCAGGCCTCCCTCCAGCAAGCAAAGTGTGTACCCTAACTCATTGGGCTATCTCTTTAATCTCAAATTTATATTTTAGACAATATAGCATTTTAGATTCAAAGGTTTTGAAGTTATTTAAATTTTATGAACTTTTCCATTGCATTGTGTAATAGAAAAACTTGACTCATAATATAATGTATTTGATCTTCAGCAAACTATGTTAGTTTTGATTCATAAGGAAAAGAAAATTTTCATTGAGCCTTCTTATTTGTAGATTATTACTTTTACTTTTCAAAAATTCACAGGTTGCTTATACTGTGGTCATAATAATTGAGATTGGGTAAATAATATAACTATTGATTAGTCATTTTACAATTCATTTATATAGAAGCAAAGTGATATGTATACACAATTCTAATTGTATGAAATGAAATATATCAGAACAAATTGGGAGAAAAGAACATTTCTTGATTTCTGTGGCATTTGATTCATTTTTATTAATTTTCTATTTTTAACAAGCTTTTGCTAACTTAAAAGTCACCAAATAGATGAACAACTGCCTTTTATGAATTAATTTTAAAATCTAGTACTATTCAGATAGTTTTTCCATCATGGAACCTCTTTGGAAAGAAAGTTCTTTTCAAGTTGATCCTAATTTCCTACTTGCCTCTAGAGAGTGTCAAAATGAGGGCAGGCTTTTTGCTGTGACCTGCCTGCAGTCTATTTATTTTACTAAGCTAACAAGCTTTGCAGATGTCATTTGTGTGCCTGCTGTACTGGGTATATGGGGAACAGACAGAGGGGAGGAGAGACCATGTGGGAGGACTTTCTTCAGTAGCTTTTTTCTTTTTAGCTAATCCTTGTAATGCATAATTCATCTTCCACGTTGTTTCTAAGACCCTTATAAGATATGAGGGGCCCAAGGCAGAAGTCAAGAGATGTGGCTGCCTTTTTCAGGAGATCATAAATTACAACTAGATGTAAGAAAGTCCGTACTGGGACTGGAGCATAGAGGGAAGGGTGCTTGCCTTGCATAGGGCTACCCTCATACCGATCTCCACCACCCATAAGGTGAAGATCCGTAAGGTCTCTTAAGCCTGGCTCCTATGGATCCATAAGATCCATAAGGTCTCCTAAACCTGGCTAGAAGTGATCGAGAAGTGAGCACAGAGCCAAGAGTAAGCCCTGAGCATCACTGCCTACCCCCAAGCAGGCAAACAAAAGAAAACGGTTACTTTCAACTATAGGGGGTCTCTTGGATCTGTCAGTTCTGTGCTTTAAAGATATAGAGGCTGAAACTCTCACAATTGTAGTACAATGTGGTGAAATGAAAATTTGGCACTGTAAATTGAAGTAATCTTAGTACTTTTCTTAGCCTGGGAAAATGATATATTCCTGGGGGTTTCTACATATAGTATGGTATATATACATACATACATACATACATAAGATATGCATCTGGGCTTAAATATACATAGTATATATAACATACCTTTCATAATGCATAAGATGATGACCATCTGATACATTTTATTATTGTTAATATTTTTCTATTCATTACTATTTTATTAACAGAAGGACAAATGCTAATTTCAACAGCATGGCATAGTTGCTGCTGCACATTATTTGGAACCTGCCTTTCTCTTTATAAATCAGATTGTTCCAAATAACCTTCTTGCATCAGACTAGATTTGCCAATTTAGCTATTTTATTTTCAAATATCCTTAGCTGCATGCACCAACACATTTCTTTCTTCTTATACTTCTTCTGCATGTATTATATGCTTTCTGAATAGATAAGATGCTTATATTAGTGACTATATATATATATGTATATATATGTTGCTCATCTGAACAAAGGATGAATGCCATTTCTTATTTTTTTAAAAATTTATCAAGAAAAATAAAAAATGGCATATATGCTTGTTCCTTGGGACCCTTGGTCAGTGCTGTACAAATGTGTGTCCAGTTCCTGAACATGTGGCCTGCATCTCCACACTGGAGATGAGTACTTTTCTTTTTTCTTGCTGGGAGTGTTCTTGGGCTCTCTCTGCTTTTAAAGAAACCCATGTTTTCTCTTGAGCATATTATTCCCTTTTTCTTCCTCTCACCTCCCCTTCAGAACTTCCAAATAAAACTGGGTTTGACTTAAAAAAGAAAGAACAAAAGAAATAGAATAAATGGAATTGTTATCATTCTTTTATTTCAATATTAATTATTTTATAGCTTTTAAAACTACTTTATTTAAAGAGCATGTATCACATAGTTGACATAGTTGATCATAATCTATTTGTTTCCAGATAAGTGGAAGTGAAATCATTAAAGAAAGAAAAAAGAGAAGATATCAAAGAAGTACAGGAACAAGCAAATTTTTGAAAATTATTGTATCTCCAATGAGGTCATTAAGTCATTATCAGAAGGTTTAGTAAGCTAGTTGACTACTATGTTACATCATTTGTTTCTGAACATTAGGGGGCTTCAGATATATTTTAGTGTCTAAAACAGTGGTCCTCAAACTATGGCCCGTGGGCCACATATTGTATTTGTATCTGTTTTGTTTCTTCATTGCAAAATAAGATATATGCAGTGTACATAAGAATTCATTCATAAGTTTTGTTTTTACTATAGTCAGACCCTCCAATGGTCTGAGGGACAGTGAACTGGTCCCCTGTTTAAAAAGTTTGAGGACCCCTGGTCTAAAGTTTTTATGGAGATAACTGATAAACAAAAATACGATTGTCATGAATATAGCCAGGACTTCCAAGCATGATTGCTTATCCTGTGGCTATTGTGAGCATATTTTCAGCTGTCAGATCTTCTAGAATATGAGAAGGTTGGGGGAGGTTCCCACACTCACTCAAAAATGTCCTGGTGAGAGGCCTGTGAGGTGGCGCTAGAGGCAAGGTGTCTGCCTTGCAAGCGCTAGCCAAGGAACGGAAAGAGGTTCGATCCCCCGGCGTCCCATATGGTCCCCCAAGCCAGGGGCAATTTCTGAGCGAGCAGCCAGGAGTAACCCCTGAGCATCTAATGGGTGTGGCCTGAAATACCAAAAAAAAATGTCCTGGTGAAATTAGACCAAATATGGGCATACCTGGCATTATGGTCAAATTGGTGTCTCTGCAAGAGAGCTGTAGAGGAGTAGTGAAGCAGGGTCATTGGTGAAGTGGTGATTGTGGGTGATGCAGCAAGCATAGCTTTGGCAAGATAATAACTTGTCTGTCCTCACCTCCTAAGATTGGGCTTTCAGGCCAATGTACTCAAGATTTTTTAGTTTGGTTTATATCTCTTTCAAGAACAGAATAAGTCTATGGAGCTGGCCTAGTGGAGACATGGCTACTGTTTGTGGGCATAGCTTTGACTTTATTTTAGAGTATTTAAGTATAAGTATCTGCTAGGTGCCAAGATGTATACATTATTGTGTCCTCAATGAGAGTGAAAGCTAGGAGAATGAGCATAATATATATTTTCACTCCTAGATATATCTTTTTTCTTTTGAAATAAGGAAGATAAAAGTAGTGCATTAAAATAATGAGGGTATTAGATTAATACAAGTAATTTAAGATAGTAATTTTTTGATATCAGCTTCCAAAGGTATATTTTGCTACAAATCAATATATTTTTGGCTTGGTATCATTGCCATTAAGGAATGTCAAGTAAAGCAGTTTGTAGAATGTGGCTTTATATCCAGCCAAGCACATTTTGTGAAATCACAGGCCTAGTACAGCTCTATATCCGTTAAAAAATGTGTTTTAAGAGTATGTCTTGTTAATTTTAAAAATAAATAGTTCCCTTGAGACAAAAGAGATGATTATATTCTGTCATCTTTATTTCAAAAAAAAAAAAAAGAACAGATAGCAAGGTGTACCTAAACTAGAAAGATGCATCCTAAATGGAATTATATTTTAAATGTTAATCCAAATAGATTGATTTTATCCTATTAATTATAAGTAGCAAATTCAAAGCATTTATAGTACCTGTATATTATAAATATTTTCACATTTTATACTCACTTAACATTATATAAATTATGCATTTTCCCTTTATGCAAAGATTGTATGCTCAACTTATAAGATGTCTAATTTTAAGTAGTTTTCATTTAGTCAGAACTCACTGTGTATGTAATTATTAGATGATTATAGAAGTATTAGATTATTTTTAATTTAATAGAATATATAGTTAGTTAACTCCTATAAG